>NC_135713.1:103627238-103954182 GCF_964656455.1 Halichoerus grypus
CATGTTTAATTCTTTTAATCTCTCCCCCTAAGTCACTCCCTCTGGCCTCTTAATCATCCTAATTGCTCTTCTTTGAATGGCAGCCAACTCAGTATGTGCATCTTCCTTGTGAGGCCATGAGGAACATGCTATTCCACGTGTGGTCTCACTAGACCCATATATTACCATCCTCTGATGGCTGAACACGTGGGACCGCACCCCTCCTGCTCTCCCGCTTCCCAGTGCAACCTGGCCTTGGTAAATCCCTTATCCAACAGGTTATCCTTCCATTTCCAGGTGGCCTTTTCCAAAGCTTGGAACCTGTGTTCACCACATGCTCTCCCCCAAGCTCCCATCCCAAGAGGTCTCTCACTGGAGAAGGTGGCCCAGGACCAGGCCTGAGGATCTGTGGAAAATTGCAGCTAAGCTTGCATAAGTAAATCTTGGAAAGGGGCAGGCTGTGGAGTGCCCAGAATTAGAGGATGCTGCGGCCAGCCATGAGCTCTCTGGCCTGCAACGCTGTGAGCATTGAAGAAGGTGCAACTTGGAGCCTGCTTCCCTGTTTCCAATTATCCGTTTTATCTCTGCTCTGGCCCCTCTCCTTACCTAAGTGTTTTCATAGCTCTCAGCCATTACTGTTCAGCTTTGGGAGGATAAACGTGAAACCAAACAAATTATAAATATCCTGTTTCAAGATGTGTTATCACTCTGTGAATAGAAACCCCCAGAAGCCCGAGTCTTTTGAAAGCTCTAGTTTTGTGTTTTTTTTTAAGCTTTGAAAAAAAAAAAAAAAATCCTCTGCCCCTCTAAGGATGTGTGGCAGAGGTTAAACTGCCTTTGAGAAAGCCAAATGTTTGGACTTCAGTGAAGGTTGACATGGAAACCCACCTGAGGCTTCCTCTGGTGTCTCGGGAGGAAATAAAACCCGAGATGGATGTTCCCGTTGCAAGAGGAAGAGCCGCTCGGTGGGGTGGCAGGTAGGCCCGCGCGGCGGGCGGCAGAAACTGCCCCGGGGCCGCAGACGAGGGAAGTCGAGGGACAGACACCCAAGGCCAGAAAGGGCACGGCTGCTGCTGTGTGCCGGCTCCCCGGGGCCGTCCCGGCCGTCCCGGAACTTTGCGCGGCCGGGGCTCCTGCGCCGCCGCTACCGGGAAGTCGACGTTTTTATTCGAAGCCCTTTAGCCCAGCAGTTGAATAAAGCGCAGCCGCTCCCCGGGGCCGCGTCCTGGGGGACAAGAGCGTGGCGGGGGCGCGCCCAGGGGGCACCTCCCTCCGGCCGCCCGGCCCCCACCAGGCCGCAGGGCGGCGGCCGGCGAGCGGGGGGAGAGGGCGCGGCGGCCCCCGGCCCCGGCCTCCGGCCTCCGCTCCGCCTGGGGCTCGCCGACCGAGGCAGCTGTGCCCGCCGCTCCGCCTTAGGCCGCGCGGCCTCAGTCGCTCCCCACGTGGGCACGGGAGAACTACCGGGAACAGAAGTTTTTGTTACTTGGGTTTGGGGGAGGGCGGAGAGAGGGGAGAAGAGAGGAGAGGCATGAGGGAGAGAGGAGGAGGAAGAAAGCCAGAGGAGGGAACCTGCAGGAAGAGGAAGGAAGCGGGCAAGAATCTGGTGGCTTCCACGTTCTCCTGGTGTCTTTCTACACGGATCTCGCCTCAGAGGTGGGCCAGGCTTGTGGGGGTCTAGCCCTTGCCCTCCAGGTAGCTCAGACTCTCCGTTTCTGCTCTGAGTGCTCGAGAATGCCCTAGAAAAGAAATCTTGAGAACGTCTCTCTGGGATTTTGAGGGCCTCCATCTTGTACGGTCACTGTTCCCTCCGAGCCTAGGGTATCCATACGGTCTAGCTGTCAGATAAAAGGACTCCTCGTTCAATCTGAGTATCAGATAAACAAGGAATAATTTTTACTCTTAAGTATGTCCCATTCAATATTATTTGCTTTGCTAAATCTGGTAACTGAGTCAGTGTGTATTTGATTCTTCTGACTCAATGCCTGTCCACACAGCAACTCTTTGAAGTAGGAAAAGGGCTCCCGCACACTCTACCAGGCATCAGGCCCAATTTCCAGCCTTCCCTTTGTCCCCTCTAAATTTGGTACAAGTTCAGCTTTAGGCCACACTGTGAGGTGTTTTCTGGGACAGTTGGTGGAGAGAGCTGTGATGGGGGTGGAGATCAAGGGGGCTGTAATTTAGGTCACCTAAGATAGCAATTGGAATTTCCAGCTTGAGATAACACTGGGACTAAGTGCTGTCTTCTCATTTATTGGAGGCATTTACAAGATGTGCTGTGAACGTAAGAGTTAAATAGTAATCGCCTTTTGTAAGCAGCAACTCTAACTGGGGTTTACATTTGGGATTAATAGTAAACTCCCCAGGCCTTACCGACAGAAGAATGTAGTTGCCCGAATAAACAATATTTTGATCAGGACTGAGCACCAATCCTCAGAGCATGCAGCCTTTTCCTAGCAAGGAGCATTTCCCAACTCTGAAGTAATTTGCAATGTGCTGGAAAAACATTTCTTAAAAATGGATATCTTAGATACCATAAAAGGGAAAACAGTTCTCCCTTTTTAAGTAATAAATACCATTTGTAGGAGAATTCCTTCAGTTTGCATTTCTGAATTATTTCCTGATAATGTGAGGCTTACAGTGCTTGAGTGGTGCCTACTGTCTATAGTAAGGAAGAGTCTAATGGAACAGTGTGGGTCTGGGGTTTACTGTCCTCCAAACGTTACACATTATTCTTGGTACGTAAAACCAAGAATGCGTCTCGGTTATGGGGCTGGCCATCGAGATGCGGAGTGGAGGGTCCCTCAGATGGTGGAATTCTGTCCCAGTTTCCCAGCGGCCATTGTTCCTTCGGTCTCCCCAACCAAAGGGGAGGAGTACCTGAGAAATACTTTCTAGTTGCTTTCCTCTCCTTCCCATTCCGACTCCAACATCATAGGCTGGATTTCAGTGAGATACAGCATCTCGACAAAGACAGCCCTTTGACTAGGAATCTGAATGTGCTGAGAAGCACAGAAAACATGTTGTTGTTCTACTGGGAGGTCTCAAACGGCTCCAGGAGGACTCTCTTGGAAAGGCACTGGCCCTGGGTCTACTCCAAAAATGCTGCTCACTCTGCCCCCTGGTGCATGTGTGTGCGACTCATCCAGTCCGGAATTCCTTCCTCCCCACTTCCAGGCGATGTTGTGAGCAGCTTTTGGATGATCCTGCCTTCCTGGGGCCAGTGAATGTTTCTCACTCTGTGGGTCGTGTGCTTAAGGTTGGGGAAACCGAAAACTTGGATTCCTTTCCAGTTCATTCCTTCAACAAATATTTGTTGATTTCCTACTGTGTCCACATCACTTTTCACCAAGCTGTCAAGGGAGTCAGGCTTGGGGATGATTGTGGGGTGCTGAGTCACTGTGGGGAGTGATGTGGGCTAGGGGATGGCAAGGAGAGAGAATGGGCACACTGGAATTTAACAACAGTAAAGCCACTTTATGCCCAATGTCTAGCAGTGTGCCTGGTACAAAGCTAATGCTCAGAAAGTATTTGTTGAATCTATTTGACAGTGAAATATTCTGGGTGATTAACTTTTTCTTATTATCCCTAAACTAACTTCTTTTCATTTCATTAAATATTTCCTATCAATCCCTCCTTAGTAACAATGTGTGCCAAAGAAAGCGATTTTTTTCCTTGGGGGGTTAAAAACCTTGGAGCATATCAGATTCATTTTCTGATCTTGGATTGGGTCTGCCTGGTAATGAGTCCTGTGGCAAGGCATTGTAGGAGATGGGATGAGTGTGCACTGACAGAGAGACAGGTCTGGCTTTTTTGAAGAAATCTCTTATGTGAGTTTCTTTGTCGAGATATCTCACTAAAATTCAGCATATGACGTTTGGGGGCAGGATGGGAAGGAGAGGAAAGCATTTAACTAGAAAATGGGTGTTGCTTAGGAGCCCTGCTTATTTTTTTTTTTTATTTTTAAGATTTTATTTATTTATTTGACAGAGAGAGACACAGCGAGAGAGGGAACACAAGCAGGGGGAGTGGGAGAGGGAGAAGCAGGCTTCCCGCTGAGCAGGGAGCCCGATGCGGGGCTCGATGCGGGGCTCGATCCCATGACCCTTGGATCATGACCTGAGCCCAAGGCAGACGCTTAACGACTGAGCCACCCAGGCGCCCCTAGGAGGAGCCCTGCTTATTAATGAACTGTATGTCTCTATCCCATGGCAACAGGCAGGTGGGTTAGGTTTGTGTGAGAGAAGCAGATGGGCCTCTTCTCAGCTTTTGGCTAGGTGTGAGAACATATCTGGGAGACCCCCATCAAATCCACAAGTCTGGCTGCTCATGCTACATGAAATTTTATAGACAGGTTTGCCTAGGGGTTGACATGAGAAACAATGCTACTGACTATTCAATATTTTTAAACAATTAGATGTTTATTGGGTCTAGACTGCAAAAACATTCCACAGTGCTGGATGTGGTGGGAGGAGGAGAGGAAGGAGAAGACTCTGTCTCTTCCTGTTGGGAGCTTGTAGTATTGTTGCAGATTCAAAGGTAACACAAAGCAATCAAGTGCCATTATGAGATAAGGAATATAGAGAAGGCAGAGAAAGACATGGGTCTCAGGAGCCAGAAAGAGTTGGAAGGCGAGAAGGGCTGATAGGGATAATAATAAGGTGCCAGGCACTGTGCTAAACAGACTGAGGGGACTGTTTCTATAATCTTCGCTGCAGCTCTGTGGTGGCCGTGCTGTTGTTGTTCCCATTTTCTACATGAGAAACCTGAGCCTTATTAACATTTAACTTGCCCCAGGTCACTGGGGAGATTAATGGCAACGCTGAGATAAAAACATGTGTACGGAAGGCAAGGAGAGTGGATGAAAATTGTAGTTTAGTTGGGGGAAGACAGCATTTCCTCTCCCCCCTCTCTCTATAAAGTGCGGTTGATAATTCCTACCTTTCAAGATTATTAGATGGGATAAATGAGAGTGTTTGTGCACGTTCAGAGCAGCCTGGTGCTCGGTGGGAAGTCAGACGGCATTAGGGAAAAGTGGGGGGCGAGGACAGACATCCCAGCGAGGGAACCAGGACATGACTAATGGAAACAATGGGAAAGGGGATCCGGTTTATAGAGGACCTCAACAACTAAAAGAGAGGGTGGCAGTTGATGTGTCATTATGTACTTCAACGACAGTGATAGTTCTTTTCTGATTTTGAAAGTAGTATATACTCACAAATAGTTTGGGAAAAAAACCCGGGAAAGTCGAGAGATGAAATAAAATAATTCCACCACTTGTACATAACCACATATAATCTTTTTTCTATTATTTAACTTTGATCCTAACTTTATGAAATGTGTTATAAAATACAAAATTATGATCTTAACTTTATGAAATACAGTGTTCATAAATGTATGACATCTATATCTACTTACAATATTCTTTATGATTATACTGTGAAGTAAGTTCTGCTTTTTTCACGCTTTTTGAGAACATTTTCCTCACCACTAGATAGCATTTTTTTAAAGTATTTAAAGTGAGAGAATATTAATAAAGTCAGAGTACCATAACATATTTAACAATTTCTCTATTATTGGCTATTTAGATTGTTCCCAATCTTTCACTATTAAAAATAGCACTGGGATGAATACCCTTATTTGCATTTTAAAAAATTATTTCTTTGGGCCGAATTCCTAGAAATGGAGACACTAGGTCAAAAAGTATAAGTGTTTCCCAGGCTGTTGATTCATTTGCCAAATGGCTTTCCAGAAAGGTTGAATCAATTTCTGTTCCCATCAGTGTGTATGAGAGTGCCCATTTTAGGAAGCCCTTGCCCACAATGAGTTTTCCTTTTTAACTGATAATTTCATAGCAAAAAATAGTATCAGGGTGCCTGGGTGGCTCAGTCGTTAAGTGTCTGCCTTCGGCTCAGGTCATGATCCCAGGGTCCTGGGATCGAGCCCCGCATCGGGCTCCCTGCTTGGCAGGGAGCCTGCTTCTCCCTCTCCCACTCCCCCTGCTTGTGTTCCTTCTCTCGCTGTTTCTCTCTCTGTCAAGTAAATAAATAAAATCTTTAAAAAAGAAAAAGAAAGAAAAAAAATAGTATCTTGTTTTGCTTTGTATTTCTTAGATTGTAAGTGAGGTGGAACAGTTTTGCAGCTTATTGGCCATTTGTATTTCTTCTTTCGTGAATTTTCTCTTTGTGTTCTTGACCATTATTCTAGAACAGCACTGTCAAATGGAGACCTGATGTGAGTCATGTACGTATGTTTTTCTAAAGTACAAACCTGGATGAGACAAGGAGCAAGAAGTGGGAAAGGAGTAACAATGGCTTTGCTTTCTCTCAGGCTTCAGTTTTTCAATTTTAGGTGAAAAAAAATATGTCATCTTTTATGGAATTTCTCAATTCAGTTTCAAAGATTTTGTATGTAGTAGAATTTCCTCCCAGATTTGAGAAATAGATTGACTGGCTATCTTGGGTTTTAGTTTTTCTCTGCCCATGGATGTGTTAGCTCATGGGAAAGGTTATATTAGAAATTCTTAATCAAACACCACATGTTTTACTCTAGGTGAATAATTTGGACCAGGAGTTGAGATCATGGGAGCCGTGTTTTAGGAGGATGCCTGACCTGCCAGAACCATGTTTTGGAAGAGTTTGAGCTCGGAGGCCTGTAGACAGGCTGGGAGGTAGTTGTAACAGGCAGGCCTGAGGCACTGAGACTCTTGATGGGATAAGGACACCAGGAATGGAGCAGGATGAGTCTATCCACAAAACAATTCTCGTGAAAGGAAACTTTGGGTCTTTGTAAAAAATTGGACATAGCCAATGAAGAGAGAGAGAAGAGCTTTAAATTCTTTGTGTGTGTTTTGGTGGATAAAAAAATGGCATTGCCTCTGCAAAGAAATGGGAGGGTTGGAAATCTCAAGTATAGGAAAATGTTATTTTCATTTGGGATATGCCGACTCGGAGGGAAAAGCTGTCAATCCGTGGAAGAAACTGAAGATTAGCTTATTCAACATCCACTCAATCTCTGTTCCAGCTAGTCCTATATCGTAGGGTCTAGAAGGCTAACCAAACCAACCTTTTTCTCTCAATCTCCTCAGCAGATGAGCTGTAAGCATGTGACCTAGATCCCGCATTAGTTGCACCTTTGAGATTTAATGGCAGAATTGAGCACACAGGCTTGTGGGAGAGGTCACATTTGAGCTAGGATCAGTAATGATGTGCTGAGAATAATGGAGTGATAGGAGATCAGCTTCTCAAAGAGAAGAAAAAAAGTGCTGGTGGAATGTGTGGGGATTGTATTAAGGAGATACTCTGAAAAACAGGAAAGGGTTGATTTTGTGGGACTGGTTGAGGCTGAAGGGCATAAAACTTTGCCCTAAGGGCTGTATTGATTCAATGTTATATCTTTCTTCACTGGGAGCCAAAGCATACCTGGCAAGACTAACATTAAGTATTTGCTTTGACTTTGTTATGACTTTTAATAGTATGGCTTTGAGCAAGTTGCTTACAGCCTCTAAATTTTAGCTTCCTCATCTTACATATCTAAGACCGTTTTTGCCAGAACTGAAGCACCCTCCAAAGTGAATATTTAATAGTAGCTCCCCACCCTATGAATCAGGCAATGTGCTAGGTACTTAAGATACAAAGTTTATTATGACAAGGTCTCTGCCTTCAAGAGCTTCAAGAGCTCATATTCTGTTGGGGGAGAACAGAGTGGTCAACAGGAATTACAATACAAATAAGGGCGATGATGAAGGTCCACACAAGGTGCATTTCAGCTTGGGTAGGGTTTGGGAGTTGCAGAGGAAATAAGGGAAGGATTCTCAGAGGAGAGTAGATCTACTGTGGATCAGAGGGGTGAGTCTAAGTGTTTAGATAGAGAAAGCAGGGAAGTCATTTCTAGCTAATTGAGCAGCATGGACAATGGTGTAGGATGTGAACACTTTCAGTCAGCCTAGGGGGAAGGACTAGTAACATGTCTAGGTAGTCTGGAAAGAGGGGTCATGGTGATCTGACCCTTCTGTTTTCCCTGGGACTTGCTCTGTCAGTTGACTCCTCCCTTTCAGCCTCTCCTAGGCTACTTCTCTTTGGCCAAAACCTATAAACTCAAGTCACCTCAGAGATTTGATCATTTTCCTTGTTTGTCTGTTTCTCCATCTCCTGTCCTTTGTCTCTCTTTCCTTCCCTTTCGCTCTTGGCCTCCATCTCCTCCCTTCCTAACTCAGTCTCAGTCTTCCTTACTCAGCCTCCCGTGCCCTGGGTTCCCTGTCCATCCCTCTGCTAAACTGTCCTTACCACAGGTTGGCAATGGCTAACAGGTGGCCCCTTCTGTTCCCTTCTTGTTTGCCTCTGTCATAGTTAGCCCTTTGCCACTTCTTCTCGAATCTTCTATCTCATTGTCCTTCCAGATCTTCTTGAGTCTTCTGTCACCTTTGCCAGTCCTTTTCTGCTGCCCAACCCTGAAGTTTAATATTTCCTAGCATTCTTTTCTGAGATTTATTGCAATCAACAACTCTCTCTGAGTAATGTCACTCACTCTTGGGGTTTCAGTTTACCACCCACCCCCCATTAATCTAGCGATTCTCAAACCCTTATCTGTGGCCTCTGCCTCTTCCCTGGGGTTCCGAGTCACATTTCCCATCTCCTATTGAGGACTCCATTTTTCTGTCCCTCAGGCACCTCTAAGTGAATATATCCCCATTCAAACTTATTAGCTTTTCCAACAATCATATTTCCTATACATCCATTCCCATCTCAGTGTCCAAACTTGAAACCTGGGAGTGGTCCTTACTCCCTCCTTCTCTCTCCTCCATATCCAATCTGTCAACAAATCCTTTTATTGCTACTTTCTACATATCTCATGAGTTTGTTCTGTCGGAGGTCCTAATCACTGTTCAACTGATCAGCTCTCTTTTTTTTGGGATCAGCTTTCTCATTGGTATCCTTTCTTTTCCTTTCACTCCACTTGAATCCATCCTTAAATATCTTTTAGAGTGATCATTCTAAACTACATTCATTCCAACATGAGTGCTGCAAATCATTCCACATTCCTGACTGAAAATGTGTTTTCTATTACCTAAAACAGTAGTTCTTGTCCTTCTTGCATGGAGCCTTTTTCATGTCAAAACACCTGGTGGATGCCCACACGTTAGCTATGCTCTTAGTGCCTGTTAATTGAGAAATTACATAAACCAAAAGCTACTTCAAATTCAGCAACAAGTTTAAGTTTATTTTGTTATTAATAAGTGTAGCATTGACATACATTGACCAATAATATATATTCAGAAACATAAGATATATTCCATCTGAAGGCCATTCATGGTGGATTCTTGGACTCCTTGCAATAACTACTTCCTAATGGTCAAGAACCATTGCCTTAAAGATGACATCCAAACTAATTAGTGAGCTATATAAGGTACTTTAAACTGGTTTGTTGTTGTTGTTGTTGTTGTTGTTTTGAGAAAGAGAGAGAGAGTGCAAGCGAGTGTGGCGGGGTCAGGGGGAGAAGGGCAGAGGGAGAGGGAGGGAGAGAATCTTAAGCAGGCTCCATGCCCAGTGCAGAACTCAATGTGGACCTCGATTTTACCACCCTGAGACCATGACCTGAGCCGAAATCAAGAATCGGATGCTCAACTGACTGAACCCCCCAGGCACCCTGTAAAGTGATATTTCCAGTCTCATCTCCAGTCACTTTTCTGTCCTTCCCTTCTTCTCACATCACGTTGACCCCACAGGCTGCTCCTTTTCCTCCCATTCCTTTTTCAGGAATGCCCTTCCTTCCTTTCCTCTGCCTGGAATACCCTCCCCTTATCCCTCAAGACCCGACAAAAATGTCAGGAGAAACTTTTTTAGATTCCTCTTAGAGTCCTTTGTTCTTCGATGCCACTCATAACACTTCGTGCATCAGCTCTAGCGAAGCACTTACTATATATTATACGGGGATGGTTTTTACATTTGTCTCTCTCACTAGATTCTGGGCTCCCAGGTGGCAGAGTCTGGGTCTTATTCATCTTTGTATCCTGGGCTCCCAGAATAGTGCTTGGCACATAGTAAGTGCTATGGTATGTGGTAGAGGTTGGTGGATTCATAGTGACTATTAGAATATCTTTGGCAACCTTAGAGCAGCATCCTGAAGAAAAGCAAAAGCCCTGAGTGCCCAGCTCTTTCCTCATAATTACCACTCTATGCAGGGACAAATAATGATCAATCTTATACTTAGCCATGTAGAAAGTTGCAGCTATAAAAAACTGTAGCTGTCATCCAATAGGAGTCCTTCACATTACAGACCGGGAAATCAGCATTGAGCCTTTCCTTTTCCAGATTCAGCAACACTCTTTTCAGCTTTCTCCATATTCTGGTTCTTGATTCATTTTCTTTGGATCCTGACTTGTCTACATTCCTCCCAAATTGTTGGAATAAGCCGCTCATTTGCAGAAGGTATAAAATTTGTTTTAGTCCCTAATATATGAATGCCTGCAATCCATAGATAATGTATATTTTTAAATGATTTAGACATTTTAATCTTCTTCCTGGCCAAGTTTTTCACCAGGCGGTATCTAAGGAGGAACAGCATTGGCAGATGTGACTTGAAACTTCATTTACTTCTCTTGCCCAGACTCTGAGGGAAGCGAATGGGCAGCAAAGTGCCAAAGGCAAGCGGCCAGGGGGAGAGCAGCAACCTGGACATTCAGCCTCTGGAAACATTCAAATCCCCTGGTGCCCACTCTCATTTCAGAGATTATAACCTGCCTGGTTTTTATGACCTCTGAGCGTTGAACCTCAAATGCCAGGTGTCAAACAGGAGATGGGTATTTTTGTGGCAACGTGGATGTATTTTGTGTGGGGGAATGATTTGTATGGAACCATGAAGTAAGTGGCTTGAAGGGGAATGTGGAGAAAATTTGTCTTGGGCAAGAGGCTGAGCCACTAAAGTATCTTCAGGGCGCTGTGTATAACATGGAAAAAATTAGGCTTTCTTCTGTTGCATCCAACTGACTACATGGTCACTTTGAGAACAGTAAAGTGGTAGTTATTCTTGAAGAAGTGTGCAGAAGAAAATTTAGCAAAAGGAAGTTACAACCTAGGACTTCTGAAGCGTCTGCCCAAGATCTAAAATAGATTACTGCCTCTCCGTGGAGGAAAAGCCCGGGCATCTCTCTGAATTTAAATGAGGCATTACTGTTAGCCATTAAAAATGAAAATCCTCCTACATCTAGTAGCCTGTGGGTGTGCCAGCATCCTTACCAATCTGTATTCCATCTTTTGGCAAGTAAAAGTGACCTGAACTCATCTATTTATACTTTATACAAATTCCTAACTCTAGGGTTAGAACTTGTCAGGCTCCCAAATTCAAGTCTAGAGAAGTTAGAATCCTCATTGTTTACAAAGATTGTCCATCAAATGAAGCTGGTGTTAATTAACTCTGGCATCCCTAAATTCATTTTGCATATTCAAAGGTTGCTCTGAAGGCTGGGTCTTAGATAACAAATGCAAAGACAACACCATTAAGCAGAATGCAGGCATCATATATTTTTCCTTGTGTTGCTTCTGTTACCAATCAAACTTGCAGATGTGAGACTAGAGCATTTCTGACAGTAAGTCCCACAAAAAGATGCTGCTCATTTATTTTGGCAGTGGGTAGTACTATCCTAAGAAGGCAGCTGTGCATGGCAGAGCTCACTATTATAGCTCAAAATCTGTCCTTTCTTAACATTTGCAGGGCATTGGGTTATGGCATTCAGAAGGAAATGGAACAGGTAGAAGGGTACATTGAGAAACAGCAGTTAAAATGCTATGACTTGTAAAATCCCTTATGTGCAGTACCATGTTTTCAGTTATTAAATGAACATAATTTAAAGAGCAATTTGCTTGTCATCGTCGGTACTGTTGTATATTCCTACCATATTGGTCAGTTTTAACTTTCTGTAGACAATTTTCAACTAGTGCAGATCAATAGTAGTTCATGGATATGTTTAAATCTAAAACAAGAGGTTTACATGATATTTTAGAAATTTTAGCGAGCATATTCCAAGTTATATTAAATTCAACAAATGCCCTATGTTAATAGAATATTCTGGATATAAAGTAAGCCAGCAATGCAGTATCTGAGAAGTTGGTCTTCTTTTTTCATGCGATACTTTTCTGGGCAACACAATTGCAAGCTCATTTTGAGGGGATTCTGAGGCACACAGGGAAATGCCCATGGATACAGCTCCGGAGCACACTGACCTACTAGGACAAGAATGGCTTTGTCTGGACTTACGTGACCAAAAATGCACACAGGCTCTAATGATAGACATACCTTTTTCCTTTTGATTATTGGCAGGTTGCCCACTGTAAACCAACAGCAGGCTGGGTGCTGAGCAGAGTTGGGGGGTGAGAAGGAAAGGAGAGGGTAACAGAGCAGTTTTTCCTCTTTTTCCCCAATGGTACACAATGTGTATTTATTTACTCCATAAGTCACCAGGCAAATATCCAGCTATCGTTATGTACACTGTGATCAACTTCTTTGTTTGTGCTTCTGGAATAAAGTACTCCTGGCATCCAGAGCCATAGCTATGCATCACATGTTCTTGTCTTTGCATATATGCTAGGGTCTAATGAGCCTAATTCATTCCCTGGTATCAGTGTAAGTACATAGTTGTATCTGCATCTTACGGCCTTAAAATAGAGATTTGGGTTTGGAATTGAAAGCCTTTTTTTTTTTATTTTTTATTCTTCCTTTTCAGATTATTCCTTTTTCCTATTCTGCTTTAGACCGGACACTCCTAAAAGAGTCTGTACCTTGAACAGACTGGGCATTGTTGGGAATACATGCTGCAGGTTCCATAGAAACCCTGTCCATGAGTCAGAAAGCGAACACCAGGCCTGTTGTATTGATTCTATGATGTGGGTTACTAATATAACACCTGACGTGTGTGAGCTGGCCAAGAGCTGCTCCCCCAAGAGTTGCTGGGCAGAAGGCTGGGAGGGTTGGAGCTAGTTGGAAGTATAACCCGTGACTGTTTGCAGAAGGCAAAGTCGCGCCATTTCAGAGCCAGGCCTTTTCCTTCTGTTTCTCAGTAGGGATGCTGTTTTCTTAATAGTGCCATGGCTTTATTGCAGCCAGTGGAAGACAAGAGGCCATTTGCTTCCTGCACATCAATCACCATGGACCTGGGATCTCAGGGTATGTTCATCAGAAGGCAGGCTGCACGAGCCTTGCTCCTAAATTCTTGGAGAGCACTCAAATAAGTCAGCTAACTGCAAGAGTCCAATTAATTAGACTCTATGGTAGATAGAGGTGTGAAGAAAAACCCAAATGTCTTCAAATGATTAAGCAAAACAGATTGCTTGTTTGTGGTTGTCTGTGATATCATGGGCCTGCTGTAAGCCAGAGGTCGGCAACCTCCAGCCTCCAGCCTGATTTTGTACAGCCCACAAACTGAAAATGACTTCCATTTTTTAAGCATTGTTAAAAAACAACAACAACAAACTAAAAGCAGAGAACAGGGGACAGAGACTGTATGTGGTCCATGAAACCTAAAATATTTACTATCTGGCCTTCTATGGAAAAAATGCCTAAGCCACGAAGGCATGATAATGAGAAGTTTTGCATTTCTAGCTGCCACGTCACTTCGCTCCCCTTCACAGTCCATCTGTGTTGTCAGTCAGCCCAGGGGAGGACTCTGGCTGCCTTAAGAGACCCTGAGAACCAGGTTCGGTTTTGAGATTCCTGCCCCACTTTCAGGTGGGCCTTACTGCAGCCCAAGGCTGCCATGCCTGGTGCTCAGGAGGTAATTGGGTGGAAAAAAGTTAGATTGAACATGGATTAGAACAGTCCCCTCTAACTTCCCAGCCCAGGACAGGCCTGCCAGAGCAGCGCAGTTTCTCCCCTTCTCCAGCTTCTCAGCAAGCACACGCATTTATCAGATCTTTTGAGCCATTCGATACTTGGGTGTTTTTCTTCGAATACCCTTCTTGAAGAGCTGGCCCACCTCCAGCATTTTGGGAAGATAAGATTCTAACTTAATTCCTAAAGTTTCTGGTTAGATAGAGACTGCCTTTCAATCCGAGTTCTTCCTCTTTGTTCTTTGATCCCAATCCCAGGAGAGTCACGAGAGTTTCTCCTGCTGCAGCTCTGTCTGAATGTTGCCGGTGAGGTCTGCTGACGTGCCCCTGGGTTGATTATCAAGAGTGGGGCTGGGGAGGGGAAACATCCTTCATCTTTCATCTTGCTTTCTCTTTGGGCCAAACATTCTCTTCTTGAAGGACCACGAATCCCAAGGCAAGGTATCCCTCACATAAACAGACTGACTTAAAAACCTGGGATTCTAAGAAGCTTCCAGATTGGCATCCATCACCATTTCCCTGTGACTCTCATCTCTCCCTTATCCTCTTTGATGTTGCCCCGGTTCAGGCCTTCATCATCTCTCACTAAGACCAGAATAGTGGCCTCATCACTGGTGACTCAAATCCAAGTCCACCTCAGCCTACTCTGCACCCTGCTTCCGGGGAGCTGAAAACCTGGCTGTGTGTTCCCATTGCCTACAGAATAAAAGTTCAACTGTCTCACAGCCTCTGGAGATCTACCTACTTTTCCAGTGATCTGCCTACTTTTCTAGTGATCTGCCTACTTCCTTACCTCATCTCCCGTTTGCACCTGTCTTTTAACCATGGTTACAGGCATGTCATTCCTTGGCAGATTGTTTGACTCACCTATGCCTTTAATCATGTGGGTGGCACCCACCATGTGAAATGCCCTCCCTGCTCTTTCCCCAGTGTGCTTCACTAATACCTAATCATCTTTGAACTTGAAGGTTCGGGTTCGTGTTAAGGATTGAATTGCATCCCCCCAAAAGATGCTGAAGTCCTAGCCCCCAGTACCCATGAATGTGACCTTATTTGAAAATAGGGTTTTTGTAGCCAGTCAAGTTAAGATGGAATCAGTAGGGCAGGCCCAATCCAAAATGACTGGCCCCTTCTAAAACGGGTAAATTTGGACACAGATAGACTTGCATAGAGGGAAGACAATGTGAAGACACTAGGAGAATGCCGTCTAGAAGCCAAGGAATGACAAGCTATCAGAAGCAAAGAGAGAGGCCTGAAACCAATTCCCTTTAACAGCCCTCGGAATGAACCCTTGATCTTGGACTTTTAGCCTCCGCAACTCTGAGAGAATAAATTTCTGTTGGTGAAGCCACACAGTGTGTGGTACTTTGTTAAGGCAGCCCTAGCAAACAAATACACGTCATTTTTTACTGGAGAGGCTTTCTTGATTCACATAAAGTCAAAATGGACTTTTGTGTGCCCCAGCTTATTCTAGATATATCCCATTATGCCAGCAGCTATGGCCATACAGAATAAAGCTGTGTATTCAAATTATAATGCACATGTGAATCACCTGGTAATCTTGTTAAAAGGCAGATTCTGATTCCTTAGGCCTGGGTTGGGGCCTGAGATGCTGAATTTCTGGCAAGCTCCCAGTGATACCAGTGCTGCTGGTCCATGGGCCGTACTCTGAGGGCCAAGGCTTTGGGACACTTGTTAAGGGGCTTATCCGTGATGCTGTACCATGCCTGAGGGCAAGATCCAGGTCTTTGAATACCTAGTACTTGATGCCTTGCTGGGAATATGACAGGCACGTAATAAATGTTGGTTGAATGGCTCGTGAACCGATGAAAGAATGAATCTATGTTATTAGAATCATTCCTTGGTATTGAAGGATTCACGGTCATTCCCAAGATGTGTTGGACATACAGTAAGGTACATACTGCACTGCCAAATGCCTCATAGCTTTCCCACCCTTCACCAGTTTTACTCATTTGAAACTCAGAAAAGCAGCTCCTATCACACACGAGGAAGAACATTCTGGAAGGCCACAGTGGTGGTAGGGAGGTATACTGCTCAGCTCTTTAACACCATTTGACAAAAGTCACCCCTTTCCTCCATCCATCTCCACTTATACTCTTTGTGTAACTGCCCAGAAGCTGGTCACTGAGAGCCCGAGGACAGGCAAGTAATGGACATGACTAAGCTCCTGGTAGGAATCGGCTCTGTGCACTTAAAAGAGCTCACTGAGGTAGGTGTTATTATCCCTATTTACAGATGGAAGATGGAGGCTTGAAGAAGTAGATTGTCCAAAACTATCCACCTAGTGGGTGACAGAAGCCAGAGTCAAACAGATTTAACTTCACTATCTGTGTCTTTTCCATTGCACTGTGAAAGAGAGAGCCGAAGTTCTAACCAGCTGCAATGTTGAGATATCTCTGCTTCTCTCCTCCCTGCAGAAAATGGAAAGTAGCAGCTCTTACTCTCCCGCTCAGAGGCAATTCCTCAGCTGCTTTCTAGGCTCTTCCAATTCGGGTAGTCACAGAGCTGCCTCGTTTTTCTGGCATCCTCAAGAAACAGGATGTTTCTTCCTGTAAGTGATTATTTCCTTTCAATTTAAAAAAATTGTTTTAACAATTTGGGGTAGAATAATTCTGACATACAGTACACTAGTTTTGCCTTCTTAAATAAGATCTTAATGCCTCAGGGCCATTGTTAAGGATTGTCATTCCTAACACTGTGCTGAAATTTATTCATATTTTCAGATATTACTGAAAATAGTGAACTGTTTGCCCCTACATTAAGTGGTGTCAGACTCAATATTTTTTTTAAAAGATTTTATTTTTAAGTAATCTCTACACCCAATGTGGGGTTCAAACTCACAACCCCAAGATCAAGAGCCGCACACTCTACCGACTGAGCCAGCCAGGCGCCCCAGACTCAATATTTTTGGAGACAATAGTTCTTTTGTAGTTTTTTTTCCTATTCCTCCCTTAATCTAAAGACTATCAGTTATTCCTTTGTGCTGCGGTCAGTGAATCTGCTTGTACTGTCTTGTTTCTCATTTGTTAATTCGATTCTCAAGGGTGAGAGGAATTGATAATGCAAGCTTGTTAGAAATATATGCAAAGTAAAAGTGAGTAGGACATGAATTGAGCATCTAAGACATTTCCTTCTGAGTTAGTGTAAGAGATTCATTGCCTTTAAAACAGATGTTTTTGTTCTCCCAGAGGTTTCAGTGAATTTTCTGGTTCTGAACATTATATTTTCAAGTTAAGTTCTTTTCAAAAATAATATCTATTAAGGTGCAAAGGTGCTGTACAATATATTAGCTTTAGACACCCTCTTGCCTATAAAACAGCTAATAACAGTAAAAACTCACTAATCTGGAACAACCCAAAAGGAGAAGACATTCTGAATTAATTTTTAAAAATCTCATTTAAAGTATTTTTAAAAAAATTATGTGGTCTCTTGCTTTCCAAATCAAAAAGTGACTCACATTAGCTGCTAAGAAAATGCTGGATGTATTCTGTTGAGTAGACAACAGTATTCATTTGACTTTAAAAAGTATGTCCAAACACTTTATTGTCTTAAGTAATTTAAACTTAATGCTATAATCTTTCAGAGTATTATCCCCTGTAAAATCATTTCTAAATAGTAAAAAAATAAACTCTGGTGTCAACCAGGTTGGATTATTGCAAATTCCTCATTAATAGGGTCTAACTTTACTATATATATAGTAAACTTATATATGTATAATATTTCTTTCTTTCTTTCTTTCTTTCTTTTTCTTTCTTTCTTTCTTTTTCTTTCTTTCTTTCTTTCTTTCTTTCTTTCTTTCTTTCTTTCTTTCTTTCTTTCTTTTAACTGCTGAAGCATCGTCTCAATGACCTTTTGACATTTCACAATTAAGGTTTTCCGTACCTTTGGGAAGCAATTTTAAAACTGAAAGGTAATTTTATTTATACCTACTTATTAAAGTATATGCTAAAGCTTCTTATTTTGAAAAATGAGAAGAGAACAAAAGAAGAACAAGCAAAGAAGAAGAGAAAAAAAGAGGTAATTGGTCAAAATTCAATGTGGTATATGTATAGCAGTCTGGGGGCCAGAGGACAGGCCCTGCTCTGATTCACTGGACTGTTCAGGTGGGTAATGAATGGAAGGCACAGCCCCTGGAGGCAGCCTATTCCTTCTTGTTACTTACAGACCAATGACCCTTAGGTTCATCTGAAAAATCAGCATTTGAAAAGTCAATGTGATTTATCTAAGAAGAAATCAGTACCAGCAAATTAGTTCTTTTAAACATACAAACAAACCATAAGGGTTATTTTCTAGCCTAGGTTTTTCATTCCAAATAGCTTTGAATAAAGAGACGCACTACAAACTAAAAGTACATTCATCTCAGATAATGCAACAAGTTTCAGTTCTAACAGGATTTCCTGGTGTAACAGAAGCTTTCCCTAACAAAATAATTGTAGTCTAGAGAAAACAAGGAAATTAGGCTTTAAATGTCGCTTTTCTTACTTTTTATTCTTTTGCCATAAAAGCACAAGGACTTTTTTCTTGTTTTAAAAAGTTTTTGTGATTAATGAGATGGGCTAACATGTTGGAGGTTAAAGCTAAACACACAAGGCAAAACATACTGTTTACAGAAATTTACAGCTTGCCCTCCAGAACCACGTTTGTTGGGCAAAAAGCCTTCATAAAATAATTATGTATATAAATAGTTAACTTTGGTTTTTGTTGATCATGTAGAAAAATTAAGGGCCATTTTTCAGGCAAAATATTACTATAAAAAAAGAATAAAGAGAGGACATTTTTGTAAGATGTATGTTCACACAATCTAAACAAATTCTGAAATATAACCACTTAGGTGCTAATTACATACTTTCCTAAATTTCAGTTGTTTTTAACCACTATTTTACCAACCTTATTTTTTCTTATTTTGATTTAGGAAAAAAAGGCTACTACTATACAGTGCTTCAAAGAGTAGGAAAGTCTCTATCAATAATCTTTAAGCTTTCTGCTCAAACACATTAAAAGGCTTTAACTATCAATTTGTCCCCCAGTTAATGAGATGATCTTCCTTCTATTCTCCAAAAGGATCTAGACTGCTCCCTGACTGTGGGAGAGAAAATGTAAATTGTATTTGTCTATGCCTACAATTCCTGCATCTTCTCAAGTTGGATGTGTCTAAATCAGAAACCAACAGGAAAAAAAGGAAGATCAAAATGTCAATGAGAGGGGCGCCTGGGTGGCTCAGTCGGTTAAGCGTCTGCCTTCGGCTCAGGTCATGATCCCAGGGTCCTGGGATCGAGCCCCACATGGGGCTCCCTGCTCAGCGGGGAGCCTGCTTCTCCCTCTCCCACTCCCCCTGCTTGTGTTCCCTCTCTCGCTGTGTCTCTCTCTGTCAAATAAATAAAATCTTAAAAAAAAAAAAAAAAAATGTCAATGAGATTCTCCGTAGTTTGTGAAAACTCCATGATGGTTTCTTTCTAACTAGAAAAGATTGTTCAGGAAGATACTTTTTTTTTTTTTTTTTGAACTCTCTCTTCTCTATATATTACTGAAGCTCAAGTTTGTGTACAAATTAACTTGTATTGAATTACCAAGCTCCTCATTGTTTTCAAAACCACTTCTCAAAGAAGCCTAGACCTTTTTTTTTTTTTTTTTGCAGCATTTACAAATAGATTTGAACAGAAGTTTTAATTAAAAAGCCAGGATAAGGGGGGCGCCTGGGTGGCTCAGTTGGTTAATCATCCAACTCTTGATTTCAGCTGAGGTTGTGATCTCAGGGTCCTGGGATAGAGCCCCATGCCGGGCTCTGTGCTCACATGGAGTCTGCTTGTCCCTCTCCCTCTGCTCCTCCCCCTGCTCTCTCTCTCAAATAAATAATAAATAAAGGAAATCTTTTAAAAAAACCCAGGATAAGGAAAAACCAGTATTACCACAGAGTCCATTTTGCAGGTCGACAATGAGGACAGTTTGTTAGAGACAAGAATTACTGATGGTTCTAAAATCCATCTGTGAGAGTGCTCCTATCCGGTTAGTTACTCATGTCACTCATATGTTTGCTTTTGATGGGCTCCGTATCTATGATGTTGGAGAATCAGTGTAAGGTTTATTGATGCTGTATGCTTGGGTTACCTATTTGTCCAACCATTAAAAAAAAATAAACCTTCTGAACATGTGCTAAACTCCTCCTCAGTCTTAGGTTTTATTATGAGAAATGAACTTTAAATGCTTTTTGGCCAAGATAAAATGTGTTTGGCTTCAATACCATGCCAGACCTTTTTTTCTTAAGTTTGCAAGACTGGTGGACTTCTGCTTCTTGGAATCCAGGGTGGGGTGTGTGTGTGTGTATGTGTGTGTGTGTGTGTTTTTAAAGTAAATGCCAAGATATTTAAGTGTTTTTAAGTGAATTTTATTCTTTATTTTATTTTTAATTAAATTAACTTATTTAAGTAATCTCTACACCTACCTGGGGCTTGAAATCACAACCCCAAGATCAAGAGTCATATGCTCCTCCGACTGAGCCAGCCAGGCACCCCTGATTCTTTATTTTAAACAATCTTAACTTTGCTCTAAAAATTGACTTTATGGATGAGAAACTCCTGATCTCAATGTTCCGATGACCCAACTTTCTAATTACTCCTACTGCACCCCCAGAAAACCCCAGAGTCTTTCCTCAAGAGAGGCTCCTCCAACCGATTCAAGACCTTACTGGTAAGGCAACCAACATTTCATGTGGTGCCAAAGGGGACAGACTCTTTTCCTTCCATCCTCAAATACCTCACCCATGTTCACTGTAGAAATGGATTTTGTCTTGCTGTGAGAATCCTGTTCATTCGAATTGGGTGTTCTGTTAGCTTTTTGTGGTAAGGGAAAAACATTTCAACAATCCCTACCCTTCTGCTGGAAAATACGTCTCACCCTGGTCTGTTATCTTCTTTTTGTGTAGAGTGAGGTAAAGAAATGATTTATCCTCTCAACTTGCACGCTCTGCATTGTCTCGCTGACTTCCCCTCCAGGCTCTCCATGGGATTTGAGAATTTATATTTCCTTGCTTTTGTTTGCTGATTGTATAAAGGATTTTTATCTTCTTGTTTCAAGTTAAATCTCACCAGCTAGGATTTCCTTTCTTTAGGTAACATGTCCCCTAAGCATTTTTTTTAGCTTTTTCTTGAGTTTGTTCACACTCCATTTCACTCTTATTTTGTTTCCTTTTTCATGTATACTTGAAGAAGGCATTGCTTTTCAACTCTATTTTCTTTCTCTTTTTTTCTCTTTATCTATTTCTTTGGAACGGCAAACTATTGCACCTCTCTCTCTTTCACCATTATTTAAAATGACTTAAAAGGTGAAGTACACTATCCACTCCAAAAGGCTCCTTTTTTGTTTGTTTCTAAAAGCACCACCAATCAGAATTTACACTCACTCTGAATAGCTGTTCTCAAATTAGAATCACCTATTGTCATTCACCTAGTGTCATTTGTCCTTAGGGTATAAGTTTAGCTCCGTTCAGGTGAAATAGAATATACACAGAGGGAACAAAAGAACAAAGACCATCATTCTCGGACTCCCACATACCTAATCACTAGCAGACAAAGACTCAGCATAACAAATGCTTCAGGCCTAGGATTTAAGTGTTTCACACCAGGGTGTGTGTGTGAGAAATATATATTAATTTTTGTAAGAACAAAGAAAATTGATGAATTTCATAGAAGACAAAAGAAATAACACTGCAAATTTAATTTAATTTGAATAAACTATGGCAGTAGCTGCATTGTATAAGATATTTTCTAAGTTGCAGTCCATAGCTCACATTTTTTAAAAACAATATTTAATAAAATTCCAAGTCAGTGAAATAGGAATAGTGCCTTAGAGGCTGCTGTAGGCAAATTTGGTTTGTATTTAGTTAATTCAATTGTTTTTTAAAGTTTTTGTCTTAAATAACACGATTTTTAAAATCTAATCAAGTTAGTGGTAGCATTAGTTTGATTCAGGTTTATTATAGGTATGAAGTAAAAGAAGTAATAGGTAATATGGTTTAAGGCAGCACTGAAAAAGTCTGGCTCTAAAAATTTCACAAGTTAGCAAAAGCAGCAAACAGGAATCAAACTAAATCATCAACATTTTAAAATATGAACTCTGCTTCCTTGGAGAATCAGCAGCAGCTGGAGAAACATGCATTGCCCTGGCCACATAGGACATCATCTTATGAAGTGACTCGTGGTGTGCAGGAGGGAGAAAAGGTGAAACAGGGATAGCTAAAGAGTGAGTTTTACGCTCAACAAAGGTTTGTCTGACTTCCTCTGTCCCCTTGTTGCAGAATTCCTAGCTTTCATGGCTGTATCAAGGTATTTTCTATATGTATACTGTTGAGGTCTTTTATCATCATCAAAATATACCTTTAAAAATGTGCAAGAGGATTCTCAGTGCAGTGACTCTGCATGAAGCTATAATGGTGGATACATATCACTATGCATTTGTCCACCTGCATAGAATTTACAATACCAAGAGTGAACTGTGATGTAAACTGTGGTCTTTGGGTGATTATGATGTGTCAGTGGACATTCATCAATTGTAACAAACGTGCGACCCTGGTGGCAGATGTTGATAATGGATGAGGGTGGGTGGGGGGTGGATGTATGTGGGAAATCTCTGTACCTTATGCTCAGTTTTGCTGTGAAGCTAAAACTGCTCTAAAAAAATAAATGTATTTTATTTTATTTTATTTTTTTTTAAAGATTTTATTTATTTATTTGACAGAGAGATAGAGAGAGAACACAAGTAGGCAGAGAAGCAGGCAGAGGGAGAGGGAGAAGCAGGCTCCCCGCAGAGCAGGGAGCCCGATGCGGGACTCGATCCCAGGACCCTGGGATCATGACCTGAGCCGAAGGCAGCCGCTTAACCGACTGAGCCACCCAGGCGCCCCTAAAAAAATAAATGTATTTTAAAAAATGTGCACAGCAGAGACCTCCCCACCTCCACTACCTCCTCCCTCTAGGCATTTCAGTTCAGCTTTTCAAATGCTTTGGAGTGACAAAGAAAGCACACCAACAACCTCGAGGCGTATCCTGTATCTAATATGATGGTAGAGTTTATCAACTACCTAAGGCACTTGTAAGAGTGAAGGGACCACCATTAATAATTGTATAGGGCTAACAGGCCCCTGGGACTATTCCAGCAAAGCGGGATGTATGATCACTCTACTTAATATTCCACTGTTTACCAGCATTTTTATTTTTTTATTTTTATTTTATTTTTTTTAAAGATTTTATTTATTTATTTGACAGAGAGAGACACAGCGAGAGAGGGAATACAAGCAGGGGGAATGGGAGAGGGAGAAGCAGGCTTCCCGCGGAGCAGGGAGCCTGATGCGGGGCTCGATCCCAGGACTCTGGGATCATGACCTGAGCCGAAGGCAGACGCTTAACGACTGAGCCACCCAGGCGCCCCTACCAGCATTTTTAGATTATGAAACTAATGTAGCAACATAACAAAAAGTTTGAAAACTAGGGGGAAAAGCGTAATTGCACAATCTTAAACAACCACTCAATAGTTTTGGGTTCTCTTCCAATGTTTTCCATATTTCTTTTTTACAATTGCAATCCTAATGTGTATGTGATTTTGTACCCTCTTAATGTTAGGTCATAAACACT
Organism: Halichoerus grypus; assembly: GCF_964656455.1. Lineage (NCBI taxonomy): Eukaryota > Metazoa > Chordata > Mammalia > Carnivora > Phocidae > Halichoerus > Halichoerus grypus. The sequence continues at coordinate 103,650,679 of NC_135713.1, forward strand.
TTTTCATGTTGCTAGTTTTCAAAATTATTTTAACACAGATCTTGGTATTCCAAGGAGATATACTTACCATTTATTTAGTTATGTCTTGCCAGGTCATTTTTTAGCTGCATAGAGAGTAAGCCCCTGCTACTCAGGGTGGCTGTGGGCTGATAGCATGGGTACCACCTGTGAGTTTGTTAGAAATGCAGAGTTGCAAGCTCCACCCCAGACCTACTGAATCCACCTTTTAAGAAGGTCTCCAAGTGATGCACATCAGATTTTGAGAAGCACTGATTTAGTCTACTTATAAATAATGCTGCTGTGAACATCTTCATGCACATGTATTTTGCTTGTGGATGGTTTAGTTCTGTTCAGTTTCCAGAAGTGAGATTATGAGTTCAAAAGACTTGCAGAGTTTTATGCATGCCAGAATTACTGGAAAGTTCTTTAAGAGCCAGAACGGTGGGTGTAACTGAGCGCTCTAACCTGAAGACGGGTCCAGTTAGTGCCCTCCGTCAGCTGGCGGATTATAGTCGACCTATTGGAGCCCTCTGGTGTTAAAAGTCCTATTATTTAAAGAACAAGCCTCCTGTTACCATCTGGATGCAGAGCCCGAGAGAAAAATAGCTTTCTGTTCCATCTCTCTGCCCCTTAGACTCACAGAGCTTCTTGCAGTGCCCATCAGATTGCAAGGCTGACAACTCCTAAATATTCCAGATACAGGCCAGAAACCTCTTAAATTTCATGTCTAGGGAATTCATTCCTGACTCTCTCTGAGTCATGAAGAAAAAGAAATGCTTCTTTCGGGGGCTTTTAGGTTCACCTTCCAAGCCACAGTAATTCTAGCTTTGTTCTGGCATCCACGACCTAAAGGATCACTGTGCCGCTTCCTTGATGGCTCCCTAAGTCTCTTTCCTTCCCCAGGAGCTGCAGGTATTTTCTTTTACAGATAATCTCCGCTCTTGAGGGGTCTGCAGTTCCAGGGCTTATGCCATCCTCTTTGGATTCCAACATGTTGTCCAGACTTTCTCTGCTCACCACCACTTTCCTATCTGACCTGCTTTTCTACTCCAGCATCTCCAGTATTCTAGTTGGCCTCTGGGTTGCTGTTTTTCTTGGGACAATGTCACATTCTGGGGCTTCTGATATGCTTTTCTGATAGTGATATTGTCCAGATCCTCAGTTTGTTTCTTAGTGTTCTTAAGCCTGCCCGTCAAAACTGCCACACATCAAGCCCGCTTATCTGTGTAGATGTCTGGGACTGTGTCTGGCAACTTCACCCCGCTGGTTTCACCTTCATTTAAGGATGGTCACAAATGGACATCTGGATTTGTCTTAAGATTACTGGGATATCAAAATCCATCCTTGCAGACTTAACTAGATCACTAACATGCCTTTACTATTTCTTTTGAAGACATTTCCTCAATTAAGTTGCTCTCCCTTTTCCATCAATGACAAAGTGTAATGTTATCTCACGGAAAATGGAAGCGTGCTTTCCACCAATTACTCTTCTTTATGGGGTTCAACCTGTTTGTGGTGTGTGAGAGAGAGAGAATGAGAGTCTGACTTTTACCCATAGTTCATTTTGCTCTGAGATAGGCAAGTAGAGTAACTTGTCTTCAAGATGGCTCCCATCAGTTCCTTCCTGTATGTGCAAACCACTCTCCCCTTGAGCAGTGGAATCTATGCTTCCACTTCTTGGAGTCTGAGCTGATAGGTGAATGCTGCGACTAACAGCATAACTCACAAGAGAAGTGAGGCTAGGTCATAAGAAAGCTTACAGCTTCTGCCTGGCTCTCTTGGAATGCTCACTCTGGGGGAATCCAGCTCCAGTGATATAAGATAGCTGACTACCCCCAAGACTACCATGCTGTGAGGAGACCCAAGGCAGCCACACATAGAAGCTGCATGGAAAGAGGGACGACCAGCCCACAGCCATCCCAGCCCACATGTCAGATGTGGGAGTGAAGAAACCTTTAGAAGACTCCAACCTCTGCGTTCATTCGACGGAATGAATTTGAGGGACTCCAAAAGAGAACCACCCAGCTGAGCCTTTAAACACCCAGAACCATGAAAAAAAATATTAAATAGTTGTAAATCACTAAGTTTTGAGAGAGGTTTATTATACAGCAGAAGATAATCAGAATATCAAATATCTACTTTTGATAAGGAAACCTTTGGTAGTAGTGGTAGTAGGTAGTAAAACAACTGCATCAGTGATTGTGCCACAGGGTTTGAAGTTCTGCTTCAACTTGTCTTTAAAAGCTATGGTTTGCTGAGTTACTCTGGAAAGAGTAAAGTGTCACGGTTACTTTAAGTTGCAATCTAGATGTGGCTTGGATGGGCTGTTCTCCAGAGCTGGGTGATGAAAGACATCGATTCAGTGCTGATGGACTAGCTTTGTTTTAGGACTTTATTCGTGAAGAGTCTGACATTATTAACTACAGTATGAAAATAGGTCATAGCCATAGAAAGTTAGAGGAAGAGGCCATATATAGAGAAATTGCCTCGTCCAAACACCTACTTTTTTTTTTTTTAGATCAGATAAACACAGGGGCACAGAGCTAAAGGGTCTTGCCCAGATCCAGATCTGGTTAGTGTCAATGCCAGGATAAGAATTCACATCTCCTGGCCCAGGTGCAGCTCCTTTCACCACATCACTCTGCCTCTTGCATACTAAAGAAACTCTGAGGAAATGCTTGTATGCCATATGGTTTTATCTTCCCTTCCATTTATTGTGTGTGTCCTCTCTGCTGTTGATCTGTACAATGGGGCTAATACCTACCTTATGTGATTTTTATGAGGGCTAAATGTGATAGCTTATGGAAATTATCTGGCACTTACTGTGTACTCAATAAATGGTTAAGTATCGTCTTCAAGAGCCTAGTAAAACAAATTCTTTGGAATAACCATCTCAAGGGCCTTTAAATTGAAAGAATTTTCCCCTCAAACAATACCCTAGGTATGAGAAATTCATCACTGGGGAGCGTTCCAGAAGGCAATTCAGCATCCACCCAAGTTCTAACCCAGACAAGGAGACATTTCAACGACCTGTGAGAAAAGAGAGTGCGGGATGTGGATAATTAGCACGAGCGCATGGAATAACTCACCATCCTGCAAAGGGAAGCAAAGAGGCTGAGTCAGCTCTGGACCCAAGAATAGGAAGAGAGCAGGTCTGGATGTCTGGAGTTCCTTCTGTCCACTTTTTATAAAAATAAGTACCTCTAGCTGTCTGTCTGCAGAGGAGACATCCATCACCCGGTCTGTGAAAAGTAGCTTCCCTTAGGCCCGGCTCTCCAGACTTCTGTTGTGGTTACTTGTCTCACTGTGGTTATCCCCACGTCTGCTTCTCTGTCTCCCTTGTATCATATGTGCTGTGTGTGTAAAACTCTTTATGTGGAGTCTGGGAATGGTTTTTAATACATTCAGAGCAATAAGCCAGACCCTCCACCTCTAATACCTGCTTCTGCCATTTCTCATCAGCGGGGCTGTGAGCACATGTGGGGAGCAGCCGCCCGTGAGAGGTCGGGGCCTCACCGTGAACAGAGACGCAGATGGGGAGAAAGGGAGCTCTTGTGCCAAACACCTGTCCAGCAGTCTGGACCCGCAGAAAAAGGTGTTCTAGCCGCCAGGAGGAACGGTGGGCACAGCCCAGATTGTGGACACGGCAAACAAGGGATGCCGCAGTTTAATTATCCTCAGGGCTGCAGGCGATGAGCGGGCGAGTCATTCTCACCAGTCCTTCGCTCGCTGCACGTTAGGGGGAAGTTGGCGTTTCTCAGCTCTCGGCAGATGCCTTTGGAGTTAGACGGGCGGGTTCAAATTCCAGGTCTGCCGCTCGTTGGCTTTATGATTTGCGGCAAACGATTTAAGTTCTTGGAGCTACAATTTCCTCACCTGAAAAATGGGGATGCTGATAACGTCTGCTTTACTAGCAGGTTGTAAAGAAGAGTGCACGGAAGTCGTGTAAGAGAAGTACCTGTCACTGCTCTGCAATATTGCTGATGGCTCCATAAATTACAGCCCTTGATGATGACTCTCAAAGGGAAGGGGGGAAATACTGTAGCGTGAATGAGATTAGCTTACTCACTCGGACTAAATCTTCAACCCCACACTCAAAATGTCGCTTAACCTTCCTGCACCTATTAAGTGAGGATCATTTTGTCTCACCCCTTCACAGATTTGGTGGATCTTAACCTCAGGTCTAGCTGGACTCCCTTTTCTCTGTAACACCAAGATGTCTAGCTCCAGAAGATGTGAGGGACCGCAAAATTTTCATCTGGGCTCAGGATTGGTCTGAATCTCTTTCTAAGACGAATTCAGAGATTTTCCCTTGTTAATGTGAAATTGAGCTCCTCCTCAAAAGGACGCATTATAAACATCTGCTACTATTATTTTAAAAATGTTAATGTTCTGTATAAACAGTGAAAAAAGGAACTGCTAGTCCTAAGTGTTTTATTCAGCTATGTAATAGGCATAACAGTGAATTGTGTTTCTAGACTCAACTAATGAGAAGAAAAGCGAGACAACCATTTATTGAGTCCCCTGAACATCGTTGTGTTCCCATTTTATAGAGGAGAAATCTGAGGCTCCAGGAGGTTAAGTCTTTGCTAAAAGTCCCTGCTGGTGACTGGTGGAGTCGGGGTTTGGATGCAGATCTGATTCCAAGGCCCCTGCTCTGCCCGGTCCATTTTACTGCCTCCAGGCTCAGCTCCATTTGCTTGACTTTAATGAGGACACAATAGATCCGCAATCTCACCGTTTTCCTGGGCTCTTGAGAGGCCATGGACATGCTCTCATCTTTGGAGTGACCCTACTGCTTCTATTCTAGGTGCAGATGATAGGAGCTCTCTGTGCTTGTGTCAGTTATTTCCAGATGCTGAGTGTGAAACTTTTAATCAAGTATTTCAGGGGAAGGCCACATCTGGAAGCAGTTATCCAGATGTTATAAACCACTTTGGCCAGTGGTTGCCAGACTGCTGTGTAGGCGACGAGTATAGGACACCCCCCTCCATATGCGGAAGATGTTCTGGAGAGATGGAGAGCTGGGATATTTGTAACTACTGTGCCGCATTCTTCCCTGGAAGGGATGTCAGGACCTGTGTCACGCACCTGCTAAAGCAAGGGTTTCCTGATGGTTCCGAAGAATCTCTAATGTCCAGATTTTTTAAGAATGAGAATCCCAGTCCACAAGTGACATGGCTCCCTATAATTCACACAGCTCTGTTTTAAGACAAAAATGACACAGGTAACTGAGTTCCATTCAAACTTGATGCTGTTCCATATCACACAGCCTTTTGGTTTTGATTCCAGTGTTCACGGCTGCTATTCATTGCCAACTGAACTCAGCCTACTAAAAGGAAGCAACATGGCATCAGGCAAAAATGGTGAAAGGCATAAATGTGGAAGTTAAACTAGCTGCATTCAGATGTATTGCTTTCTACCTGTGTGACCTGGTATGAGTTATCCTTAATCTCTCTAAGCCTCAGTTTTCTCCCCTGAAAAATGATAATGCAGTGGTAATGCCACACTTCATCGGGTTGTGGTGAGACTCTGGGGAGATGGTGTGTGGAAAGCCTTCAGCTCAGTGTGAGTACTCAATGAACTTTGTTATTGTGGTGGTGGCTGTCGATGACCATTTGTTCCAAGAAAATGTGATGTCTTCTGCTAGCTGGGAGGTGAATGGCAGGTGTTGGGGTCACTTGTGTTGAACTTCAAACAATTGGCTAGTGATTTGTTCCAGAGAAGGGAAAGGCTGACTGGGAGGGCCTGAGATCTAGTTGATGCTATTTACATTCACGCTAGCAGATTCAACTTGTAATCTGGCCCAGCCAGCCAGATTCAAAACCAGCCTCTCCACAGGAATTTCACACATGCAAATGAGGATTTTGATGGTCCTTGTAAAATAACCTCTAGTTTAGTCTGCACAGCCCTGCCGTTCGAGAGCCAAAGTCCTCAAGATGGGCCAAATTGACTGCACAATTGCTCTAGTCTGATCCCGGCTTCAGGAACCACAGAGGCAACTGTTTTCAACCTTCCAGTCTGGGAGGATGCTCTCGGCATTACTGCTGAGTGAGTGAGCCCTGTGGTTATTTCTGAACAGAGGGAGCCAAACAACACTTCGGCCTAGGAAACAAAAGTGAACCCCCATTAGCTCCTACTGTTTAATGATATGTTCAAGCAAAAATGTCAATTTGACCTTTATGAATGGGACTCCTGGGTCTATAAAGTCAGTAGGACCCTTTCAAGTTGTACCCATTGACAAATTTTCCTTGAGACATTCAACATTTTGGATCTCCTCTTATATAAAGTTATATTATAAATTATTCACTTACCTCTTAAAAAGTTTTTTTTTTTTTAATTTTTTTTTCAGGAGGGTGAAATAGTTGAACTATTGGAAATATTTAAGCACAGTTTTGCTTTGTTTTATCTGATACATCTGGATTATTTTAGTTTCAGGCAAAGATCCATTAGCATCAAACAAAATAAAACTATCTTGTCTTCAAAGTATATTTTTGACTAAAATTTCCACCTTAAAGCAAATTATGTTTATATAGCTTGATACAGAGGAAAGTCATTCTTACTCTGACTTCTTGGATGATCCCTTTGAATTTACTTTTTTCTCCCTCTACCTCACATGTAGGCCGGTCCTAAGGGCTGTCCTTGGTCCTCTTCCCCAGTCTCACAATGCTCTGATCAGAGTTCTTAGTCATCTCTCTTGCTTCGCCTGTCATCTCTTTTCAGGTGCCATTCAGATAGTGACACTAAGGAAAAAAAGAAGAGAATGATCCTCGCTTCCAATGCATTGAGCTTGGGGAGCCCAAGGAACGTTAAAACAGGAAAGTCCAGCAGAAACACGCAGAGGCACTTCTAAGTCAAAACTTTATTCAACTTTCTCTTGCCTATAATCATGCCTTGAAAAAGCTCCTGTCTTGATAAATCATGACCCATATCTGTTTGCCAGAGAAGCTGACGAAGCAAGTTTGTTTTTCTTTTTTCTTTTTTTCCCCTAGCCTGTGGGGTCTCCCATGTCATGCTTCTGTTTATCCAAGTTTTATTTACAATATCCTAATAAATCTCTATGCTGTAGGATCATGTGGACATGAAGATGGCTTCAGGGGTTACCCACGAGTGCTATAATGTTAGGAACCATATGGCAATGCTTTCCTGTAGACTAGGGGATCTCACTGTGTGAGACTGAAGTTAGTTTTCTTGCTCTTGACTTAAGCAAAGTGCTTCAGACAGAAGACCAGACGGAGTCTTATGCAGGCCCTGTCCAAACCACCACTGGGCTAGAAACAGCGAAAAATGCCCATGCTATTCCTCCCTTGCTTGGATCATAACAGGTGAGATGCAAATTACTACTGTAATGAAAGCGTAAGTAAAAACTCCTGTCCAAATGTCTGTAAGTCTTTCTGGCCTGTGGATATTAATGAATCACATCCGTGCACTTCCTTAGCCCCCTTCTTAAATCCTGCCCACATCACTTTGGGGAGCCCTCAGGACTGTTCTGCATGGGTTAATATTTTTATATCATTCCACCTGGACATGTATTTGATATATATTGTTTTGTCATCTCTTTTTTCATTTGGTATACTGTAAACTTTCTCCTATAGGTTAGATAATTTTCTGTAACATGATTTTTTATGGTTATATGGTATTCCATCATATGGCTACTTTGTTTAACCAGTCTTTTATTGTTGTACATTTACTACCAATAGTAAGTAGTTCTGTAGTGAATATCTCTGCACACGTTTCTAATTATTGTCCTGAAATAATTTCTGGGCATGGAATTGCTTGGCCAAGTGCTCATCGGGAAGTGTGCATGCTAGTATTATTAATAAATAATGATATCTCAAGTACTACTAAACGTTGGGCCCACGGGAGGCAACTCCTCTGGAAAGAGCACTTGGAAGCAAAAATACAGCACTTACAGCCTTTAAAAAACGCATTTTAAGGACAAAGAATCATTCCAAATTTATCAATACAAAGGAACAATTTTGAATTTTTGAAACCTCTTTATAATTGACATTTGTTTCCTAAAATTTAAATTAGATATGATGATGTTTTTATGTAGGGGTGGTAGTATCTATTTAAAGAACAATAATGTACAAATTATTTATTAGTGATATTTATCATCAACAAGTCATACAAGTCTGGACAGATATTATATACTTTATGTGAAAGCTCAGCCTCCCAAAGTTTGTTAATTTTCTACTACAGAGATTTTAAAGTTTCAGTGGTCTGTAAGGGATTAAGTGGAAGGTATGACTTGTATCCTTAACTAGATTTTAAGAGAAAGGAGTTGTCACCAATATATTTTGGCCAAATGTCTTATTAAAGATACCCCAAGACCAGAGCTTGGAAGCCAGGGCAGCCCAGACATCCCTGGCGGCCCCATCATTCGGTACTTTAATAACTCATTGGCAACAGGATGAAGTCGTTTATGTTCCAGACTTTGCCTCCTGGTATCTAGATTTTTATAGGTGTTTTGACTGAGGTGTAGAGGAGGCATATTTTGGCCACTGATTTCTATTCCAGATTGCGGGATGTGAATAATTTGGTAAATTAACATCAATGGGTTAGACTGTTCTTTGTTACCAAAGGCCCCTGGGCTGCCTGTTCCCCTGGATGGTCACATGAATTTGCAACCACAGAAGGATGGCTGCTGGGCACATACGCCCAAGTTAAATTTCCTTTTGCAGGTTTTCCCCCTATTTTGGATATTCAGGTAGCCACTGAAGTCTGAGGCAGCTCTCTCTTGTGCATTCATAATTCTGACTACACCTAGGGTTTCCAAAACTAATATCGGGGAGGAAAGATCCAAACCTTAGTGCTTTTGTGGCTTTTTTTTTTTTTTCTTTTCCTGGGGCCAGCTTTCGGCCATGTTTCCAATGATCAGTCTGTACACCTAGTTATACACTAAATGCATAAACTGTGTGTGCCACAAATGATGTTTTTCTAGCCTGTCCGTATAGCCTATTAAACCCGAGTTGGCAGTTTTCCATCCCTTAGGAGAAGCATTTGGCATAAATAATATTGTCATTGGGGAAGGCTAGACATGGTTTGAAGAAGTGACCTTGTGTAAATATTGTCTGAGGTATGACTGAGGCTAAATTATATGACAGGGAGCTAGTATAGTCTGGGCTCTGGGCCCTCCTGGTGATGAAGTTGCTTCTTGTAGTAATGGAACTATTTAAATTGAAAATGTAATCAGATAGATCAGATACTGTTAAAAACCCAGGAACCAGCCTATTTATGAACCTCCAGAGTCCAAAGGATGGCAAAATGGTCCTGGAATGTCTTTGTCATTCAAATGGCTTTGTCTTTTTAAGAGAGAGAATGTCCTAGAAAGTGCCTTTTGTCTTCGCCACAGCACTTTCCCCAGTGTTGAGACTGCTGAACATGCCAGGCGTTTGTCCATCCTCCGCCCACATCTGGGATGAGCAGTGGGCACAGAGCACAGTGTTGCTGGCTTTTTGTGGGTAAGCTGGTATATTGGTAGCACAACACCCCCACCCCCCAGCCAGTTACTTTCCATTCCCCTCCCACCATCCTTGTTTAGAATTTTGTTTCCTCTTTCCTGGCCTGTGTTACTCAAACAGCCTACTAATTATACAGAACTCCTGCCCTTCACCTTTCTCTTCCTTTTAATCGACTTGCCAGATCTGTCTTTCAAAAGCATGATTTTATTTTCATCAATTCATTGATTTATTCAATTATTCATTCAACAAATATTTATTGAATGTCAACTGTGTGTCCACCACTTAGCTCTCTATCATAAGATTTACAGTCTAATGGGGCAGACAGGTATTTGACAAATAATCCCGGTCCTGAATAGACAATTACAAGCTAGTGTGAACATTCTATAGGAACGAAGCAAGATTCTTTGATAGTATAAAACAGAGAAACTCTCTCTGGATGGAGGAGGAGGGGAGGCGCCTCTGATGAAATGATAATTAAGTTGCAGTGTGCCTATGTATAGGTATAGATTTTAGCTAGGCGAAGGAGTGAGCTGGAGAGTGGGGACAGGATGGGGTGGGTGGAGGGTTTCCCAAAAAGAAGAGCTGGCCATGGCAGGGGGCAGCATTGTACCATCTGAGGAATGGAAAGAAGGCTGCTGTGGCTGGAGTATGGAGAATGAGGGCCACACCAGCAGGGCTATGTAAGGCATGTTAAGAATTGTGGTCTATGTCTCTCAGCTGTGGGAAGTCATTAAAGAGCATGTGAGCAGGCTGTGATCGGATGAGATTGGCATTTAGAAAAGTCTGCTTGGGTCACAGTGGGGAGAACTGATTGGCAGTGGCCAAAGAGATCAGGAAAGAGAGATAATAGTGAACCCAGGTATTAGCAGTGAGGATGAGAAATAGGTTTGAACATTGTTTATGTGGGGAAAAAAAGACACAGTGTTTGATGATGAATTGGATATGAGGGAGAGGAAATCATTGAGGATGGCTGTGAGACTCCAATTTGTGCAGCGGAATTGGTTGAGTTGCCATTATTGAGTGGGGGATTACTGAAAAAGAGGACTGACATCACAAGCAAAGACCTCAAATTAGGAGCAAACTTGATGATTTTCAAGGAATAGCAAGGAGGAGAGCAATAGGAGATGAAAACAAAGAGATGTGACTGGGGAAGTTGGCAAACTGGATCACGTAGGGCCTTATAGCCCTACTGGAAAAGGATTTTAGCTTTTAACTGAAATGGGAAGCTATTGGAGGGTTTTGATCAGAGGAATTACATGATCTGACTTAATACTTTTGGGAGATTACTGTGGCTGCTCTATGGAAAAAAGACTGTAGAGAGATAAGGCCAACATCGAGGACATCATTTGGGTAAAAATCACAGTAATCCAAGAGGAAGATGGTGGTGGTGGTAGTAACTTATATCAGAGTGGTAGCTGAGAAGGTGGTAAGAAGTGGTAGAACCTGGATAGGTTTTTAATATAGAACCAGCAGCATTTTCTGATGGTTTGAATGTAGTGGGAAAGAAAGAGAAGAGTGAAAGATGACACCAATACTTTTGGCTTGGGCTACTGGAAAGATGAATTGCCAGTCACAAAGATGTAGAAGACAGCTGGAAATTCAGGAGTTTGGTTTTGAATATTACATTTGAGATCCTTATTAGATATCCAAGTAGAAAGATTAAGTAGGCTGTTGGACATATGGTCTAAAGGTCAAAGGAGAGCTATAGCATAAAAATATAAATTTGGAAGGCACCTGGGTGGCTCAGTCGGTTGAGCCTCTGCCTTCGGCTGTGGTCATGATCCCAGGAGTCCCGCATCAGGCTCCTTGCTCAGCAGGGAGTCTGCTTCTCCCTCTCCCTGCGGCTCCCCCCACCTTGCTTGTGCTCTCTCTCTATCTCTCTCACTATCTCTCCCTCTCTGTCAATTAAATAAATAAAATCTTTAAAAAAAAAAATATATATTAATTTGGTTATATTTGAGGTGTAGACAGATGATACCCAAACTCATGAGAAAGGATGAGTTCCCCAGAGGAGAAAGGATAATTAGAGAAGAAATGAAAATGTTAAAAGCTAAGCATGAAGAAAATCTAGTCAGTGATCGAGGTTGATATCACCAGTAGTAAGGCGTACCCACATCATGTACCCCTTGCTATGATGCCCTGAGAACAGTATGACATCATTTCTGTGGTATTTTTGCCAAAAAACACCAGGAGAAAACACCACACATCCACACTGAGGGACATTCTACAAAATAATTGACCAGCACTCTTCAAAAGGTCAAGGTCATGAAAGACAATGAATGACTAAGAAACTCACAGATTAAAGAAACTAAAAAGGCATGACAAGTAAATACAATGTGAGATCCCAGATTGGATCCCTGAACAGAGAAAGGATGTTAGTGGGAAAACTGCTGAAATTCAAATAAAGACTGTAGTTCAGTTAATAGTATTGTACCAATGGTATTTTCCTGGTTTGGATCATTGTACTATGGTCACATAAAATGTAAACATTAAGGGAAGCTGGTTTAAAGAAATGGGGGAACTTTCTGTTTTACTTTTTGCAACTTGTCTATAAGTCTAAAATTATTCCAACAGAAAAAGTTAAAAAAATTAGGCTTATGGCTTTTAGGCACATACCCCCCAAGGATGTGGCTGCCCTCACTTCTAGTCTTTCTAGCTTGGCATAGAAATGCTGGAGACATAGGCAGGACCACCCATTGGGGTCTTTAGAGTGTGTTAAAGACTTTGGACTTTCCTCTAAAAGCCAGTGAAGGATTAAGCAGGGAATGTGGAAGAAGATGGGAAACTAGACATGTTTGTTTTAGGCAAAAAGAGACAAGAAAACAGAATAAATACTGGGTTAGGCCCAGATTCAGGCAAACACCCAGTTACTCTCAATTATTCATCCTGTTCTCCAAACAGAATTGACCATGAGTTAGTTCATGACTCACAAGGGTGTTAGCACATTGTAACGTCTGGCTGGGAAGATTGCTCAAATCCCAGAGGATTATCCTTGTGGAGCCTTGCAAGCGTCCTGTTTTCTCCTGGCACTCCTACAGTTCAGCTGTAACTGTAGAGGGGATTTTAAGCTTGTAAGCCTGAAAGGTAAGTTGTATGTGCATTATATCTCACCCTCCCTGTCCAGAATGATTCCAGAACAAAGACTGCAGCTGGATGGAGATACCAACCTACAGTGAATGAGGAAGTGATCATTAGGAATGAGGCGAGGAACTCTTCCTGCAGTTGCCTTCTGAGCCAATTCCACTGGAGGAGAGGGTTGCGGTGAGCTGGGGCGGCGTGCGAAGTATTAAAGATTCCATCACATCAAAGTTCCCAAGGGTGTTGTGGACCAGTTGGAGGTGGTGACTGAGAAGTGCTAATTAGAAAATTATATATTAAATATTAGCCTTGGGGAAATTGTAGAAGTAGTTCATAAAGAAGACAGAAAGGTTCCCTGAAGCTGGGGAGTCTATGTCTCAGCCCAAAGAAAGGGTGAACCATGGAGACAGATGTGCCCTTTAATCTGCCCGCTGTCCTATGGGGAATGGGCTAAAATCAGGAGAATCCCTGGAGTCTAGGGTAAGATCACCTCTGCACCCTCCCTACCACCAACCTACCTCATTGCCTGGCCTGGCAGGAAATGGCATGTCAGCCCTGATGGCTAGATCTGCTCTCAGAAACTCTGCAATCATGCAGTCTAATACCCCAAGGCTTAGTTCCTACAAAATGCTCTTATTAATGGTAGCTGTCAATTTCTGAATACCTACTACATGCTAGGTTCTTTATATGGTTGTTTCTAATCCTTCCAGCAACCTTCCACGTAGTCATTATCATCGCCATATTACAGGGGATCTTACTGGTGAGGAAACAGAGGCTTAGCTTGTCAGACATTATACAGCTAGTGGAGGCCTGAGCCAGGATTTGAACCCAGGAATGGCTTCCCGCAGAATCCCAGGGCTCTGCACTAGAATTAACACCTCCCTGATACTGAATGAACCCATGGGGCCAGAAGTAAATAATCCCCTGGGAGAATATTAGCGACCCTGGGAAGTGACGTGACTGGCACTGACTCAATTTTATAGACCTATACCGATGTGCGGGATTTCAGGAAGTCTCACCAGTGATGTGGAGTCAGCAGCCCATGACTCCTCTGGCCGAATTCGGGGGAGGCTGCCTGATGCTGCTGCAGACAGTTCACAGTAAGTGAGGTCTGTGAAGAGTGCGGGGGAAAGGGCGGGAGGAATCAGGACCAGCACACCTGGGCTCCTGATGCTGGAAAATCATGAGGATGTTCTGTCAGTGTTGGCCTGAAGCTACAGATCTGGCTTAAGTTTGGGTGGCTTACCAAGCCTCAAAGGCGGAAAGGACAAATCATGTTGAAAGTTTGACAGTGAGCGAAGTCCAGGGTTCTAGCTGGCTCTGTGCCACAGACTTGACGTGTGAAGAGGAGCAGAGAAGCTTCTTCCTTACCATCAAAGTCTGTCGTCTGCCCGGGGTGTCCCACAGAGGAAAAGGTAGCCAGGCCTCAACCCCACCTTGTGGAAAGAACCCCTCTGATGCAGAATGACGGAGAAGTACAGGCCCACAAAAGACATTATATACCAAGCTACTACATTGGTAAAATAGATACGCCATTACCTATTTTCATTAAGCTCAAGCAATAGGGCAAGAGCATTTTGGGTGTTGGGACATCGTAACAAGTTAGTGTGTTTCAGAAAAGGTAAAGGAGAAAAAAACCCAAAAAGTCACCTTCTCCTTATGGGTATTGAGAAGAGAGAGTAAAGCATGAACTCTGTAGCACCATTTATAAGATCAGACCCCTGCCTTTTCCTCATTCTATCTCCGACTGTTGCTTTTCTCAGCCTTTGCTCCAGCTATGTTGTGCTCTTGCTGGCCTGCTTTTACATGTTTTCTCTCCTCCCCCGTTCTCCCCATCACCTCAGTAGCTCTTACTTGTCCTTCAAGACTCAGCTCAGTGTTTCCCCCCAGGGTTGTCTTCCCTGTCTACGTCAGCTGCTTCCAGCAGGAGATTAGACTTCTCTCCACGGATGTCCCACTGCCTCCTCCCACTGAACTGACCTGCACCTCACCTGGTTTCCTTATCACTTCGCCTCCATCAATCATCTTTGATTCTTCTCTCCCCACCTCCTTTATTCATTCACCTGGTAAGTCCTGTCTGTCTGTTCAGGTAACAGTAAGATTAAACCCTTAGTAGACACTAGGTGTTGTCAAAAGTACTCTATGTGTGTTAGCTCATTTAAGCCTCACAACAACACCATAGGGTGGATCCTATCATACTATTGCTTTACAGATGAGGAAAGGGAGGCAAAAGAGGCTAAGTAATTTGCCTAAAATCATGCAGCTATAAAGTGATGGAGCCAGGAGTGGAACTCCAAAGCCCTCATTTCCTAAATATGTCTCAGTCCCCACAGGCCACCATAATCTCATTTCCCCATGCAGCCTATCCCCATAATGCAGTCAGAGTGATTTTTCTGAGTGAACTCTCCTTAAAACCCTTTGGTTTCTTATTTCCCTCCAGAGAGAGTCCAGACTTCTTAAGGCAACAGAAACGACACTTCCCCCATATGCCTCTCTGCCCACCTTCCAGCCTTGTCTAATGCCACTCCTCACCTCAACCCCTGGGCTTAGGACTTCCTGTGTGTGGACCACTGTGGCCTCCTCCTCTCTCTGCCTGACCAATTTCTCTTTGCCCCCAGGTCTCAGCTTCGATGTCACTTCTTTCAGCAAGATCTCCCTGGCCCCCTGACTCTGTCGTCCTGCCATGGCATCCAGTGCTTACTCCTTTGTGACACCATCCTACCCTTACAAGGTCTGCTCCATTCCTCTGTTTCCTCCATCAGCTGTAAGCTCTACGAATGCAGATACTGGGTCTTGTTTTCAGTGAGTCCCCAGGGAACAGTAAAGTATTCAACAAACGTTTGTTAAATGAAGGAATAAAGGACATGCTCTAGGTCAAAGTTCTGACCTGGCTGATTGTACAAAGGTCCCTAGCCCTATATCTTCCCACTTACATAACACAAAAAATTGCCAGATTTGTGACCCAAGATGGTATTAAAGGGCAGATGACATGGAAGAGGGGACCACAAAGGGAAGCAGCCACTCTTCCCTTGACACAATATCAACTTCCACTTTCCAGGGGATACTAAACCTTCCTGGAACTTTTTGCATGAGAGTCTGGCTTTAAATCACTTGCCCTGCATGTGTCCATCAACCAAAAGTCTGTGTGAGAGTTCAGGCTACCTGTGGTTCCTTTCAGGTGTCATCACTACTCACTTACTGGCTTTTGGACTTGGATATGGCTCTACTAAGCCTCATTTTAGTCATCTGGAAACGACCACCTGGGTTTCAGTTTTTGGCAGTATAACGAGTTAGATGCACTGACTAACCCTTCCAACTGAAGCAACTAAAATGAAAGAAGAGAAAAAAAAGTGTTTTTTGTTTTTGTTTTTTAACCACATTGTTAAAGTGTCTTAAAAGTAAAGAATCTGTGAATCCCAAAAGTGAGGTAAGAGCAGGAACCCAGAGGTAATTTAGGAACAAGGTGATCTTCATTCTGAGGTTTTTGCCTAGGCCAGGAAACTTGAACTTCTGTTTTGATGGATGTGCAGGACTTGAGAAGTAAGAGATAAAGCCTTGAGCTTGCCCAAAGTGGAGATTGAATTAGACGCCCTAGCATAAACTGGGATCCCAAAGGCATGAACCAGAAAAAAATCCCTGCTACACAGAAGGTGAGAGCAAGGAAGGACAGAGCAATATAATATTTCTTTATATTGACCTAGTCACTGTGTGGAGATATAAAACAACTCCTCCCCCAGGATTAGGTAACCATAACTGAGCCCTTATAAGGATCTAGCAGTCTGAATTCATGCCACCTGTGTGGTCAAAAAACGTTGCATGAAGAAGCAACTTAAAGCAGTACCAGAATAGTGCCCCAGGAGACTGGCAGAAGTAATTTGGGTCTTCTTGAAAGGAATTCAGCTTCAACTCAAGCCTTTAGCATTTTCTTCAGATAAAGTTACAAGGAAAATGAACAACTCATGATAAAATAAAACTCAAAAAGCATCCTAGGAAAACAGCACACTGTGAATGAAAACAAGAAAGGGGCATCTGGGTGGCTTGGTTGGTTGGGCGTCTGCCTTCAGCTCCGGTCATGAGCTCGAGGTCCTGGGATCGAGCCCCACGCTGGGCTCCTGCTCTGCCAGGAGTCTGCTTCTCCTCTCCCTCTGCTCCTCCTCCCTGCTCATGCTCGCTCTCTCTCTCTCAAATAAATAAATAATCTTTAAAAAAAAAAGAGAGAGAGAGCACAAGGCAAAACTGCAATTATGAAAATACTTAATAGGTGAAAAGAAGACATTATGAACAACTTTATACCAATGAATTTGAAAACTTAGATGAAATGGGTTGAATCCTAGAAAAATATAACTCGGAAAAACGGACTCAAAAAGTAGAAAATCTGCAACAAAATCAAAAACAAACAAAAAACCCCAGAAAATCTGAATAGTCCGGCTTTCTTTCTTTCTTCTTTCTTTCTTTCTTCCTTCCTTCCTTCCTTCCTTCTTTTCTTCCTTCCTTTTTCTTTCTTTCTTTTATTTTCTTTCTCTCTTTCTTTCCTTCTTTTTTTTTTTTTTTGGAATAGTCCTACCTTAGTTTTAAAAAAACATAATTAGTAATTTAAAAGTTTCCACACACACAAAACAACAAAACAAAACAAAGAGCCACCAGACTCAAATGACTCAGAAAAGTACTTGATAAAATTTAACATCTATTCATGAATATAAGAAGAAAACTAAAGATAAAAAAAAGAGATGTATCTAACCTGGAAAACAGTATCCACAAAAATATCTACAGAAAACATTTAATTTAAAAGGAAATAGTGAAAAATGTTCTTATTTTTTTAAGTTCAGTCTACTCCCTAATGTGGGACTCAGACTCACTACCCCAAGATCAAGAGTCACGTGCTCTTCCCACTGAGCCAGCCAGGTACCCCAAACTTGAAAATGTTCTATTTAAGATCCGAAAAAAAAGGAAGTCCATTTGACCTCCCATATTTTACTGGAAAGTCAATGCAGTGACTAGAAAATTAGAAAAGATAAGGAAGAAAAAAATAACATTGTTTGCATAGCTAGAGCTTGAAAATTTAAATGAAAAGAAAAGCTTTGAACACTCAGAAGGATCTACAGATCGAGGATGAATAAGTGAGTTTGAAGAAAGACTGCATGTAAGAACAATATATGAACAGTCAATCACATTCATCATCAGTGTTCAGTTAAAAAAAAAGTATTTTTAAAGAAAATAATCAGTTATGGAAACACCAAAATATAAGTAGGAACAAATTTAAGAAGAAAATGTGAAACTGCTTTGTGAAGAAAATTATAGAACTATATTGAAAGGTTAAAGAAGACCTAATAAATGGGGCTGTATAGCTGATTTTTCAACAGGAAGCTTCAGTATCTTAAGGACTGTTAAATACAGGGATTCTGTAGAGTTCCGGTCAATATTCTCTGGAGATTTTCCTGGACCTTGACAAATTATTACTAGAATTTTTATGAAAGAGCAGAAGTCCTAGAATAGCTGATACTCTTAGGAAGACAAAGAGAAGCTGGGGGATTTGCCCTACCAGATGCCAAGACCTTATTAAGCTATAGGAATTAAGTCAATGTGATATTGGTGCAGGGACAAACAGACGAATGGAAAAGTATAGAGGGCTCCAAACAGACATGTACATAGGAAACTTGAATTAAGACAAAGTAGCCATTGGGGCGCCTGGGTGGCTCGGTGGGTTAAGACAAAGTAGCCACTGTAGATAGCATGGAAAGAAAGAAATGGTGTGGGGACAATTGGCTATCCATATGGAAAAACCTGAAATTAAATCCCAGTTTACAAATAGCAAGTTCAAGGGGAATAGACTTAAATATTAAAGGCAAAGGTATAAACTTTTAGAAGACAAATTAGAAGAATATCTTTAGGATATTCTAAGAGTAAAGAAGGATTTCTTTAAGCAAAATACAAAAACATAGACCATAAAATAAATATTGAAAAATTCAATTCTGTTAAAAGCTTGTCATCAAAAGACATCATATAGAGAGTAAAGAGGAAAGTCATAAAGATGAAGAAGGTATTTCAACACATAAAGTCAATAATCAAAAAGACTAGTCCCCAGAGTATTTTAAAAAATAATACAAATCAATAAGAGAAAGACAACACAATCCAATAGAAAAATGGACAAAAATAGGCCCTTTATGAGAGAGAGGTTCAACCTCACTAGTGCTCGTCCTTTTTAGTAATCAAGGAAATACATATTAAAATTATAATTTCCTACTCACCAAATGGGCAAAAATTTTAATTCTGTTAAGTTTAGATGTTGACCAATCTGTAATGAGACTTCTCATCCACTGTTAGCAGGAATGCAACTTGGTATAAGCATCTCAAAAACATTTTGGCATTACCTAGTAAAGTTAAAATGTGCTTATCCTAAAATCATCCATTATATTTCTGAGTAGGTAACCTAGGGAAATTCTGCCTATGTGCACTGAAAGATGTGTAGAAGAATGTACTGGCAACGTTGTTCATAATCGCTCCGATTGATAACACCCCGAATATCTGTAGAGTAGAATAGATAGATTGTGTTTCTCTATTCAGTGGAAAATTACACAGCAGAGAAAATGAGCTACTTTTACATGTATCAACATGGATGAATCTTTAAAAACATAACGATGATTGAAAGAAAGAAGCTTCTAAGACTACTACAAGCAGTATGATTGCATTTATATATAAAGAAAAAAATTGGCAAAACTAAGTATTATACTCTAAGAGATGCAGACATAGTTGGTAAACTATAAAGAGAAGCAGGGCTATGATTAAAACAGAATTCAGATGTTTTTCTTGCAGGGAAGAGAAGGTGGTATCATTGGAGAGAGGTCCACAGAAACCTCTAAGATACTGGTAATATTCTGTTTCTTATCCTGTACAGTGGTTACACATTCTATTATTATTTTTAAAAATTTTATAGATAAAATTTATTCATTTTAAAATAGATGTATTCTGCAATTAAATGAAAACTCTGGTTTCTGCTATTATGGCAAAGATCGAATGACACAACATGCATAAAGTGCCAGGCATCTAAGAACTGCTCAATATGATATGTGTCTAAATTTAAAAAAAATAGGATGAAATAACTTCCCTGAGGCCTGGGGGTGAGACAGGGAGGCACAGAGGAGTGGGCTGTGGATAGCAGGACAGATTCTTATGGGCCCCAAGTAAGGATGCAGAGACTTGGACATTGGCTGGAGCTCATCCAGTCCTTGAAGAATCTGCCAAGTGAAGCAGGCAGACACATTCCAGCAGATGGCATGTTTACAACTTCTTGGCCCACACCACTGCCATAAAAGCAGCCTGCCCAAATCCCTTTCTTCTTATCCACAAAATGAGCCCCAGGATATTATACCTTTCCTGGGAGGAAACCTTGTTTTCTAAGAGAAGATGAGCCTCATTCACCCTGGCTCCTCTCCACCTGCCAGCCATCGAGAGATTTAGCAGGGAATGATGTGCCTTTAGACAGTGCTTATCCACCTCACCTTTGCCCATGGGTAGAGGGTCTTAAACATGCTGGCTGGAGGCCAGGTCTCACTGGGGTGCCCTCAAGGTCTTTTAACAAACCTTAACTGAGCATCTGCTAACTGCTAACTGCAAGACCTTTTGCCAGACACATGGTGTTATGGGTTGAATTGTGTGTCCGTCCCTCCCCCCCCCCGCCCCCCGCAAAATATGTTGAAGTCCTCATTCCCAGTGCCTGTAAATGTGGCCTTATTTGGAGAAAGGGTCTTTGCAGATGATCAAGTTAAGATGAGGTCATTAGGGTGGGCCCTAGTCCAAAGTGACAGTCTCCTTCTGAAAGGAAAATGTGGACACAGGCACATAGGAAAGAGGCCATGTGAACATTCTCCTGCCACAAGCAAAAGAACTACCAGAAGCTGGGATTGAGGGCTGGAGTGGCCCATACCTTGATCTCACACTTCAGCCTCCAGAACTGTGAGCCACCCAATTTGTGATACTTAATTTTGGCAACCCCAGGAAACTAATACAAATGGGTGGATATAGGCATGAGAAAGATACGACTTCCTGCCCTCAAGGAGCTTACTGTCTCAAAGGGCAGTTGTATTTCAAGCAGAATGAAATAAATAAAATAACAAAAAGGCAAGGCAAGTGTTCTGGCTGTGGAGGTTAGAGAGGGAGGAATTTTAACGAGTACAATACAGTTTCACACTGCTATCTATTTATCCTTTCTTCCACATACTCATTCATTTATTCATAGGGGCTGTAGAATATATTGAATAAGAGTCTAGGCTTTGAAATCAAATGAAAGTTCATATTTCAGATCAGTTGGTTCCTAGTTGTGTGATACCAGGAAAGTTTTCCTCATTTATAAAATGAGGATAATCATACTTATCTGACAGTGACTGACACATCGTAAGTGTTCCCTAAGTGGAGACAACTCTCAGCAGCGGCAGCATTACTATTCACCCAACTGAAGTTTACTGTGTCTGCTATGAGCCAGACAACATGTTGGGGATCCAAAAATAAGGCAATAGTTCCTCCCTTCACAGAGATCACAGTCTAGCTCCTTCCTGCCTTGGAGACAGGCGTAAAGCGAACAGTTAACCACAAAATAGAATAAGTACTGATAGGGGTAGGCATCAAGGGAGAGCCAAGTTGAGAGTGTCTTGTCCTGAATGAGGGGATCAAGGTAGAGGCAGAGAAGAGGTGATGCTTGAGATGAGGTTTGGAGGATGAGTAAGAATTTGTCAGAGAAGGGCCATTCCAAGGAGTTGGAAGGAGTGTGTACAGAGCAACAGAAGCAGGAGAAAACAGGCGACACGTGGAGAAGGGCAGTTTGGTGCAGCTGAAACATAGGATCCTGAGTAAGGAGAGAATCTCGGGGAGATGGACTAGGGCCATCTGTGAAAAGTTCTATAGATAAACCAAAGGAGTTTGTACTTCATCTATAGGCAATGAGAGCTTTTCTTTTTTAAGTAGGCTCCACGCCCAGCATGGAGCCCAGTGCGGGGCTGGAACTCAAGACACTGAGATCAAGACCTGAGCGGAGATCCGGAGTCAGACACTTGACTGACTGAGCCACGCCTGGGCAATGAGAGCTTTTGAGGGACTTTTCGTTTTTTAATAATGGATGGTGAGCAAGGGAGTGACATAGTAAGCCTTGCTTTTAGATGTAGTGCCATAGCGTTAGTGTGGAGGTGAGAAAAGAGGCAGGGATAACCTTAGGTTATCATATTAGTCAAGACCACGAGCTCTGAATACTAGAGCTGAGTCCGTGGTGGTGGGGTCGACTGGGGACACAGAAGATCGTGTTAACTGACGTCTGTGATGCCTTGCAGCTGCCCAGCATTTCTCAAACACCCTTCCTGCGGTTGGGGAATTTCCCAACTTAGTGTCCATTCTCAAAGAGGCCAGAAACTCACTTTCCCAGTGTCTCTGTCAGATGGGGCATGGGCATATCGTCTGGGCTCTGCCCACCAGGACTTTGTTTCGGGAAAGAGGGTTGTGAAGAAGGAGATAGCACTTGGAATCCATTCTGATGAGGATAGTGGCACCACGCTGCGGTGCACAGTTGCTCTTCACCCTGGGCTTTGTCTGTGATCACAGTGTGCTAGTGGCAGCAGCAGCAGGGTTTCTGTGGACAGCCTGGCTCACAGGCCTCCTGAAGACTCTCTCTGCTACCTAACAATTTAATAAATTCTTTTTTTTTTTCTTTAACTAGCTAGAGTGGCGTCTATTGTTTGTAACTAAGAACACAATCTGATCCAAGTAGAAATGACAGGGCTTGGTGGTAGATTGATAGATCTACAGTTTTGTCCCAATTTCTGTCTTAGGTGGAATGATAGTGCTGTTTTTTAAGCTTGGGAATGAGGAGGGAAGGGCAGCTTGGGGAAGAGAACAGGAAGTAATAATGAGCTCAGTTTTCAACATGCTGAGTGTGAGTTTCCTTTGGGACATATGGGTCATAGACAGGTACATGAGATATATGGATCTGGATATCAACAAGGAAGTCTAAATATTTTAAAATAAATTTTAGACTTGCTAGAATATATTTATTCATTAAATTAATTGAATACTCAAAATGTTCCAGTCACTGAGGAAACAACTGTAAATAAAATAAGATCCCTGCTCTCATAAAATTTATCATTTAGTGGGATAAATCATAAATAAGTAAATACTAAATGTGATTTTGGGGTGATATGTACTACAAAAAAGAGTGGAATAAGGAGATAAAGAGTCATGGTTGGAGGTGGGGTTGGGACAGCTACTATTTTAGAAGTGTGTCCAGGGAAGGTGTCTCTGTGGAGGTGACATTTGAACAGAATTAGGAAATGAGCTCTAAAAAGGTTTAGGGACAAGGAAAAGCAATCTAGGCAAAAGGAATAGCAAATGCAAGGGGATAATAAGCTTAGAGTGTTTAAGGAACAGAGAAAGTCATTGTGGCTAGAGTGAAATGAGCAAGAGGAGAATGGTAGCAGATGACCTTGCAGAGGTAGATAAGGACTACCAGATCATGTAGAGTCTATGCTGTTGACCAGGATGAGCAATTTTTATTTCATTCTAAGTTTGATGAGACGCCATTAGAGGACTCTGAGCAGGGAGAGAAATGATGTGACTTATGCTTTTAAAGATCACTGCTTCCATGTGGAGTAGCATCTTTGAGAGAGCAAGAGTGGAAGAAAATAGACCAGCTGGGAGTAATACAGGCAGGAGATGATGGTGGCTTAGAAGGTGTGATAGCGATGGCAGGTGGTGAGAAATGGTTAAATGCTGGGTATCTTGAGAAGAGACAACAAATAGGACTTGCCAGTGGGATTGCTGTGGATGCTAGGGAGAGAGAAATGTTGGATGACTGCCATGTTTTTGGCCTATGGAACTGGTAACCAGTAGTATGCTTTAATGAGGTGGGTGAGAGCTAGTTGGGGAGTGGTGGTAGAAATAAAATATTTTGGTTTGGATGTTAAGTTGGAGATGCCTATTAGACATCAAAATACGCTGGGGCAAGATTGATCAATTTGGAAGTCATTGTCTCAGAGACAATATTTAATCATCTCCCTTCCCTCCCCTCCCCCATAAATCCATTCTCAAATCCCCCCTGTAGCCTTGGGGAAGCTTCCTGTCACGGGTGACTTATGGAAGGAATCTTTATCTTTCCTCTCTGGCACAGGTCTTTCCCCAGGAGGTCTGTGTTGAGCCTACCACAAGTAAAATCTAGAAAACAGAAAAAGCAGAAAGCCAAGGCAAGACATTATGAAGAAAAAGTACATTGTACTGCATTGCATTATGAATTTTAAAATTTTAAGTTGAGTGAGTATATAAAATATATGTGCTACATGTCTTAGGATTTAAACTTCTTTTATAAAGCAGCAGTTGTTCTGTTTGGTGTTTTCTTGGGAGGCAGTTTAGAGACCTGGTTAAGATCACTGGCCTTGGAATCCTACTTCTTGGGTCCAACTTAGAGATATGTAATTTTGGTCTAGTTATTAAACATCTCAGCACCTCAGTATCCTCATATGTGAAATGGAGGTTGTAATAGAACTACCATTTTAAGACTATTGTAGAGATTAAATGATTGAGTGTGAGTAAAGCCCTTAGGACGGTGCCCGTATTGAATGAACTCAATAACTGTTGGCTGTTAGTACATGTTATGCGTTCTACAGGAACATAGGCCCCCACCTAGGGATTGCTTAAGCAGAGGCTGAAATACTATAAAAATGTTGTAGGAGGAACACCATATTGGGAGAGGGGTAGATTCTGGATCTAAAACATTCTATTTTTGGATTTTTTTCCATTCTTTGCAGTAACTCCTGTGCTGCCTGGGAGCATGATGTGTTGACTGAGCATATGGTGAAGCGTGAGGCTGGTGTGAGGCTGGTGAACAGGGAACTTCTTGGTTTCCTTTTGATGCCACCTTTTTTCTTGAGATGCTTACTCTTATTCTGGATGCCAGATGATCTGCTGTGCTTTCGGTTTATCTGGGTTCCCTGCCTCTGTTTGTCTCCTATCCAGATTCCTAATTCTTTAGGTGAGAATCTGCTAGCCAGCTGACCATAAGGATTACTCTTTCATCATTCCTTCTAGGCAATATTCACATTTTAGCAGAGGCCACTATGACAAGTTTGCAGAGGTGAGTAGTGATGGGCACACCCAGTGAGGGAGGCAATTGCAGAACCCACACTGGACACTCTAGTGAGATTTGGACAGTTGCAGGTCCCTGTGGCCCATCCTGCTAGAGCCCTTGGGAAAGTTATTCTAGAAGGAACTAAACATATTTAAAATCTAAGCTCTTGGAAAGAGGAAATGAAGTTTGTATACCCATTGGTTGTCACCATGCTTGGATATAGCTCTGGAGTCTACCCTCTCTGGAGGGAATGGATAAGATAATGGGTAAGTCTGAGAACAAAGACAGTAAAACTCCTGTGCAGTTGTGTTTAAGTGTTGTTCTGCTATTCTGAGGTACGAGCCATATCCCAGCACTTGCTTCAGAAAATCCAGGTTGGGGCGCCTGGGTGGATCAGTCAGTTAAGCGGCTGCCTTTGGTTTAGGTCATGATCCCAGGGTCCTGGGATCGAGCCCCACATTGGGCTCCCTGCCCAGCGGGGGAGTCTGCTTCTCCCTGTGACCCTCCCCCCTCTTGTGCTCTCTCTCTCTCTCTCTCTCACTTTCTCTCAAATAAATGAATAAAATCTTAAAAAAAAAAAAAAAAAGAAAATCCTGGTCAATGTATATGGTTTGCATTTAAAACACACACACACACACACACACACACACACACACACACACACACACACACACCCAACCTAACCATTACAGTATCAACTCCAGGTGGTTCCTTTCTTTTCTTTCTTTCTTTTTTTTCTGGTGTTAAGTCTGTTTAATATCTTTAATAATTCTATCACTTCTAAGTCCTTCCACAAAGGGCATTACAGTTCTTCAGTGTATTGCAAACATATCTTTAAAAAAAGAGCCAACCTTAATGTTGAAGCTCTAATACAAAATTTTAATTACTGGCAGCAATATACTATAAAGCGAAATGAAGAACATCTTATTTAAATAAAACAAAACAAATATAATACTTCACTGGGGAATATATCCAGCACATTTTTTTCTTTATATATCTACATCCAATGGTAGTAGTTTATGGGCTAATTTAAAAACAAATGCAAATTTTAAAAAATAATGAAAGCCATGTTTTTCTCAGGAATAGTATTGTATACATGCCATATAGCTTGTTTTTACAGCAGATACTAGTTTGCCAAACTTCAATGGCAAAACACTAAGCTGTGAGTTTTGTATTGTCCCCCTGGCTGTTTCTTGCTGCCCTGGAGAATCCGGTGGTGAGTAATGTTGAGAAACCAGCTTGTTGACACCATTTCTCTTCTTACAGGCAACTCCACTGTGACACAATATTCATACCCTTAAGATGCAAGGCCTCCCACAAATCCACTGGATATCACAATGTTCTGTT
This sequence comes from Halichoerus grypus, assembly GCF_964656455.1. Lineage (NCBI taxonomy): Eukaryota > Metazoa > Chordata > Mammalia > Carnivora > Phocidae > Halichoerus > Halichoerus grypus. The sequence continues at coordinate 103,676,665 of NC_135713.1, forward strand.
TGATAGATTCTGTTGCTTCTTCACTTGTATTGTTGATTTCAGGTGCTGCCTTATTTGCTCCTTTCTTAATCTTTTTTGCCTTGTTTACATCTTTTTCAGCGCTCTTCCAGTCAATCTGCACATAGCCACTGTGACTGGCAATCTGAAGAAGAAGAAAGCCACCACCTACTGCAGTTTCCAGCTTTCTGGAGCAAAACTCCTGCACACCAGCCAGTCACTCCACCCATTGCAATCTGGGTGGCACTGAGTTATTTTTCTACCATAGGTCTGGAACTGTGGCCAAACATTCGATGCTACTAATGGTGTCTCCTTGCACACTCAGTTAAATCCAACACTTTGTAAGACTCATCATTGCTTTCATACTCCTGGGGAGGGGAGTTCCGGGTTCCCGGTTGCCATGATACCGCTGGCCCAGGTGGTTCCTTTCACATGTAATGGAAAACATCACTCTCCCCTCTGCCCCTCCCTCACAGAGGCTGTGAGGAGTGTGGTCCTTGTCTACGCATTTAACGGAGAAGGGTCTCACAAGGGGAAATGCTAACACTTTCACTGGGTCTTTGTGTAACCAAGTAAGCCGCCAAATAAAAGCTCACATCCTCTTTCTAAAAAGACATGACAGCAAATTGTAGTGCATGATTCCTGATTGGATCCTGAATTTAAAAAAGAAAGAATTGTCAAAGATATTTTGGGATAACTGAAGACAGTCCAATAGGGATTGAATATTGATTAGATCCTTGCTATTCAGAATGTGGGCCACTGACCACACCAGCAGCATTACCTGGGAGCTTATAAGAAATGCAGCTTCAGTCCCCACCCTAGGTGGTTTACAGGCACATTAAATGTTGAGAAGCATGTGTGTGAGAATGCGTGCACATTCTAAGTAGAAAAATTTGGAGGTATGTCTGTAACCTAGACTGAAGGCGACGCTTTCAAGGGAACTGGGCCCTAGATTCCTACAAAGCATCGTGGATTGTCCTGCTGGAGCCGTTAGAGTCTTCCAGGTGGGATAGACCAGGCGTGGAGGTGTCTTCTACACCGAGGAGTGATGGAATTAGACCAACCCCACAAGAAGAAACTCCGGAGTCCCAAAGGTGCCTGGGGATTCATTGCACTCTGCGACAAGAAGTCAACAAGGTTAGCAATTTGGGTGTGTCCCCTTAACTTGGTGGGGATTTTTTTTCCCTTTGTTGGATGACACAGCTTAAAATTCCTTCCTTCGTGTGTTGTAATTCCCTCTGGTTTTCCCCAACCCTTTATTGTGGTTGGACAACACCCCTACAACTTTGTGTGTTGGTGACAGGGGAGAAGTGAGACCTGCCCTGTGGTCACAGCCCTCCGGGGAGGCCTTGGCAAGGGTAGCAGCATCACTGGCAGGGGGCAGAGGTCACCGGGTTCCAGGCTGCATTTTTCAGAAGGGGAGGTGAGCACTCCTCGGTCTCATTTAAGTGTCTCTGTGTCCTCTCAGGTCTGAGCCTTGTATTCAGGATTACTAACTCTGAGAACTTCTCTCTGATTGCCAAATCACAGAAGGGGAAGTGGGGAGGATGAGCCTCTCCCAAGCCCCATATTTCTATAGCTATAAAGGATTTGATTCATGCTGGGGCATTTATTTCAAACAAAGACTAGCACAAACTGAAAAGAACTGAGAAATTACATCCTCCCATTCCTGTTTCCAAATTCTGTTCAGGTTTGAAACTTATTTGAGCAATTTTCATTTTGAAACATGAAAAGGTGGAAGAATCCAGCCTCTTTCTGTTAACAGTAGACAAAGATAAGCATCTCTCCACAAAGGTACGAGATTATGTTACCCTTCTGGAATCCTGGTAGCCAATTCAAGTTGTTTTTGAAGCACAATGCTACCCATGAGGCCTAAACCAAAAGAACCAGACATTCCAGATTGACTCAAATAATTCCATTTTTTAAATGTAATGTTCTGGCACCTCTGTGATTTCCATATTTGTTCCAGTTTTCATCACACCCTGTGATATTGAATGGCAAGATCAGGAACAGAATGCTTCTTTGAATAACTCAGCTGCCTTCCTACCTTGTGGCTATCAGGTATAGGACACAGTTTGTCAGGAATTAAAGGAAAACACAATTACCATTCAAGAATTTAATTCTCTTTCAACACATATAAAGAGGGGAAAAATTGTTTTGTGGTTTATTGTGGGGAGGGGAAATCTTCTAAAAAAAAAAAAAAACGACAAAACAGAACCAAAGGAAGGAAATTCTCAATGGAAACTATGGATCTTTGATGAACTTTTTATTTCTGCATGATTTGAGATTTATTAAGAGCCAAACTAAAACCTATTTTGTTTTTCACTGTGTCTTACAAGTAAGGGGAAAAAAAATGACAGTAACTATTGAGCCATATCACTCTCAAATACATAGTAACTTGGCTTTGCATGCAAGTCGCAATGCTTCTAGAAACCCCATGATAGGAAAGGTAAATCCTTTTCATTTTCTTTGGAACTATTTGGTAACATTCGCAGCTCAGAGCTGGGATGTCCATCCTATAGTTTATGTAGCTTCGCTGTGTTGTCTCTGACTCTGCAGAAGAAGAGTTTACAACTGAACTGGAAAACAGCTCTCCTGTGCTCCATTTAGTCTATGTGGGCCAGACTTTATCAGTTTTTGGTACTCTGTGTGATAATGACCGCTTGCCAAACACGCTTGTCTGAATTATTCCATAAAACATGCTTGATAAATGGACTTATCAAGACCACTAGGTCCTGAAGAACTTAAATTAGTCCCAGATGACTCTCTTTTCAGTTAAAAGATACATTTAAATAAAATGTGAATGTAAACATATTTTCACCCCAGAGTTCTATTTTGACCACTGAAGCACATTCTGGCACAAAGCACTGTATCTATTTTTGACATTTGTGAGTTTTGCATTTGTTGGAAACAAACAGGATCTCAGGTGGCTGTATCTATTTTTTATATTTATGACTCTTTTGTATTTGCTGGAAACAAGTTCTCAATTTTCTATTTGCAAAATGAAATCATAACAGATGCTTCATAAGGATCTGAGGATGAGTAAATAAGCTAGTAGACATAAGGCGTTTATCACAATGCTGGGTACATAGTGACTGCTTAGTAAATGTTGCAACTTAATTCCTTTAGCTTGTGGTAGACGTACACACACAAAGGTGATTTAAATATATTCATTTCTATTGGTTTTCAAATTAATGTATTCATCTCTCATTGTAAAGTAATGGATTTTGGCGCGCCTGGGTGGCTCAGTTGGTTAAGTGTCTGCCTTCGTGCCTTCAGCTCAGGTCACCATCTCGGGGTCCTGGGATCGAGCCCCACCTCAGGCTCCCTGCTCAGCGGGGAGTCTGCTTCTCCCTCTCCTTCTGCACCCCGCCCTCCCCCCCACTCGTGCTCTCTCTCAAATAAATAAATAAATAAATACTAAAAAAAATAATGGGTTTTAACAGAAATTCAGAGCTAATTTTTTTGTGCATTTGGTAAGTTTTAAAAATTTAAGGCTCTTACTGATCTGCTTATAAAGCCCTCTGCTCTTCCAGTGCAACTTTGCCACTTTTTTCATGCTCCCAACTCACCATTTGGGCAAAACCATGCTGGTGCACAGTTTCTTTGCCAGTTCTATAATTGACATGTAACACTGTGTAAATTTAAGGTGTATTATCATGTATTGAATCATACCTTTATACATTGTAAAATGATTCCCATCATAGGATTAGGTACCACCTCCATCACATCACGTAATTACCATTTTTGTGTTTTTTTGTGGTGAGGACATTCAAGATTTACTCTCTTAGGAACTTTCAAGTATATAATACAGTATTATTAACTGTAATCACCATGCTATCTATTAGATCCCCAGAACGTATTCATTTTCTAATGAATCTGAAACCCGGAAGTTTGTACTCTTTGACCAATATCTCCCTATTTCCTACTTCCCATGCCCAGCTCCTGGTAACCACCATTCTACTCTGTTTCTGTGAGTTCTGCTTTTTAATTTTTTTAGCTTTTTATTTTTTATTTTTTTAAGTAAGCTCTATGTAACCCCAACACTGGGTTTGAACTCATGACTCTGAGATCAAGAGTCAGAAGTTCTACCTACTGAGCCAGCCAGGCGCCCCAAGTTCAACTTTTTTAGATTCCATATATAAGTGAGATCGTATGGTATTTGTCTTTCTCTGACTTACTTCACTTAGCATAATGTCTTCAAAGTCCATCCACATTGTCAAAAACAGTAGGATGTCCTTCTTTATTGTGGCTGAATAATATTTCACCATATATATGAATAATATTTATTCATAAAAATATATATGAATAATATTTCTCTATATATTATCTTTGTTATCAATTAATCCATTGATGGGCATTTAGGTTGTTTCCAGTACCATGGCTATTGACTCCACAGTTTCTTGTATTGTTTTTTCCTTGTCTAGAAAACTTCTTCCCCAATTTCCTTTATTATGATTCTGCTTTTCCTTTAAGTCCTGGTTCACACATTTTTTTCCCTCTTACAAAGTCATTTCTGATTCCCTTAGTCCAAAAGTAATATCTCCTTTATAGTCATTCTAATGACATTGAAATTTTTTTAAATAAAAATTTAAATTTAGAATAGGATTAGATTTACAGAAAAGTTGCAAAGATTGTCTGGAGGATTCCTATATACCCCTTAGCTCATGTCCCCTAATGTTCACATCTTACATTACTCTGGTACATTTGCCAAAATGAATAATCCAGCATTGGTACATGGACTGAACCCTTTTAACTTATATTGTAGCTGACTCTTAACTGTAAGCTTCTTGAAGCCACATACTGTGGCCACTAAGTCATTTCTATAATCTGTATAAATTCAGTGCTTACCATTGTGTACTGAGTAGGCACTAAAACATTATTTGTTGAATGAATAATTGCTTTCATTGCCTGAACTACCTATTTCAACAAAACCCGTCAGTTTGTTTGTTTAAGTTGACTTTATATTGAAGTAGAATATACATGCAGAAAAATGTGATCATAAATATAGAGCTCAATGAATTTTCACAAAACAGACACACTCATGTAACTATCACTGAGATCTTCAAATAGAACATTTCCTGCATATTTTCTTTCCCCGGAAGCCCCCCAGTATACCCCTTCCAGCCTTCCATTTTGACTTCTTCCATTGCCCTCAGTTTTATTTTAACAATGGGACACAGTGTCATGGTTCATGATTATAATGCAACTCTCTTTTGTATTGTTATCATATCCATGCAAAGTGGCTTGAATCTATCTATTAAAAAATTCACTGCTTGATTAAAGGAAGTACAATGAAGCAGATTTTCCAACCGCCAAACAATGTCCATTGTCTTTGTAGTTTATATAGTTTCTTCATCAAGGCCCAGCTTATAGTTGGGTGTACCCACTTTGGGCTGAAGGACAATTCCAGTCTGAAAACATCAGTCAGGCCACTGTAGGAAGTAGGATATAAACCATTTTGGTTTCTGTTCCCTTAGAAACACATGGAACAAAATAAAGTTTGCCAAATGGAAATATACAAAACCACTGGGGAAATAAATGTTATTTTTAAGCTTCTAAGAGGCTATCACAAATAACTGGGAGGAGAGTGGAAAGAATTCAAAAAGCAGGTGACCTTTTAACAGCAGAACACAGCAGGGTTAGCAAGTGCCTGGAGAATGTTGTGACTTGGAGAAAGAGATGCTGAGAGACCAGCCCGGGTGGGACTGACCTCAGTGGACATGATGAGACTGGAGCTGGCTTTTCCCCATCCTACGAGAGCTGGATAGCAAAAAGAAAACCATACTCCAGAAATGGGAACTGTGAGAATCCCTGGGTACTAAAAAAAGGAGCAGATTTGGAGATCTGGGAGCTGGTCGGTTTGTTGTTGGCAGCCAGGTCTGGAGTATCACCCTCAGAAGACTGGCTTTCTTCTACTCCTAGAGCAAATATCACCCTGCGGAGATGTGACCTGTCCCCTAAGTGGAGACCACAGAGGCGGGGCAAGTGGGTTAGAAGGAGGAGGATGGCTGCACTGTCAGTAGAGAAAGCTGCTCTGCAAAGGGGACAGGGAGAAGGGCAGGCATCTCTTCTGGATCCAGAGGGAAAAGAAAGCCACCATGGCCTGTCTCTGTCCTTCTGAAGTTACATCACTGCTTCACTGCTAGTTCTCAGATGGGTCAAGAATTGACAGCTACTTTGCAAAGTATATGCCTGTTACACAAATGGCCTGCTTTGGGTGTGCATTTAAAACAAGACAGAAGACGTTGCCAGTTGGTCAGTCTAGCTTTCCACACAGATAGCATTGAGACAACTGGCTCGACTAGAGACAGTTTGTGCCACATTTTCTCTCATAAAGGGAAAGCCTCCACAGACCAAGCAAAGAGAGAGATGCAGAGGGAGATGCCAAGAGCTGGCTGTTCCTGCTTATCCCTTGGGTTACAGACAATCACAATTCTAAGCACACCAGGGACCTATCGTGTTTTGGTATTCACATAACTACTAGCCTTGCATGCCCTTTACTAAGCAGACTAACAAACAACAGTATGTGTAAGATCTTCTGGAAAAAAAGGCGCTGGAGCTTGAACGTATTCTCTAACCACCAGCCTTTCTCCCACCATCTCTATCTACTACCACAACTTTCAGTCAAGGTGACCTGCAGGAGATTAATAGAAGTAGGTAGATGCAGGAGCTCATAGAAAAGTATCGGAGAGCTCATTGGCTCCATTTATCCTAGGTTATCTGGAATCTTACAAAAACATACCAATCTGTCTTTACAGAGGGGCAGATCACAGCAAGGCAGAAAATACATTAAGTGGTGTTACTCTTCCTTCACTTAGACCAGTTCTTTCTCTGAATTTCTGATTTTTTTTTAATGAGAGAAAGAAGAGTTTTCCCAAATACTACATTGGAGCTTGTGACTAACAGAATTAAAACTGAATGTTCAACATCAGTGTTCTAAAAATCATAAGCCACTTATCTTCATGGAGAGTTTTTCTTTTTAAAAAAAATCTTATTTATTTGACAGAGAGGGAGAGATAGAGGACAAGCAGGGGGAGCTGCAGGCAGAGGGATATACAGGCTCCCCACTGAGCAGGGAGCCCAATGCAGGGCTCGATCCCAGGACCCCGGGATCATGACCTGAGCCGAAGGCAGATGCTTAACTGACTGAGCCCCCCGGGTGCCTGAGAGTTTTTCTTTTAAGTGCCTGGTTACTGTTTTTCCTTGATCTCTCTTTCTCACCCTAGTAAGAGATGCATCCTCCTCTGCTACTAACCTCCACCTCCATTGCAAAGCCTGTGACGTCCCACTTCACAGGCACAAAAGCTCATCCTACTGCTCTGCCCCATCAGCCCTCTATCCTAACTCTCTACCATCAGTCTTATGGAAAGGAGCAGAAGTTTCCAAGTTTCTGTCACTCCTGAACATAACACTGGTTGAAATTCTCAAGTAGGGCTTGTATGCTCCACCAACCAACAACCCCCAAACCCCCAAGGTGCAGAGATGGTCTACCCACTACCATATATCAGTAAAAATTAGAGACGTACTAGATGCCTATAAACTGAAATTATATTTAAGTAACTGATGGTACATCCACTAAGGGAACTCTTTATGAGCTTTTAAAGCAATGTTTGCTAAAAGTACATAACATGTTTCTGCCACAATATTAAATTTAAAAAGGTAGGATACAAAATAATGTATAACATGACTGCAGCTGAGCAATGCTTAAAACCTAAAAATATGTTGAAAAAAAAGACTGGACACAAATGCTTCAGAATTAACAGACCGAGCCCTGAGAATGAGGCTTTGGGTGATTCCTTTTCTCTTTGTAACTTTCCACCTTTTAATTGAGGATGTCCTCCTTTTATAATTATGAAAAAGAAAACCTTGAGCTTTTGCATTTAACCAGTGAGCAAAAGCACTGACAGGGGCGCCATGGCCGGGCACCCGGCGCTCCAGGGACCACGGGGCGGATTTGGCGGTAGCTGCCTGGGTCGGGCGGGGTCCCTGGGACAGCCTCCGGGACACAGGATCCTGCTCCGGCAGGAGCTTTGAGAGAGGAACCCGATTTATCTCTGAGCACATGACGTCACCCTGAGAAAGGCAGAAAGTGCTGATTAATTACGAACTCAGAACTAATCCCTGGAAAGCACTCTGATCGAGGTGACACAAGAGGGTGCCCCAAGCGCGACTGCGAGCTGCGGCGCCGTCACGGGGGCGCAATCCGGGCCGCCACGCCGCGCCGCCGCCCGGATCGCTGTGCGGCGCAGATGGCGCATGCGCAGCCCGCAGGCCGGCCCCTCAGCCGCAGGCGCGCCACCTGCTCGGCGTCGCCAGCCTCCCGCCCGCCGGGGCCGGTTCTCTTCGGCCTGCGACTCTGTATACTGCTTGCTTAGTGGTCGCGAACCGACTAGCACGCTCTTAAAGTCTCCTGTCACCGTGGTGGGAAGACGTTGGCCGAGAGCTCACTTTTCCTTGGAGAAAGTTCTCACACAGTGTGAGAAAATTTGTATAAAAGGTTGTCTGTGCTCTTGAGGAGGAGAGAGTGATCAAAGGACTCCGGGAGACTGAGATGTCAGTAGAGGTACCTGGCGGTGAAATATATTCCTGTTAGGAATGGCCTTGTAGGGGCGCCTGGGTGGCTCAGTCGTTAAGCGTCTGCCTTCGGCTCAGGTCATGATCCCAGGTCCTGGGATCGAGCCCCGCATCGGGCTCCCTGCTAGGCGGGAAGCCTGCTTCTCCCTCTCCCACTCCCCCTGCTTGTGTTCCCTCTCTCGCTGTGTCTGTTTCTGTCAAATAAATAAATAAAAAAATCTAAAAAAAAAAAAAAAAAAAGGAATGGCCTTGTAAAATGTTCTGAAAAGAATCCTGGGTGAGGCTAGGCAAAAGCAGGAGGAAGACTTGAAGCGTTTCAAGTGGGAAGCTCCTGGGCTCTGCTCGGAAGGAAATGCTGAGAGGAGTGCGCAGGAGCAGATGGGGTGTGGGGCGCCTCCATCTTGCCCTCGCAGCGTTGCCACTTAGAGCGGATGCTCACGCAAACTTGGCCTTGTGGCCAGTCTTGAAGGAGCCCCTTCTGGCGCCCTGCAGCGCGGTGCCCCAGCTCCCCAGCCTGCACTTGTAGTCTGGTTTATTAGGCACATGTTAAACAGCGAACTGGGTGTAAGAAAGCCCTTGGCACCTGGGGGTGAATGGAGATAGAGCTGGAGTTCTGGTCCAGTGAGCGGAATTGGCACCCCTCAAAAATACCCGCAAACTCAAATTCCCTACTGATGTGTTTCAGTCACGTCAAGGCTTGTCACCGTCTTTCTGTTTTCTTTCCTTTCTCCCTTTCTCTTACAAAGCAAAGGTCTCACTAGGGTTGTTTTACGAACTTCACCAGTACACTCAGTGCTGCCTCATGTTAGATTGCCTTGGCAAGGAGAAGGACGTTTTTATCTTCTTTTGATCACCACTGGAGTCTCAGACCTTTGAATCTTTTGAACTCATCCATTGTTCGACACTAGAAGCTACTGATTCAGCAACCGTGGTGCTCTCTTGCTTATATTTCTTTGGCTCAAATATGGTATCTTTTCTGTCTCTTGGGCCCAAGGGAACGGGGATATGGAGGAAGGTTCCTAAGTCATAATCAGCAGCTTGATTCCTATGACCTTTTTGGAGTTCATAGTAACCAGAGTCAACAACAAACTGGGTTTAGGAGAAATAGCAGCAGGTTTATGTAGTTCAGAAAAGATAACACAGTTCCAAGACATGGGAAGAACAGATAAGGATGTTTGGTAGTTGCTAAAATCAGAACTTCTCAAACTGGGGTTATCATCAGAATCACCCAGGCAAATTAAAAATACAGACTTCCAGGGTTGGGATTGGGGCAGGCATCTGTGTTTTTCAAAACTCTTGGGAGATTCTGACATCAGCAAAGGCTAGTTTATGGCTTGGGCTTCTGTGAATCAGGGGCAATACAGTGTGCCTGGGGTTGGAGTTGCTGATCAGAATTTATGAGGTTCTGGAGATATATTTGGCCCAGTTTGCCAAAATTATACCATTATTGTAGGGTATGACCTTAAGACTTGGGACACAGAGCTGAAGGGATCTGGGAAGAGGACGGAGGTACCTACCTCTTGAGTGACTAGGAAGCAAAGACTTGCAGGTCCATTAGCCCCAGGGAAGGGTGTTAGGCTCAGGTCAAGGAACAACCAGTGGAGAGGGATAGTAACAGGACAATCCAAAGTGGCTGCACAGCTCTGCTGAGCATCCACCGACCTGATTCCCAGCTCCACCAGCAGGGAACAGCTGTAAGTTAAAGCTTATAGGAATCTAAAACTCACTCTTAGACAAGAGTTCTAAATTTAGTAAGCTTTGAGTGAAGGAGGTAATAATAATATTAGTAATAATTGCTAATACAAATGATGTCGTGGTTAGCATTTATTGAGCACTGTGCTAAACATGTTACAAGAATGAGCCAATTTAATCCCTCACAACAGTCTTTTGAGGTAAACCGTATGTCCAGTTTACAGATGAGGAAACCAAAGCTCATAGAATTTAGGTGAATCGTCAAAGAATTCCCGACTAGTTGGTAGCAGAGATAGAACTTGAACATAAGGTTGTTTGACTGCAGAATGTGAGCTCTTCTGATGTGAGACTTCCCATTTCAGAGGCCTCTTTATTCCCAGAGTGGAGCTGAATGCAAGTCAAAGAGTGGTGTGGTGGTTAAGAGAAACTTAGGAATGAATGACGGTAAATGCTAAAATATGCAAAGAGCAATTAAAATTGAAAACTCACATCTTAGATAATTGGGGTCTTTTTTTTTTTTTTTAAGATTTATTCATTTATTTTAGAGAGAGAGACAGGTGCACACACAAGCGGAGGGAGGGACAGAGGGAAAGAGAATCCCAAGCAGACTCCCTGCTGAGCGGGGAGCCTAATGCAGGGCTCATCTCATGACCTGAGCCGAAATCAAGGGTTGGATGCTCAACCAACTGAGCCACCTGGGCGTCCCCGGGGTTGTTGTTTCAATTTAGTTATTCATAGTCTGAGATCTTAATAGTTCCTTGACACCTTGATATCAACCTGAGGATTAGGTAGGCACATGATAAACCACATCAGTGGGTCTAGAGGAGAGTTAGGTTCTAAATCTTATTTTAATAAACAACTATTCATACCTTTCCAGAATCATTAAAAAAAACTAGTATAATTTTGTTAATATAGCCTTCACATTTTAGCGGTATCTCTAAAGTGCTCACCAACTTGGTTTGAGAAGGAGATTGGCAATGACTTGGAAACTATGTCGTCCTTGTAACATGGGCTTGAGAGTCCAGTGAGGGAAGAGTAAAGGAAATGACAAAGCACCCTTTGGAGGATGATGACAGAAGTCTACGTATGAAAATAATCACACCTTGGGGATCTTGGAGGGTCTGCAAGCACTACTGATTACTCACCAGTTGTAAACTCTCCCAGCATTAATCCATCTTGGCAGTGGGAAGGACATTACCACATGACTGCATTGCCTGCTGGCTTCTTACAAACTCCTGGCTGGAAAAGAAAATGAGTGAATATTCACTCTGGAAGATGGAATTGTTTCCTGTATAGAGTCTACCTCATGGAGGTCCTTCAGGCAAGCAAACCAGGTTTTAAAATTTTATTTTTCTGTTGACCACATTCCAACAAATTTTGAAGCATCTAATTCCTATCTTGGAAGAGTTTCCTTAAGGTTTAACCAGACTCATGTCAGGCCAGTGGCCACTAAGATTATTTTTTTAGCCCTATTGTAATTTTAGACTTCATTGGAAATGTCAAACCTTGCCTGCATCATATTGGCTGAGAAGGGGAAAAAAACTGCTTGGTTCTTGAAGGTGCTTTAACATTTTTAGGTCAATGTTTACTTCATTTTTTTGCACCTAAGATGGTTGGAGGAAAAGTGCACTTGTAGAAAAACAAAACAAAACATTTTTTCCCTTATTGGTGGGACATGTTTTACTCACCAACAGTGAGGATAATGTGGGATACAAGGCAAAGGGAATGGGCATTCAGGTGCTGGAGGACTTCTTTGGTCACCATGGATTTTGAAATGGCTGCCTCTTTAGGTAGTTCTTTCTAGTAAGTTCAGGAGACATTGTCTTACATATTTAAAGGAGGGAGAAGGAGAGAGAAGAGGGGTATGTTTTCCATTCTAGCATATTGCTAACCCCTATTAGCAGAGAGAAGGTTTTGTTTGAAGAGAGGCACTAAATACTTTCCCACATTATGCATACAGAGAGGGTTCACCCAGGAGCTGGAAGCAGGTCATGGACATAGTAGAATGTCATTCAGGAACACGATCTTCCCCCAACCTGGTAGGGCATGAAGATCTAATTCTTAAACTTGGGCCTGTCCTTAGCCTGTAGAGAGACACTTTAGCTACTCATACAGCTTACAGGGCTGCAAAGAATGTCTTTGTTCCTCATCTTACTGGGTGGCTTTTGAATTGTAGGCTTGGGGAAGAACCATCTTTCTCAGAGTGCTGCAAAATGTTGGAGGCCAGAGGCAGAGGGCTGTGATCTTGGAGAGTGGCTGACAGAAGTCTCTTCGGTTACTGTGGAGTCTGAACTTCCAGATCCGTTTCCTGAACAAGTAATGGGCCTCTGCACATGAGATGGAACATCTGGCACAAGTCACAGGTTATTGTCTGGTCACTGAATCTAGAGGCCTATGCCCAAAGTTTTACAGGAAGCTAATATTTACTGGAATATTTGCTATGGGAAACAGTGAAGTGGTACAGGCTAAGTTGTGTGGAATAGGCAGTCCTTTTAGCTTCCACCTGCCAAATGCCTTAGCTCCAAAGGCCATTTTATCTCAGGGAATATTGACCAGATTCCTCAGAACTAGAGCCTAAGAACAGAGCCCACAGAAAACAGAAACAGAACAAGAATCGCTAGTAGGAAAGGGAGAAAGAGAAATCAGGATTAAAAGTAGGAGGAGAGAATTCCAAGAAGGTAGATTTGAACTTGGCAGGAAGAATATCATGAGTGATGTTTGAGAGAGCAGTTTACTAGAGTTTCAGTAAGATTCTCGGGACCATTTGGGCTGGCTAGCACATGGAGAAGCCTGACAGTGAAGGGGGAGAGAAGGAAGAGCTGTTGTTGATCATTGCACAAGGGTATCCTGAGTAAAGGGACATGATTCACATCACCAGCAACATAGATTTGATATTTATCATCTCAGTTTTTCTTGCAGATGTGGTGAAGTGTCCTGTTCAAACAAAGTCAGTATATTATCACAATTTTCTGACATATGGAAGTAAAGTGTCTTGGGGAATGAGTGCCTTTTTCTAATTCACACAAAGGCACCATATGGGCTAGTAATGACCCTGAAGAAAAAAAAGTACAGTACTCAAAAGGCATTTCAATGCTATAATGTCAAAGCTGTGGAATCAGTGAAATACTCTAAAGAGAATACGTTTATTATTTTACCCTTATCAGTACTGTGGTTAAGATGGAGGCCTTGAAGATTAATATTTTTATGTGGGTGATAAGAAGGAGATCCTGGAAATGAATCTTTCTCTCTGTTTTAACCTATATCAGAATGCAGGTACTTTCTGTGCTTTGAAAATTCATGAAGGTTTTCTTTTGCAATCCTATCCTGTCCTGACTTTCTCCCACTTGGGCATGAGGTCATTTTCTGTGGTTGCTAGATGAGATTTGAAAGTGGCAGGAGAATGGATAAGTGGGAAAGAATCACTGCTCAAGTCCAAACCACTTGGCTTACTTGTAATATCTTCGATGTGTTTCAAAAGCATCATTTGAAGCACATAAAAAGTAAATTTGACTTTCAATTGTGACACCTTGGGTAATGAGGGCCTCTAACAAAATACTCCCAATTTATTTTCTTTCCTATATCCTTGGAAGAAGATTTAAGAGAATGAGTTGATTTTAAGGCCAATGGAGCGATAGTACCGGGAAAAAAAAATCCACTGATCTTTCTTGTACTGTAGTGTAGTTGGTGCGGCCAAAACAGTGGCACCTGAGAGATGGTGTGTAAAGAACACACTCTAATCTTGATGTTCCGCCGGGGAATATTTCACTGATTTACTTTTGGATAACTAGTTAGCTATCTACTAATTTCAAGGTATTTCTTATAAAACGATGGCTGTGGGAAGGTTATATTGAAATACCTGGATAAATTACCCATTGTTTCAGTGAACTCAACTGTTTTTTTTTTTTTTTTTTTTTTTTCTATTTGATAAATAAGTGACTCACTTAGCCTTGGAGCACTAGAGAGATTTACCAAGATCATTTGTTACATTTCCCCATCATGTAAACATTGTGTTGGGGAAGGGCTCTAGTGGGAAGTGCTGTGAACTGAGAACAGACAAGCTGTCCTCCTTGTCTTCTAGGCTGCTCAGGTTGATTGCATAGGTGTACTTAACTTTATGTTGTTTCTCTGGAAAATTCTGCATATCAAAGAACACAGTGAATTTACCTAGGAGCTTATTATATAAAGGAATAATGAAGGGATGTGATTTCTTGGGTTAAGAAAATAAAATTTAAATCTGTTTTAACCATTTTAGGTTCACACGTCCAATAGTTGTTTTCCATTCTCAAGCATTCTGCTTTAGGGCAGCCCGTCTAAGTACAATTTTCAGAAACCAGGCATCAGAATTAGTTGGGAGAGCTTGTTAAAAATCAAACAAAAAACAATAGCTTCTTGGGTTCCTACCTCAGATCAAGGGACTTGTCATTTCTGAGGCCTGGGAAATTGATTTTAACAAGTTTCCTGCCCCTCTGCCTCCTCCAGGGTGACTCTGAAACATGTTCAGATATTTATGATCTTACATTCTGTTTTATTCTTCTGGTTGGAGGAGTGGGGAGGAAAGAGAGAAATAGAGATTGATTTTCAGTTTTGTACCAAACCATGAACAAAGAGAGATTAACTTCTATTGAAGGTTCTTTCTCTGTTGAAATGAACAAGGGAGTAGTTGAAGAAAACCTGGGTGTGTTTGTAAAGGGCACACAACAGCTACGTAGGCTGATAAGCCTGGGGCTGTAAATATTTGAAACGGCAAATTTGTAAAGCCATGAATTGCATGGATATTTAGAATACTTTTTTTAATACACATGAGCACGCTATTATACAACTAGCATAGTTTAAATCTAACAGATTGGAATTTGTGTCTCCTTATAAACTTGATTCTTATCAAATAAGATACTTGGAATTTTTTTTTTAATTTTTTTTATTTATTCATGAGAGACACAGAGAGAGAGAGAGGCAGAGGGAGAAGCAGGCTCCCAAGGAGCAGGGAGCCCGATGTGGGACTCGATCCCAGGACCCTGAGATCATGACCTGAGCCTAAGGCAGACGCTTAACCATCTGAGCCACCCAGGCGCCCAGATACTTGGAATTTAAAAAAAAATCTGCAAAATACCAAGGGTTGAACATTCCAAGCTTTCATAAATTAAGGATTTAAAAAAAATATATTGTAACTTCTTAGATTCAGCCATTAATTTGTTTCTGTTAACAGGCTTTTAGAATGTCAATCTGTCGATGGGGGCGCCTGGGTGGCTCGGTTGGTTAAGCGTCTGCCTCTGGCTCAGGTCATGATCCCAGAGTCCTGGGATCCAGCGCTGCATTGGGCTCCCTGCTCAGCAGAGAGCCTGCTTCTCCCTCTCTCTCTGCCTACTTTTGCTCCCTCTCTCTCTGTCAAATAAATAAATAAAATCTTAAAAAAAAAAAAAAAGAATGTCAATCTGTCAAGTTATATATGTATTGTGTAAATTTTCATA
The DNA here is from genome assembly GCF_964656455.1 of Halichoerus grypus. Taxonomy (NCBI): domain Eukaryota; kingdom Metazoa; phylum Chordata; class Mammalia; order Carnivora; family Phocidae; genus Halichoerus; species Halichoerus grypus. Next base: position 103,692,396 of record NC_135713.1, read on the forward strand.
ATCTCACTTCATCTAATTTACTCATACCCCTATACATCTTAAGTTTACATTATATGCTGTATAAAAGCAAATGCCATTAAAATACCATATTTTTAGGCTTTTCATTGAAATCATGTCTACCTGACAACCTGAATCCAGCATTCTCAATCCTTTTATGAAATTGGACTTGAAGGGAAATCAGTGTAGGTGGCTCATAAAGGATCAAGGACCCTTACTTAGTATGAGAGATGTGTTTGTGGCTCAAGTTCCCTCTGCCTATGGGCCTGGCTGTGGCCTCTGAAACAGAGGTTGAGGGGAAGAGTCTCTTGGGGATCCCCTCTTGTTTCACTACTGTGGTGAGGCTGAAGGCAGCTGCTTTCCCAGGCCTCAGCACTTCCAACCTTAGGGTGATGTGCAGTTTCACTCCCTTGTCTAGCCATCATGACTTCCTGTTCTTTTTCTGTAATGTTTTTCAGATCCGCTCCTTCCTGTTGCTTTCCCAAGCCTGATTCTGGTCCAGGCTCTAATTACCTCACACACACCTGCACTCTCCTAACATCCTCTTTCCTGTCTACAGCTTTTCCTCTCACCATTTCTTTTTTTTTTTTAAATTTCTCAGAGTTGTTAGAATCCTCTTCCTGAAGCATCATTTCCATCACACTCCTTCTCCAGCAGCTCCCAGTTGCATCAAATCGAACCTCCAGGTCCTCTGCTCCAAAGCCTCCTCTCATTGCCTGCACCATTATCTCCTTTACAGCTGGACTCCACTCCAGCCAAGCAAACGTCCTGACACCATGTCTATACAATGCTATAACATCTGGTTAATCCAGTCAACTCTGTCAAATCTTCAGTTAATCATCTGGATGTTTTGTCTACAAGATGCCAAACATCTGGATTGACTGAAGAAATTCACTACATTGATAGAGATTTTTTTTTTAACTGAATTGACCAGATGTTTTGGCATTATGTAGACACATTGCTGTCTCCGGCATTTATCTTAATCACTTGTCTGCACAATGTCCTCTCCACCTGAAGCATGACCTGTCTTCTCGATGCCATGTTCTCCCTTCCTTCCAAATTATGGTTAAAATTGCCTCTGCCATGAAGCAGTTCTAGATTAATGCCACCAAACTGAAATTTTGGTTCATACCAGCATTTTTACATATATAATTCGTTTCAAATGAAATCACTGTTGTCTGTACTTTATTTTTGGGTGTCGTCTTCCCCCTTTGCCTCACTAGATTATAAACGTTGTAGGTCAGTATCAGGTATACCATAAAACAATCTGGCTTATGTAATGAGAGGCATGGTATCCTAGTGATCAAGGACAGAAACTCTGGGAGTCACTCTTGTTTTGAATTCTAGCTCTTCTACTTACTGTGTGACCTGGACAAATTATTTAACTGTTCTAAACTTCAGATCTCCTCCTCATTTGTAAAATGGAAATAGTAATAGAGCCTACTCTATAGAGCTGTTTATAAGGATTAGAAGAGTTACTACAGATAAAGTGCCTTGAAGAATGTTTGGCATAAACTATCCATCAAATTTTTGCTCTTATCATTATAAGCTTTGTAAGAGCCCAGTTTTCTTGTCTATTCTTTCTTTTGACTTATAGCCTTACTTTCTACACATTACATGTTGGCCCTCAGTTCTTTCTAATCTCAGGAGTTAGAATATTGCTTTCTATAAAGAGCAGGTACTCTTATGATTAAGAGTCTTCTATGGTTAATCATAGGAAACAAACTGAGGGTTGCTGGGGGGGGAGGGGGGCTAGGGTAACTGGGTGATGGACATTAAGGAGGGCACGTGATGTAATGAGCCCTGGGTGTTATATAAGACTGATGAATCACTGAACTCTACCTCTGAAGCTAATAATACACTATATATTAATTAATTGAAATTAAAAAAATTAATTTAAAAAAAGAGCAGGTACTCAGGGAATATGGGTAGAAATTTGTTTCTCTACAGAAATGTGGTTCCCCAAAACTGGTCTGTGGATCAATGCCCATCTGAGACAAAGTGTCTTATGTTAAAATGAGAAAAAGACAATGTAGTAAGGTTTTTCTAAAGCTAAATTTATTCAAATGTTAGAGCTGTCCCTGAACTGAGGTTGAATCCTTCCTTCATTTTTAGTGTAAAAATGTTCTAACTCTGTGAAATGATGGTGATAGTAAATGATAAAATATGGAATAACATGATATTGGGTACTTTTTAAAATGTACTGCTTGATTTATTCATTCAGCAAGTATTTATTGTCTACTATTTGTTAGACATGGTTTTGGGCACTGGAATAATAGTAAACTAAACTGAAAAAAATTCTTGCCCTCATGTAGAGCACTCTAGGGTAGGAGATTGGATGATAAATAATAAGTAAGAAACCTCTCTAAGGCTCAGTTCCTTCATTTGTGAAATAACAAGGGCCCCTGCTACATAGGGTTGTTTGTTAGAGTTAAATACATTAATAAGGCTAAGTGCTTAGGTGTTTATCGTATTATTGAATATAATGGGAGACGGAAATTTAGAAAGATTGAGCACATGGGGAGGAGATGAGTTGCAATTTTAAAGTAGAGCAATTGCTGTAGGCCTCATTGAAAAAGTGCCATTTGAGAGCAGACCTGATGGAGCTCAAGGAGTTAGCCATTTGGACATCTTGAGGAGAGTGTTTCAGATGGAGGGCTCATTCAGTACAAAGCACCTGAGGTGGATCACACCTAGCTCATTTGATGAAGTGCAGGAAGGATAGTGTGGCTGGCACAAAGTGAGCAATGGGGAGGATAATGAGAGAGGAGATCAGAGGTTAAGGGGGAGGGGTGGCAGTTATCTAGAGTCTTGTAGCTATTGTGAGTTTGTGGGCTCTTACTCGGAATTAAATGGGGGAACTATTGAGGGGTTTTGAACACAGAAGTATGTGACTTCTGTTCTAAAAAGTTTCACTTGGCTGCTATGTTAATAAATTACAGCAAAACAAGTGTGAAGCAGGGAGACTAGTTATGGTGCTAGTGTTGTAGTCCACATGCAAGTTGATGGTCCCTTTGACCAGGGTGGTAACAGTAGGAAGTGGTAAATAATGGTGAAATTCTGGATATGGTTTGAAGGTGTCAGCCAACAGAATATTGTAACAGAATGGATGTGGGGTGTGATGTAAAGACAGGAATGCAAATATTTAGCCTGAGCAACTGGAAAGATGGTATTGCCAATGCAGAGATGGGTGACAGTGCGGAGAAAGCAGGACTGGTGGAGGCAGGGCAAGCAAGTGCAGATGAGAGGTTAGTTTTGGACATATCATTGATGGGACATGAAGACCATATAATGAAATTACGAAATTTCACTCTAAAATGGACCTGTGCCTCACATACTATCCCGTATAACTTGTCTAAATTTATTCAAAAATCACTTGTTGAATTCTTTAGTTGCTTGGGAGATAGTATCCATTCTTAATCAGTCTATTCATTTACACTAATAATATAGTATAACTTTAGAACAGAGATAAAATGATTACATTCCTCTTACCCTAAATAGAATATTTCCTCAGAAATTGCAAATTGAAGAACAATTCATACACATCAAAAAAAGAGGAAACGCACAAATTGTAAGTGTACTCATAACTATTGAGAACTAACCATAAAATATATTCTACTTTAGTAATTTATTTTCTATACATGATACCCTTCAATTAAAAATTTGAATATTAAAGCTCCAACTAGATTAAATTCAGAAAATAAATGGGAAAGTCACTTAAGAGTTTCCTGCTCTCAAAACTATTTTAATTAGTAAAAAGTATCAGAACTTTAGCAACAATTATCCATTTTTGGCATCATGAAGGTGAGAGACTTAATTTTCTAAAAGACCAAGAATATCTTCTTTGTGACTGGTGCTGAGAAGAAAGCCTCTAGAAGTTGTTTTTGCTGAACAAGTAACATGAATTAATACCATGATCTAACCTTAAAGGAATAATTTCCAGCAGATGTGGAGAGAGACCAGACTCCTGTCTGCATTTTAATTAGAAGCCAGTCTTCTTTTCTCTCCAGGTAGGATTCTTTATTCCTAACCCAAAATACCTTTAAAAAAATTAAATGATGAATTGGTATGTTATCACTTATAGGAAATAATTCAAAGAACTATAATTACATTTCTTTTCTTCCTCCTCCCTACTTTTTTTCTGTGAGATGTGGTTGCTTCTTGAGTTGGACATATGACTGGGGCAAAAATGACAGGCAGAGGGAAAAATAAATGTGAGCCAAGTGGCTCTGGGAAACTTTGTTGAAAGAATCTGAAGATACAAACTAGTCATAAAAACATAGGATGCAGATGTTACTAGAACTTAGAACTTGACCAAATTATGTGAAGTAATCACATAAAATAGAAATACACATGAAGATTGTGATCTTGGAAAAAGTTTAAAAGCTTTTGTGAGTTCTTTAGTGCCAGTGCAAGAGTTACTATATAAGCTTTTAGCTTGAGGTGAAACAGAATGGGAAAAATAACCAATTGTATATTGGGGCTTCCTTTGGTGGCTTGAAGTCCGCCATGGTATTTACACCATGGAAGTCTGCAAATGCTACAAATCAGGGCTTTTTGTTTCTTTCCATTTTACCAGTACACCACTGAAAATAACTCTGCACAGGGATTAATGAAACTCTTAGCACCTGTGACAAAGATATTCCTGTATGGTTTGATGAGGGGGACTTTGGGGAATAAATGAGTATTCTTTCTATAAGCAGGGGACTTCTAATACCTGTCTTCGTAAGGATTTGTGTCTTTTTTTTTCTCTTGGAATTAAAATTTCATCAAATTCTTCTTAGGATAAAAAAAATATGGCTTCTGTTTCACTTCCTTTCATTAAAAGGTAAAACAAGAAGATAAAATTATATGTGTGGCAGGAAAACTTCCTGCTTTCTAGTAAGCAGAAGTGGTAGCACCTGATAAACTGTATAAAGTCACTGGAATGGAGTCAAAGCCATAGAGGAGCCAGACCTGATTTCTTTCTTTCTTTTTTTTTTTTTTTTTTGTGAATGACAGTGTTAAAGAATGTAACCCCTCTTAACTTCTCTACACCCCGTACATACAAATTACTTATACTGATACAACCCTCAATGGTAACTCACTTCACACCTCTATTTTTTTTTTCTTCTTGTTATCACCAAGATTAAACAGCATGTTTGGGCAATATTCTGCATTCATCTAACCTTTTCCATACAGGCCACGCTGATACAACAGAACAGGTTTATGTACCTCACACGTCAGATCCTATCAGGAAACTTGGTACTGACAGTTTGATAAGGACACCGTAGCTTATTGAACTTGTTCTAAAAACAACAGCAGCAAACCACTCATCTCACACGTTTTAGTGACCTTGTTCTATGGTCAAGAACGCAGCAGATGTATTACTGACTGTGTGGCTTTGGAGCATAAGGAAAGCTGAGGCATGTGACAATATGCGTTTTGATATGACACCATTAAAAATTCTGGAGATCTGCATTTACTTCAATTACCTATTGAGAAAAGAGAGGTCTAGGATTAGTTTTAACTTCCACTTTGCCAACAGCTTTAACCAAAGTGAAAAAATGGCTAGTCAGAAAATGAGACGAAAATTGCCAGGAGTTGCTTTTCTCTTTGATCTCCAGAAGGTCCAGGATTGTGATAGACAACCAACAAGAATGCTGATAGACTTCACTGTTTCAGGGTGACATCCCTATGGCAAGACACATAAAAGAAAAGTAAACCCAAATAAATAGAAAATTAGAAGAACTATAAAGCTTAATTTTCTTACATGTTTTTTATTTTTTTTGTCTTTGAACAGATTTTTTTTTTTTTGCCCAAACATTCCTGTGATATGCCAAAGACTTTACTATAAGCACATTTAATACCATATTTAATAGATTATTTAACTATGTTATTTTTTTTCAAATTTTATGATCTTTTATTTATTTTTATTTTTTTAAAGATTTTATTTATTTATTTGACAGAGAGAGACACAGCGAGAGAGGGAACACCAGCAGGGGGAGTGGGAGAGGGAGAAGCAGGCTTCCCGCCGAGCAGGAAGCCCCATGCGGGGCTCGATCCCAGGACCCTGGGATCACGACCTGAGCCGAAGGCAGACGCTTAACGACTGAGCCACCCAGGCGCCCCTATTTAACTATGTTCTTAAGCTTTAAAAAATTGTTATTGCTATGATGCAGTTAAGTTCTTTTTTTTTTTTTTTTTTAAGATTTTATTTATTTATTTGACAGAGAGAGCAAAAGAGCACAAGCAGGGGGAGCAGCAGAGGGAAAGGAAGAAGCAGGCCCCCTTCTGAGCAGGGAGCCTGACGCGGGACTCCATCCCAGGACCCTGGGATCCTGACCTGAGCCCAAGGCAGATGCCTAACCATCTGAGACACCCAGGCGCCCTGATGCAGTTAAGTTCTAAGTGAATTTTACTATCATGGTGAAATTTTCAGATGGGATTCTAATCTCTGTAAAATTTCAGGTTTTTCTGTTCCTTGTGGTTAAAGCAGGATAAGGAGCATTCAACCAACCTGAGGGTTTGTCACTCAGTTATATTTTTATGCCTACAAATATTCTTCTGGCTTGTTCTCTGGAGGCCTGTGGTCCCCTCTATTCTTAAAGATGGACACATTCAGGTAGAAACAGGAGAGAAACCTATAGGATTCTTCAATATAAACAAATCCAGTGCTAATGTATTTCCTAATAACCAACAAACTTCGTGAGTTTGGAAAACATAATTTTGCTTTGTGAATATCTGTAAAACAACTGATATTATAACTTTGTAGTGAGGGGAAGATAGGGCACACTTCTAAACACTAGCTTATATTTTGGTGGGTTGGTGTCTACTAATTACCCTGCTTTTGAGTGTGTTGATATTTCCCCAGAGCACCCCTATCCTATCCCTCTCTTCCTCTTTGAGACTTTCTCCTACTTCTGAAGCAAAAAAGAAAGTGTTCTTGTTACTATTGGGAGTCCTTCTGTCTTCTCACCTCAGGTTCTAGATATGATCATAAAGGAAAAATATGAAATATTTCAGGCATACTAGAATATAGAGAGAATGAGGCTTGAGTACCTAATATCTCCCTTAAGAAATGAAACATTACAAACACAAATGAAGCCCCCTATGTTACTTCTACCTCCTCAAAGGTAACCACTATTTTCATTCGTGTTTTTATACTTTTGCTACATGTGTACATCATTAAACAAAATAGAATGCTGTGTTGCATGTTTTAAATTTTTATAGAGATGGTTCCCTTTTCTCACATTATTTTTAAGATAAGCTAACACATAACTTGTTTATTGATCGTCACTACACAGTATTCCATAGTATGGATATACAACAACTTAGTTATCCATTCTTTTTTTTTAAAGATTTTGTTTATTTGAGACAGAGAGAGAGCACAAGCAGGGAGGAGGGTTAGAGGGAGGAGGGAGAAGCAGACTCCTGGCTGAGCAGGGAGCCCAATGCGGGGCTCGATCCCAGGACCCTGAGATCATGACCTGAGCTGAAGGCAGATGCTTAACCGACTGAGCCACCCAGGCGCCCCTTAGTTATCCATTCTTTTGTTGATGCTTCAATGTATATTTAGTACAGGTCTCCTTGAGCAATGTGTGAGAATTTCTTTAGGGGACAGACGTAGGATTAGAAGTTTTGGATAAATGGGGGGACACCTGGGTGGCTCAGTCTGTTAAGCATCTGCCTTCGGCTCAGGTTGTGATCCCAGGGTCCTGGGATGGAGTCCCGCATCAGGCTCCCTGCTCAGCGGGAAGCCTGCTTCTCCCTCTGCCTGCCGCTCCCCCTGTTTGTGCTTACTCTCTGTCTCTCTCCCTCTCTCTCTGACAAATAAATAAAATCTTAAAAAAAAAGAGTTTTTGGATAAATGGATATGCATATCTTTAACTTTACTAGATATTGCCATGCTCCAAAGATGGAATCATCAGCAGTGAAGCCAGCAATCTGTGTAACAAATCCTCTGGGTTCAAAGTTTCAGATTCAATAATCTGGAGGTGGGGTGGTGGTGATGGGGAGTATGGCAAGAATCTGCATTTCTCACGTGTCTCCAAGTGATACTGTTGCCACTGCAGTGTAATATCTGGGACTACATTTTGAGAACAAGTGCTCTAGAGAAAGTCTGTTGGATTACATTTGGAAAAAGAGAGGCGATGAGACACTATCTGAAAAGATGTGGCTGGTGAGGTTTAATTAGGTAACTGAAAGTCAGCCTGTGGTATAATTTGAGGATTCAGATTCTAGAAAAACTGAGTAAAATATAGATAATATATAGTAAATAACCAGTATGCGTGGTTGTCATCAAAGGCTAAATTCTTGATGAGTTCTGTTGCTAGAATGGGACCTCTGCATGTGCTCCTGCTGTTGCTGAGAAGGACAGAGGAGTAGACAGGAGCTCCGTATTAGGCCAGTGTGTGCAGTAAGCTTGGCTGATGTTACTTAGTGTATTAGTGTCTTGATTATATCTGTAAAACCCAGGCGTTGGCTTAGATGCAGGTGAGAATATTCCCTTGGGGATTCCTCAAGCATTAAAGGCATGGGGCTACTGAGTCTTACTGATTTGGCTATTTTTAGATATTTATATCCAAAACAACAACAACAAAAATCAATCTTTATAGTATGTATTTTTTTATTATATTCTAAATTCAGTAATGTGGTAACAGAATGCCAGGGAGCTTTCCCTTAAATATTCTTTTTTGCAAGAACGTCTTATAAAGAAAAATCTTGAAAACAAAGCCTTCACATATTTTAGGATAAAAAGACACACAGGCTGGCACAGTCTACAAATAGTTAACATGTAAACTGGCAGGAAAGTTATTTTATTTCAGATTTTGCACTATAAAAGGTCAAATGGAGGGGAAAAAAAGCATGTACCGGTAACCAAAAAACATTTGCTTAAATCATTCCACAATTTACATAACAAGATAATTGTTCTTCAAAACCAGACAACAGGTTCGAAAATACTTCTTTTCACACCCTTGTAAGTGATGCTGTTGGGAACAATGGCTGTTATAAGGCCACTTATTGCAGGCACATTTCTAGCTAGTTCTAGTTAACATTACTGTCATTTTATCTTCTTTCTTTTTTCTCTCTCATCAGCTTTTTGCTTTCTTCTCGTCTTCTCTTATTCACTGGATTCCGAGGATCATAGATTTCAAATGTGTCTGAATCTTGCATGCTTGCATCTTTCACTTTTCTGGTTTTATCCTCAAACTGAAGTACATGCGACATCCTGAAGAGGGAGAGAGATGGTTCAGTGATTTTGGCAGAACAGAAAGTAGAAATTTTACACTATACTGTCCTTGGCATAATGAACCATAAGGGTATAGAACACCAACATGCGTTTATTGTTTATTGGTGCTTATACCACATGGAAACCAACTTCTCAGAAAACACTTAAATTTGAAAAACATGTCTGGAGTTTGTTCTGTTGTTTTGTATTTTTAGTAATGAGTCTCTTTGCCTCAGTCTTCACTTGAAGGTCCTTTCCTGATGGGAGGTTAAAGGAATTCTACCCAGAAGTGTTCCTTCAACTAAACTCAGAGAACATTTTGCCAGCTTCTATAAAGAGCACACTCACTTAGCGAGAGTGGGCAGGGTTGCAGGGCAGAACTCCAGACAATAAACCACCCCTATCTGATCTTTTTGTTTTCAGTAGTTAAAGGGGTCAAGAGTCAGGAATGCGTTAAGAAAATTCTTGTTCAAATGGTGTTATGACTGCCTTTTATGGGGAGTTGCAGGGTTAAAAAAAAAAAGGTGTTTTTTTTTTTTTTTTTTTTCACGTAAAAGGAAACTAAGCTTTGGCATAACTCCATGGACTAATTTCCTCCTCTTACTGTTGATTACAACAAATTTAACCATCCTGCTTTCCCACTTTATCAAATGCTTACTGGTCTTAAGGTATCAACATGTGCTTGAATCATAAGTGGTCATAAGCTGGCTATCCTTAGCAGCAGGGAAATATGTAAGTGATTAGCTCTGCCCCCATTAGGAGGTGTCAGAAATAAATGGGGAAGTCAAAGACCAGATTTCAGGGCAGCTGAATGAATTTGGAAAGAGAAAAGTTCAATTATGATATATAAACAAAACTACTAAGGCTTTTCCCACTTGTTAGTTAAGCAATTTTAAAGTGGGCATACCCAACACTTTTATCACAGCTGATAGGGCTAAATTGCCTATGGGATTAACACTCCGCATACACCCGTTGTAACTTTCACATGAAACCCAAATATTACATGAATTTCTTTTCCCCTGAATAAGCAGAGATTTGGGCAGTAGGTACTAGCACAAATCCCCCACCCCTTTTCCCTGCAGTAGCACAAATGCTGAGTGAAGTTTACTTATGTGATAAACTCTCATGGATATATTCAGATTTTGAAGAAAAGATTTTGGTGGGAAATAAAATGTTACAATATTGGTGGTACTAAGGATTCAGTAGCTACTGTTCTCGAGGGCTGACAAGTTGAGTCTTAACTCTATTCCCACCCCTTCCATTCCAGAAAAGCTTACTGGAATGCAATTAGTACAAGTGATATTATTATAGAGATGACCTGGAATCTACTTTAACTTACTAAATGAGGTAAATCAGATGCTCATTTCTATACTTCATTATTAATAATTTGTTATTTGCATCAAGTTTCATAACTAATTTCAATACATGAACACGCCCTATCACCCGTCAGAACTGCTGACTTCTTACACTTCTCTTGCTTTAGTAAACACCCTTTTTTACAAAAGGTATCATATGAGATCTTGCCATTTACAACATGGGTGGACCTAGAGGGTATTATGTTTACTGAAATAAGTCAACGACAAATACCATGTTATTTCACTTAGATGTAGAATCTAAAAAACAAAACAAATCAATAAACAGAATCAGACCTATAAATACAGAGTACTTATGGTTGCCAGAGGGGAGAGGGGTGGGAGGATGGGCCAGATGGGTAAAGAGGCATAGGATGTACAGGCTTCCACTTGCGGAATGAATAAGTCATGGAAATAAAAGGCACAGCATAAGGAATATAGTCAATGGTACTGTCATAGTGTTGCATGGTGACAGGTGGGAGCTGCACTTGTGGTGAGCGTAGTATAAGGTATAGATAGTTGAATCACTATGCTGTACACCGAAATCTAATGCAACATTGTATGGCAACCATATAAAAAAGAAAAAGAAGGAAACAAAACAACAAAAAAAGAAAATCAGAAAGTATAGTGACCTCTTTATCATAGCAATTACAGGGGAAAAACCATGCTGATTGATAGATAATTTCAAGAATGGTGATATTGAGGCCCATGCTTCCTAAGTTTCCATTTTAAATTGTTTCTATCTTCTTTTAAAACGAGCAGATATATTTAATGGAAGAAATAGAAAAAAGAGCTCTGAATTAAGCTTATGGTAACAGAATAAATAGCATCAATTTTATCATGGATAATCATACAATTTAGTAGGATAAATCTGTAGATTCTTTGTGGGAGGAGGAAGATAGGGTATTCATAGGTTTTGATTACAACTTTTCAATTGGAGATACTAATAAAATACTAGAAGCTACAAATATGAAAAAAAAGGAAATGCATCATAAGATCGTTGCTTATTTAAATGGATTCCTCAAGTCTGATTTTCTTATGCTTTCAATTTCCTACAGTGTTTAAGTATTAGCTTCTGAGAATAAAAAAAATTCCAACTCCTAGAAAAAGTCTGATTGTTCTACATTCATGGTAACAAAGAACAACTAGAACCAGTTTGAAACACAAACTGGATTTAATCAATTAATGATAATTTGCTTAGGCCTAAATGATCAGTGACAACTCAGTTCAGTAAATACACCTTTGAAAGCCAACTAATCAGTGACAGCCTTATGCTTTTGACAGTTGGCCAATCAGTGGTGGGCTCTCTAGCAAACATATTTCTGAAAGCCAGCCAATCACTGACAGTCTCTCGTGAGTAATGGGGCTTCTGAGACTGATGTCAATCCCCAAATAATCCCTGACCCCAAAACTCGTGTAAGATTTGCAACCCACTTTGCTCAGAGACTGGGCCTAAAAGCATAGCTCTTCCTTACTTAAGTAATAAATTAAACCTTTTGTTTCAGGTATTGAGAGGTGGTCTTTTTCTTTGACACATCTTACAATCTGTGCTGCATTCCCCACAAAGTATACTTTTTAGGAATTGTAAGTGTATTTCCACTTCTGAGGAACAAGTTTAGAAGGGTGGCAGGATGTCCTTTTGAAGGTCCTTTACTACACATCGTGGAGAGTACAGACCCTGCACTGCATTTCAATGTGTTTAGCAAATGATTCTTGTGCAGATACCTAAGCCGAAACCAGGAAGTAGCTCGAAACATGCCCTTTAAAACAATTTTATTCAATACCCCTATATTGATAGTGAAAAACAAAACCACTGTCTTTAGTTAACTTATTAATATCTTTCTATATACACATTTTTCTATTTCAAAAATTATTGCTCTCTCTGTCCAAAAATACAGATGGATGTTTTGTAATATCCATTTCTATTAGGGACTGCCCACATTTCAAAAATGACTTTACCAGAACTTGTCAATTAAAACCTTATAGGCACCTTCCTCCTTTCCATCCCATGAGAGTAGCTTGCAACTATTGGATTTAGTTGGCTCTGGTATGAGAAATCAACTCTAGACATGTGAACAACAGCACAAAGTCCACAAAGAGAAACAGATTTTCCTACAAATTTGCAAAAAAACAGAAAGCCGTAAATTAAAGTAGCTGTCTTTTTCAACTGTTTGTTTCATACACCACTGCACTAAACAAGTCCAACATTTTGATTAATAACAAACCTAACCCCAGAGGAAAGAAGGGGCTATCAGCTTACAAACTACTTCAGCTTTAATATCATAATACTTAGCATGGCTGGTTACTCAGCAATAATATTTAATCTTTAATAGAAATAAAAGCATAATCAAAATGGTTCACCCATTTATCTTTCAACATGCTTTGGTCACTTCATTTTAAAAAGCAAAACAAAACAGTTATTATGATTTTCAGCATAATAAACTCCTGACCTATGTGCCTCCATAAATCACAGACTGCATGAATTGAAAGCATGCCCACATTTTACAGCCTCCTATGAGAATATACATGTAGACTTACACTACAGACTTAACTCAAGGACATAAGGGTCTGGTCATTTACAACTTTGTATGTCCCAATAACTCAATACTATTCACTCTGTGTCTGGTGATGGAACCGGCCCAACAAGAGCAGTTAATTTTTTGGAATTAATTGCACACTGATCATTTACATATGAACATTTTAGAACTTTTAAAGATTTTATTTATTTATTTGATAGAGAGAGACATAGCGAGAGAGGGAACACAAGCAGGGGGAGAGGGAGAGGGAGAAGCAGGCTCCCAGCTGAGCAGAGAGCCCAAAGTGGGGCTCCATCCCAGGACCCCGGGATCATGACCTGAGCCGAAGGCAGATGCTTAACGACTGAGCCACCCAGGTGCCCCAGAACTTGTTCACTTGAAGGAAAAGACAAAAAATTTAGTTCTGATTAATAAAAAATTTACATAAGCTCAGATTCTCAAATAAGAACATTGACTTTAGTGTTTTACAGAAATATGGAGGCTTACATTTTCATAGAGGTTATTTGGTAGAATAAGGTCTTTTTTTTTCATATGGGCTTGTATGAAATTATAAACAAAAGTAAACAACTGATTCTTTGAAAAGGACCTGGACCTTGACTAAATTCACTAATTTGACATTCAGTTTTTAAAGTTCCCCCACAATCATGAACTAGATTAAGAAATGACAGTAATGAATATTAATGGAGAACACAAGAGAGGTACTTATTCTCAAACATAGAGTAAGTAGTGCAATATAGAATTCCAGTATTAATAACTTGTTTCTGACTAAAATGCATTAAGATTACTTATGCTTCTATCGTGTAAACAGCCATCTTTTTCTTTGGAAATTCTATAAACCACTCCTTCCCAAGTCTCGCCAATTTAGGAACTTACCACCCCACCTTTAGATTTTTGTAGGTGTTCTAACTGTTCTACATCTGTATTATTTCTCCTTCTTCTAATCCTCCAAGCATTCTAAAATAATCTTTAAAAATTTTTTTTAATTAAGTAGGTTCCACCCCCAACATGGGGCTTGAACTCACAACCCTGAGGTTGAGAGTCCCATGCTCTATTGACTGAGCCAGCCAGGTGCCCCTAAAATAATTTTTCTTATACATTTCTTTGACCAGGAATTATTGACTATTGTATTAGACTGAACTACCTCAGCCAGACCCTTAAAACTCTCTAACAACTACATCTTCTTATCTCACCAACCTTATTTCATTTCTTTCATCATTTACCCTTTTGTAACTGGCTGTCTACTTAATTGTGAACAGACTGTCAGTTATTCGAGATGGTTTGAGTCTTGTCCCCAACTGTATTCCCAGTGCTGAGAATGGTGATTTGTGTTGTAAAGCAAAACCCCCAGATCCTCTGTACTGGCCAGACCTGCTGGCTGGTACTAGCTGGTCTGCTGAACTAACACTTGACCTCCTTTTGTGGGCAGGGAATGTCTTTTATTTCTGTGATAAACTTTTAAAATGTCTAATAGCTCTGCAGAAAGTCTCATGCTCAGCACAAGCCCACCTTTTCATGACCTCTCAGAGCTCGGCACATACTGATTGCTGCTTTTCCACTGTGGTCCTCTCACCTAACGGCTAGCTGTTACTCATAGACTGCAGGGCGAGCATGCCTTATGTTCTTTCCTACTGACTATGATCCCTCATGTAAAACTAGATAGGTTTTTTTATTAAGTAAACTCTGTGTGCAACATGGGGCTCGAACTCACAACCCCGAGATCAAGAGTCACATGCCCCACCGACTGAGCCAGGCAGGTGCCCCTTGACAGATTTTTTTTTTAAGCAGTTTCTCACAGACTAATCCTAGAGCCCTGCAGTAAACATAGGCTGCACGTAAGAATCATTTGGGTAGCTTTAAAAACTATGCCTGGCTTCTACCTCCAGAGGTGTTGATTTAATTGTGCTGGGATGGGGCCCCAGCATTGGTAATTAAATTGGTAATTAAAATTTTTTCCTGGTGATTTTAAAATACAGTCAAAGTTAAGCCCACAGCACTGAAGTTTAAGAATCTTTACATTTTTACATAGATTTATTTCATCAGCTATTTGTTCTGGCCCCTTCAGAGATGAACAGCTAGTTCCTAATGACAAACTACTCATTTGAAGAAGCATAAGTGGCACCTGAGCTCATTAACTGAATAATCACAAGTGTATTATCCTTTTCTTAGATATGGTTTGAAGATAAGACAAGAAACTAGATTCAATTATTCACTCAACAAACATCTGAGGACTTTTTATGTGTGAGACCCTGTGTCAGACACCGGGGACACAAAGCCAAATATGATCCAGGCCCTGCCATCCTAAAGGGAACAGTCTGTTAGGGAGATGCACACACAGACACTAGAACAAATGCACACTTTGGAATCGCCTGCAAAGCGTGAGGCGACAAGAAGAGCATCCATTGACACAGCTCTTTACAAAAAGCTTTCACGTGTTTTCTGCTATTATCTTCATAGTAGTAACGGTATGGGGGAGGCAGGAAAGATGTTGTCATCACCCCCACTGCACAGGCAAACTTTTTTTTTCATGGTCAAGAAACTTGTAGCTGGTAAGGAGTTGATGAGGTACTCTACTGAATGTCTTCAGAGGTAAGAAATTTTCATGAAATGAAGATGGATTTAACTTCAGGAATAAATAGAAAGTTAATTCAGTGCTAAGTTGAGTGAGTAGGATAAAAAAATCAGATGGGGTAGTGCTTATTTTGGAATAAAAAAATTTTTTTTAATCCAACTATAAAGAGACAAGAATGATTATTTGTATGGCTCCCAGGCTACCCTTTAAAGCAATTCAAAAAGAGAAGTTCCAAAAATGTCTTGAGCAATGTGGGAGGCTCTTTGGGAAAAGGCACCTCTCTTTTAGATGAAAGCTTGCAAAAAAAAAAAGGTAATTAACTATAAATTTTTCTCCCATTATTGTCTTTAGTCACTGCTCTTTAGAATCTCAGTCTCAGTTTCTCCTTCTACTTCCTGAAATGAGGATGCTAGGTCGGGACACCCCGTTCAGCTGGAGGTCCCAGAGTGGGAGAGTCAAGGGCCCACGGCCTGCCCCTGTAAGGGTGGTGGTTTGGCAGTCTCCTATCAGGCATCTAATTACTAAGGAATGCCTTGTAGTTGATGATGATATCTGGGTCTTTTCTGTTATATATATATTTTTCAAAGGTACAAATCTAGCCATGAAAACTCTTTTGTTTTAAATCCTTTGGTGCTCTCCATTGTCTACACAATGAAACCCAAATTTCTTATGTGGCCTCTATAATTTGGCTTTTGATTCCAAGTTCCTGTATCACCTTCTCTGATCACATTTATATCCCAGACATTCCGAATTACTTGCAGTTTCCTGAACAAAACCTGTTCTCTCCTGCCTGCTTGCTGCTTCTCTATCGTAATACACTTCTCCTCTCCTTTGTACTGGCTGAGGTGTCATCCCTTGTGGGAAAGAGTCCCTGACTCCTCTCCTGGCCTGTCCTCTTCTTCCAGTGGGGTCAGACCCTCTTCTGCATATCTCTCTAGTTTAGGCTCCCTCACCAGACTGCAGCTGGCTCTGTTTTACTTGCCTTT
Organism: Halichoerus grypus; assembly: GCF_964656455.1. NCBI lineage: Eukaryota > Metazoa > Chordata > Mammalia > Carnivora > Phocidae > Halichoerus > Halichoerus grypus. Next base: position 103,709,048 of record NC_135713.1, read on the forward strand.
GTACCAGCACCAGTCACCAATGCTTGGCAGGAAAAACACCCTCAATAAATTTTTGATGAATAAATAAAATGTTTCTGGGTAACCAGTCACTTCTAAAACCTTTGGCTAGAATTCTGGTGTTTTTCACCATTCTCCTTAATAGTATTAATATATAATTCCAAATTATTTAGCTATTATGTTTATAAACCCTTGAGTTTTCTAGGTCAGTAACTCTCAAACTCCACAATACCAGAGAAAAGGCGAATATTTCAAAAAGCTAAAACAAAGAATTCCCACCACTACTAACTTTATGCTGTGAAAATCCAACACTTTTCTTCCTCAAATGGCCACTTAAATTGCCTACTGATTGACATTCGTCTTTTGTACTCTTGGTCTTTGAGATATGAGGTGGGGGGAAAAATGCATATATTGCCCTCAGACAGCCTCCCTTGACTTGTGTTGAAAGGCCTTGCCATTCTTTGTGAAACTGTCATCTTCATAATTTGTTTTTAGTATATTGTGTTGACAGCTTCTCATTTTCTGTTAAATTAGAATTCCTAAGAAACCCAACTAAATAACTCCTAGTTATTGTTTAAGTTTATTATTCTATAGGACTACAGATAAGAAACTTAAATGATCTGGTTGAAGATTTCTTTTGAGGGGGAGGACTGGAAAGGAGATTTGCATTTGAAAAGCAAAAATAGCCCTTTTTGTTTTTAAAGAAAAATTTCAGCAAGACAAAACAATTTTCAAGTTTTGCCCACATTTGATTCTTTGAAAGGACCACACCCAGCTCTGCATCATAGATGGCCTGCAGCATACTCTGTCCATGTCACTTCTCTGGAATGTCCTACCATCCCCTGCCCACTGGTCGGTGTCCCCTGTCCTTTCAAACCCCAAGTGTAATTCCCATTTCCTTCTAAAAATCTTCTGACTGCCCTGGGTTTCAGGATCTGCTCTTACTTTTGAGTTTCTCTGATACTTTCTATGGAAACTTTTGTGGATTGCAGGTGGAAGACCTGGGTTTGAATTATAGTTCAGTCACTAAATGTTACTGTAGGAAAGTCACATTGCTTTTCAGGCCTGTTTCTTCATCTGTGAAGAGGAGATTGTGATATGCACCCTAGTTACCTCACATAATTAGAGTGAGATTCAAACATCATGCCTCCACCAAGTCCATTATTTCAATTAATTTTGTATTTTGTGTATATGTGCTACATACAAACTGTGCTTGTATAAAGTTATCATTTCATAATATTCTATTACACTGCATAGACTTTTTCAAATATTTTTGTGTACATACCACACACACATAACTTCTTTGATCTTAGCTAACTTTGGAGGCTTATATGTATATTTTAAAATATATCCAGTTTATACTAGACTACAAGCCATTCGAAGGGTAGAAACTGTTTACAGAATCAAAGAATTATAGAAATTTTATTTTTATAACTTTCATAGCATGATAAATATATATTCACTGTTTTTGTGGGGTTTTTTGTGCAAAGTAACACAATCCTTAGAAGTAAAAAGAAAAAAGAAACAAAAATCATCTCATAGCTCATCAATAATTACTGTAAATATATAGGTACATCGCTTCCTGTACTTTTCCTGTGCATCTCTATGTACATATATATATATGCATGTATGTATTATATGTAATATGTGTGTGTATATGTGTGTATATATATATACACATGTGTGTATATATATATATATGAAGGGATCATAATGCATAAATTTTATAATTTGTATTTCATACCCAACTATACCACAATCATCTTTCTTTACATGAATATCTCTACCTTTTTTTTTTTTTTAAGATTTTATTTATTTATTTGAGAGAGAGTGCATGAGCGGTGGGGAGGGGCAGAGGGAGAAGCAGACTCCCCGCTGAAGAAGGAGTTTGACATGGGACTCAATAACTGGACTCTGGGATCACGACCTGAGCCAAAGGCAGACGCTTAACCTACTGAGCCACCCAGATGCCCCAGATAAGTATACTTCTACATCATTTAATTATTTTCTAGTATTTGGGGGTGCCTGAGTGGCTCAGTTAGTTAAGTGTCTGCCTTCAGCTCAGGTCATAATCTCAGGGTCCTGGGATCGAGCCCCGCATCGGGGGCTCCCTGCTCAGCGGGGAGTCTGCTTTTCCCTCTCCCTCTGCTCCTCCCCACTGCTAGTAATGTCTCTCTCAAATAAATAAATAAAATCTAAAAAAAAATGTCTAATATTTCATCCTATAGACAATTTACAATCAACCCTGTGTTGTAGGATTCTTAGGCTTGTTCAAATTTTCACTTTTATAAACAAAATGCTGCTAATAATATCTATGTGAATAAGAAAAATTTGGATTTTCTTATTTGTAGAAATTTTGGGGAGGAGAGGCTGGTTCAGTATTCTTTCTTTTGGTAGCATAATTCTTTCTCTTTCAGAAATGACCCTTCTCCACTCTGAGTCCATGTTGTTGGAGCGGGATGACATCCCCTGTCCTTGTCCCAGTAAGGGGACACATGTAATAGGTCTGCCCAGAATAACCAGTGATTACATCAGGGCATGGGCATTTGAATTAGAAAAGGCCAAACAGAATTGGTTCAAGAACATTTCCTAGAACTACTGGGTTGACGATAACATGATCCTAGAGCTTCTGACGGCCATCTTTCCCACCCCCTAGGGGAAGCCTGGTCGATGGATGAGGCCAACTGAGAGGAAAATGGAGCCAAGAGACAGAAAAAAGAGAGAGATTCCTGACACTGGTTGAATTCTCTGATCTACTCATGCCCTAGCTCTACTTCTTAAGCTTCCCATGCTGATAGATTCCCTATTTTTGTTTAAGATATTTCTGTCATTTATAATAGAGAATCTTTACTCATGCTTAGTATATATTCCCAGAAGTAGAATTCTTGGGACAAAGATTTGTATATTTTTAAGGTATTTCATACGAATGGTCTAACTTCACTCCAGAGAGGATTTATCAATTTACACCCTCATTGGCAGAGTGTCTTATTTTGCTTTAATATTTTGTTTTCCCTTTCTCCTATGTATTTGGCTATCTGTATTTCTTCTTTTGTGATATGTGTGTATATATCCTTTGCCCATTGAAAAAATGTGATATTCAGCTTTTCCTTAGGGATTTGTGAGAAATTTTACTATATTAAGAAAATAAATCTATATTCATCACATACATTGAAAATACCTTTTCCAGTTTATCATTTGTCCTTTAATTTTGTTTTTTTGTTGAGTTTTCTCACTTACCTATCTCCTTTCTTCCTCCCTCCATTCCTCTTTCTTTTTTCCTCCCTTCCATATAGAACTTTACAATTTTTTATATAGTCATTGTGAGCAGCCTCTTCCTTTGTGGTCTCTGTCTTTAAAGTCATACTTAAGTCTTTCTTCACATTAATACCATGTAAGTATCCACCTGTATTTTCAACAGCACTCTTACAGTTCTCTTTTCATAATTTTGGCATCTGACTGGCAAATATCATTACTTTCTTACTCTTAAAAAAAATTTCTAAAAATTTGCTTATTTTTAAAAATAGATTCTATTTTTTCAAGAGTTTTAGATTTACAGAAAAATTGAGCAGTTAGTACAGACAGTTCCCTTATACCTCCAAATCAATTTTCCCTATTATTACCATCTCATGTTAGTATGGTACATTTGTTACATTTAATGAACCAATATTGATATCTTATTATTAAATCCATAGCTTATTTATATTTCCTTGTTACGGACTAAATTGTGTTCCCCCAAATTCATAAGTTGAAGACCTAACTCCCAATATGACTGTCTTTGGAGATACGGCCTTAACAGAGGTAATTAAGATAAAATGTCATTTTGCAATACATACAAATATTGAATAATTACATTGCACATCTGAAACTAATATTATATGTTAATTATACCTCAATTAAAAGAAAGATTACATGAGGTCATTAAGGTGTGCCTTAATCCAAAGAGAACTAATGTCCTTAAAAGAAGAAGAAGAACCATGAAGAGCACATGCACACAGAGAGAAGGCCATGTGATAATAGAACAAGAAGGTAGTTATCTGCAAGCCAAGGAAAGAGGTCTCACTAGAAATCAACCCTGCTGACACTTTCATCTTAGACTTCTAGCCTCCAAAACTGTGAGAAAATAAATTTCTATTGTTTAAGCCACCTAGTCTGTGGTATTTTGTTATGGTAGCCCTAGGAGACTAATACACTTAGCTTTTACCTAATGTCCCTTTTTCTGTTCCAGGATCCCAATCAGGATATCACATTAGTTGCCATGTTTTCTTAGGCTAATCTTGGCTATGGTGATTTCTCAGAATTTCCTTGTTTTGATCACTTTGACAGTTTAGAGGAGTACTGGTTCGGAATTTTGTAGGATGCCTACACTAATAGAAATTATCTGATGTTTTTCTCATGATCAGAGTGGGCTATGGGCTACTGGGAGAAAGACCACAATGCAAAGTGTGATTTTCATTACATTTTATCAAAGGCAAATATTACCAACATGATTTATGATGTTGAAGTTGACCTTGATCACCTCACTGAGTGCTTGTCAGTTTTCTCCACTCTAAAGTTATTCTCCACGCCCCCTGCCCCAGCTTTCCATGTTGTACTCTTTGGAGGGAAGTTATTATGCATAGCCCATACCTAAGGAGTGAGAAGTTATACTTTCCTATTTTTTTTATTAAAAAAATTTCTTGGCTATTTTTGCTTGCATATTTTTCTCCCTCCTTCAACTGGTATTTTTATTTGGATTATATTAGGTTTATGAAATAATTTTGAGATAATTTGTTTTTTGTTAAAAATTAAGCATTCTAGAAACATAGTATACCTATTTAGCCATAAAGCAGGTTGTATTTTCTTAATTTAAATAAAAAATGTTTTCAGGGTGCTTGGGTGGCTCATTTGGTTAAGCGTTTTCCTTTGGCTCAGGTCATGATCTCAGGGTCCTGGGATCCAGTACCCATGTCGGGCTCCCTACTTAGTGGGGAGTCTGCTTCTCTCTCTCCCTCTGCCCTCCGACTATTTGTGCTTTCTGTCTTTCTCAAATAAATAAAATCTTTAAAAAAATATTTTCTAAGTGATTATTTCAGGGCACTAATTAATTGATTAACTGATATTGATCTTTGTGTATTTATTTTGTATCTGGCCACAATACTGAAGTCTTAGAACTTTTGGTGGATAACTTTGGATTTTCTAGATCTGCAAATAACCTGGTTTCCTCCATTCTATTTTACATATAAGTAACTAAAGAGAAGATATTGAACTTATTTATCAAACTGAAGCCTGCTTCCCAGTTCATAGTCTAGAAACTTTGGAAGCCTAAAGATGACAGATACTGTTATAGGTACTTTTGCTGCTAATGAAAAATAAAGATCAAAATAATTTCTGCAGAATCTGGGTAACTATGTTAAACATTTGGTATTTATTACAATTTTAAGAAAGTATATCTAATATGAAAATCATAAGCTTTTAGCTTTACTTCAAATGAATTAATCAAAACTCGCCATATAGAGAATAATGACATTATCAACCCCAAATATTACAACTCTTTTTTTTCTGTGATTCTGTGTTCACTTTTGATACTATTTAAAATGTAAACGTCAATTTTGTTTAAACTTTTGACATTTTCTTATGATTTCTAGAATATATTTTAAAACATCAATTGGATGATTTTTAAATTTCGTTTTGATAGTATCTTAACTATCAAAATGTAATATTTAGGTAAAAACCTTATGAACTTTTAATTTTAGAACTTTTCTCCATCACTGATTACAAGTAGCTTAGGGTTCTTTTCACAAATGTTAAAGCTTCTTTAGGAATTAAGAAGTTAAAGAGTTAAAGTATCACTACATATGAAAATAGTGTGTCTTTTTCAACAGGAATTAGATAGTAGAAATGACAGTAATTCATATGAAGAGACAGAGAGACAGACAAAACATGAATGAGGCCAGAGATCAAAGTATGTGAAAAAAAAAAGTCCAGGAAAGTGAAGTCGCTGGGGTCTTCATGTCCAGCAGAGCAGGGTAGCACAGGACAGAGGTGACTGAGAAGCAGAAGAGGCTAAACAAGCGAAAGAAATCAAGGACGAAAAGGATGAAAGAAGACTCAAAATGGGAAACAGAAACAGTGACTTAAAGGAAGCAGAGAAAAATGCAGACAGAAATGGCCAAAACTTAGAAGAGAGATTTAAAAATTGATAGTAGGAGGACAATAGTAACAAAAAATAAAAAAATGTATTATTAAATATTTGATATACAAATGAAGAAAGTATAGGAAAACAGAACATTAGGTAAACCAAGAAAGACGCTGGCCTATGGAAAAAGAAAACAAAGATAAACACTAGTGGAATTTCTTTTACTCTTCACCATTAACATGGGAAAACTTCCTTTCTTCTGAATTTTGAATGAATGTTAATATTTCTCCCTTGGTTTGGGGTTTTGAAAAGCCAACTCTTATAAAACCTTTTGTTTCCCTCATTTAAAAAGAAAAAAAAATAATCCTTATAGAGTGTTTTTAATAAATAGTGAGTATTGTTGGAGCAAAAGTGAAAGATGTAATTTTTAAAATATCTTCATCAGCGTGGAAATAATTTCTCAGCTTTCTTGCCTATCTAACATGCTTCACACTCAGTAGGATACAGGTGGAAGGATTTAAGAAGCTTTCCGGGATAAGCCTGTAATACGCATTCTTACACCTGCCCTGGGGTTTAACCAACTGCTCAGCCAATAACATTTAATCTGTGGCTAGTGAACTAACAAAACAACTTGGGAAGATGGAGTTCTCAGTCAAAAACGCCTGGTAAGCAGCTGGGGTACATGGCTATCTGCCCATCTCTCTCAGAACAAATCCATGAACAAAGCAAACTTACCTAATGTGATAGAAATTTATTTCAGTTCAAACTGTATGAAAGCAGAGTCAATACAGAAGAGTTTTCTTTATACAGAAGACAAAGGCAGAAAAAGAGGTGACTTCAGGGATTGGTCAGAGGGCTTAGAAATAAAACCACCACCTTTCCACGGTCCGTGACTCTGACAAGTTCCTATTTATGAAGAATCTCATTGGTCTTCTGCAGCATTATAGTCCTTTATAAAATGAACACTAATTAGGGAACAAGGCTTATAATCATATTCCTTCCTTCCATATAATCATATTACTACTTTAGAACTTGGCTAAGGGAGAGGAATGGAAGAAAAACATTTACATTACACTGAACTTATAATTCTCTGCCCTCTAAAGTGATGATGTTCTTTTGCATTATATTTAAATTTTATTTTTAATTGATATCCCCTCCACCCCACCACTTTTTTAGTACCAGCCTCAAGGGAAAAAAAACAATATTTCATTAATGAGGCATTACTGTTTACCATAAAAATATCAAATCTCAAATTTATTTTATCTCAGAAAGAATTATGACAGAAACTAAAGTTAATTACTGCAACTTATTATGGGTTAATTAAGAAAACGTCGTAAAAACTGTCAAACGTTATAGAAATGGTATAAATTCTAATCATCATTTTGACCTACTGACAAATACAGAGAAATTAATTTAAAAAAATAACAATGATGACATCAAAAATAAGAAGAACAAGACATTTGTTGAGCACTGACACTCTGCTAAATCCTCTAAAAACAAGTATTTCATTTAATCCACAAACTAACCTATCAGAAAGGTACTATTATTATCCTCAGATTACAGTTTAAGGAACAGGATTAGAAAGGTTATAACGGTTTGCCTGAAATCACACAGCTAGTAAATTTCCAAATGGGGATTCAAATCAGGTCTGACTCCAAATCCCATATTCATAACCACTCTATTCTTTATATTCCCATGGAAAATTATGGGTAAATGTGGCTAAATGAGGAGCTTCTTAGTTTAAGTTAAACAAACTTTTAAATAACGTTCTGAATTTTAATTCTTCAAATAATATAGGGTTTATAATATTAGGGACATGGACTTAATATCTGCCATGATTTTAAGGGGGATAGACAATTTTTGACCAAAAATTTATAATGAAGTCCTGAAGTCACTTGTTTGGCCTTCTTACTACAGTCTAAAAAACAACAACACTTCTTTATAAGCAACTGCGAAAAATATATAGGCTAGCTCAGTTAGAGAAATTGTTATAATATAAAATTACACACACACACACACACACACAAACTATTGAACCAAGCATGATTAGTTATTTTTGAGAACTACCACTTCCTAGCTATGACATCTTGACCAAAATTACTTAACCTTTCTGTGCTTCAGATTCTTCCCATATGATTTGGGCATAAGAATAAGATCTAGCTTATAGGTTTAAAAAGGATTGGTGCTTTGTACACGTTCAGTAAAGGTTAGCTTCTTCTTATAACTTTTATTTCTACTAAAAAACAGCCCAAGCCCGACATTTTAAATTTCATGGCCAGCAGACAAAGAACAGAACATTATTATTACATTTAACTTCGTTATCTGCAATACCAGAGAGGATAAGGGATGTTAATAATTCAAAATGGTAGGTAGTAGGAAGATTATTATTTTTTTTAAAGATTATTTATTTATTTATTTATTTGAGAGAGAGAATGAGAGAGAGAGAGAGAGCACATGAGAGAGGGGAGGGTCAGAGGGAGAAGCAGACTCCCTGCTGAGCAGGGAGCCTGATGCGGGACTCGATTCCGGGACTCCAGGATCATGACCTGAGCCGAAGGCAGTCGCTTAACCAACTGAGCCACCCAGGCGCCCTGGGTAGTAGGAAGATTATTAATGAATGTCTTTGGAAGAAGATTTTGTGGCTTGCATTTATATATGGCCATCCTAGATGTCCTGGGGATTGACATCATGTAAAATAAAAGTGAGATGTTATCTACTGTATGACTTTGTTAATCCTTTGTGCTTTTTTGTTCAGTACCAGGGAGATGGAAAAAATTCTGATCAAACTTCTCATAAAAACATTTATAAACCTATACCATAAAATGGCAATCAAATATCCTAGATTTTGTTCTTTTTTATTCCTCATGCTACTTATTTTCCACATGCAATCTTTTCCATTACTTTGAAGGTAGGGAGTTTGTCTTAAGACTGATTATTTCCTTCTTGGCACTAGGGTTGAAATTCAGGTAGTGCCCACCTGTTAAATAATGGGGCCTTTTTATTGATTCCATGGTCAGTTGTCTAAGAATTTTCCAGGTGTGGTTACCTCAGAGAAAATACGAATGGAGCACATTATCCAGATGCTTAAGCTTTTAGTGTAAAAATATGTGTTGAACAATAAAGGTCCAACTTGCTTACCAGATATTAAATACTATTATATGGCTACAATAATTTAGTAGTGAAGTACTGACACAGGAACAGACAGAAAAATCCATGTAAAATAATGAAATTGACCCAAAAATATTCCTAAGGCCTTACTCTATGATAAAGGATGTGTTTAATATCAGTGGGGGGGGGGGGGAACACAGGATTATTCAATAGTGCAAGTTAGCAATATAGAAAAAAACGTTGCAAGAATAATTTAACATAATACACCAAATAATCAATTCCAGGTAAAGATGTCAATTAAAAATAAAATTATAAAAACACTAGGGAAAGATATAAGTAGGTATTTACATAATCCTGGGATTATGAAAACCTAAAGAATGACATTGGGCCACAAACATGAAGAAAAGATTGGCAGATTTAGCAATGCACATTTAAAACTCCATGTTAAAAACAAAACAAAACAAAACAAAACAACCCCCACACAAATTGTAATGGCAAACTAGTAAAAATATTTAAAACCAAAAATATCCTTCATATTTAAGAAATTTTGTAAATCAGCAAGAAATATATAATCATACTACACAACTAACAACCACCACAAGAGTGATGAAATATAAATGGCCAGTTAACATCTTTAAAAAGTTCAACTTTTTTTTTTTAAGATTTTATTTACTTATTTGACAGAGAGAGAGAGAAAGGGAGAACACAAGCAGGGGGAGTGGCCGGAGAGGGAGAGGGAGAAGCAGGCTCCCTGCTGAGCAAGGAGCCCAATGTGGGGCTCAATTCCAGGACCCTGAGCCGAAGGCAGACGCTTAACCTACTGAGCCACCCAGAACCCCTAAAAAGTTCAACTTTACCAGTAAACAAAGAAATACAAAATAATACAAAGTAGAAACTGGCAAAGATTAATGTATCTTTACCTGTTATCTGTGATGTATTACAACATACACATACATATTACTTAGCGTAAGGAGAAACCAGCAACTTCATGTGTGGCTGGTACAGGTATAAATAATGTAACTTTCTGGAATGCAATCTAGCAAAGATGTTATCAAGACACACCTGAGCTGAGAAAAATCAGAATGATTTTGGGGAAAGAACTGGTTGAAAGGGGCATGAGGGAACTTTCAGGGGTGATGTATATGTTCTAGATCTTGTGTTGGTGGTGTTTACATGGGTGTATACAATTTTTAAAACTAACCAAAATGAACAAATAAGAACTATGCAACTTCTTATATGTAAATTATTCCTTGTTAAAATAAAAAAAAATATTTGACTCAGCAGTTTCACATCCTTTAACCTAAGGAAATAACAGTGGACTTAAAAATATATAACTGTTGGATTATTCACTCATGAAAAACTTACAACGAAAAATTGGATAAATTTTTCCATTCTTGAGGAAAGTGTATATATATATATTATATATATATATATATATATATATGAGGATAGACAGAAGCATTAATGATGATTCTCTGTGAGGTATGAAATTACTATTGATTTTTTTCTTTCCTGTCCTTTTTCAATGTTTTTTATATTGACTATTATAAACACAAATTAGGTTATTTGAAAAATCAATATGACAATTTGTATTAATTTCATCTAAACATTCTATGAAAGAAATGACACAAATTAAAATTGTTTTTATAGAAATACAAGCAACTATATACAAATTCTGCATCTTCTTTCACTAAATTTCACCTGGAATCTTAGTATTTGTGTTTTTCTATCTCACTTTAAGTATCATTTAACTTCCAGATATGGTTAAAGTAACAGAACTTTTGTTCATATTTTCTTGATTGCCTGTGTACAATGGCAACTTTCATTTTGTACTGGCTTGGTTGCTATCTGTAACTCCCATTGTGAAATAACTTTTTTACTACATTGTGCTTAATCCCAAGGACCTTGGCTCCTTAAATTTTCTTTCCAATAAAAATGAACTACTTATGCCTACAGGGCCTTTCCTCTGTTTCAAAATGCTGTCAGCTTAAAAAAAAAAAAAAAAGGAAAGAAAGAAAGCAAGAAAAAAAGATAAATTCTGGAGAGAGTCCAAGTCCATAATCGATGATTGTGTATTCCCAGCACAGAAAAGGTTATCTTGTCCACTCTCCTCTTCTTTCTCTGAATGCTAAATTTACATTAGGTATACCCTGGAAGCCTGAGGATTTTATAATCTGGATTCAGCTAAGGAACCTGCTTTACAATACTTTTCTCCTTTTCTCAAGAGATTTTAAAATAGAACCATTGAGCACAACTAGCATATTTAATGAATTTATCTACATTCCTTCTTGGTCACAGACAACGTAACTGAGGTAAATTAACATTTGCCTTTTCTTTATATATTATTTTTCTTTGATATTATTACATCAAGCCAACTATATAACAATTTGTCAAGTTAATTTAGAATGTTTATTTTGTGCTGCTTTAGTAATTTGTCAGGCCTTACCAATATTACCCCAGTACTATGCACGCCCCCTTCCCTCTCTCACACCTAATATTTCCTGAGCATTTCCTTAGAGTCGGGTACTTTGTAACTTACAACTGCCTTACATGAATTATCTCATTTAATTCTAATAATAATTCTGAGGTAGATATTGTTATCTCCACTTTACAGGTGAAGAAATTGAGGCTTGCAATAGAGGTTGCTTACTCAGGCAGTCTGATTTAACAGCTCGCAATATAATTAAAAGATAATTCAACATGTAGGATTACAGAGAGCCTCCATGGTGGTGCATTTTTTTTTCTTTTCTCTCTTTTTTTAAAGATTTTATTTATTTATTTGAGAGAGAGAGAGAGCAAGAGAGAGTGAGAGAGAGCACAAGCGGGGTGAAGGAGAGAGGGAGAAGCAGACTCCCCGCTTATCAGGGAGCCCCATGTGGGACTCGATTTCGATCCCGGGACTCCAGGATCATGACCCAAGCCAAAGGCAGACACTTAACCGACTGAGCCACCCAGGCGCCCATGGTGGTGCATTTCTTTAAAGGAATGCAGAAAGTATTCCAAACATGAGAATGGATGATATATGCTGTAACCAGCTCTAGAAAACAGATATTATGATTTAGAATCAAAGGTCTATGAAAGTCAAGTTGATTTTCCCCCCTTCACTCTATTAATTATTTCTTCATGTTGAAATCACTGTTCTGGAAGCAGGATGGGGTCCTAAGTGTGACCCCTCACCATTTATTACTGTGTGATCTTGGGCAAATAACCTACTTTTCTGGGCCAAAGTTTCCTCATTTATAGAATGGGACTAATCCTAATTATCTGGTGGAGTTGTAAGAAACAAGTCCACCATGGCTGGTCTCTAACCTATGAGCCCTCGGAGGGTTAAATAAGAGAAGACAGCATTAAGGTCCTAGCAGGGTACCTGAAATATAGCATATGCAAATATCTGCTTCAAGAATGAATTCGTAGGATTCAGAGCCACCTTTATCTCCTACTACCAGTAGAAGACTATATGATCAAAAAGCATAAAAAGTATGTATATTTAAAGTCAAATATAAGTGACTTCTACTCTGTCAGTTATTTTGTATAACCTTATTAATCGGAATAATTGATAATTGGGTAAAAATATACTTAACAGGCTGTTTTAAAAGAAATGATGAGATTGTACATTAAAGTAACTCTGCAGACTTGTTAAAACCAAAAAGTCTGCGAAAATATAAACACTCCAAAAGCAAAGAAAAAAAATTAACCTAGGCACAGACCTTACAGACTTCACAAAAATTAATTCAAAATGGATCATAGACCAAAGTAAGTGAGTCACAGAGATGAAAAGTATGGCATAGGGAATATAGTCAATAATATTGTAATAACATTGTATGGTGACAGATGGTGACTACACTTACTGTGGTTGAGTAATGTAGAGAACCGTTGAATCAATGTCATACACCTGAAACTAATATAACACTGTATGTTAATTATACTTCAATTAAAAAATGGATCATAGACTGAAATGCAACATGCAAAAGTGTAAAACTCCTGGAAGATAACAGGAGAAAACCTAGATGACCTTGGCTATTAGATGAAACACCAAAGGCATGATCCATGAAACGAACAATGGATAAGACAAACTTCACTGAAATTAAAAGACTTCTGCTCTGTGAAAAACAATGTCCAGAGAATAAGAAGAGAAGCCACAGACTGGGAGAAAATATTTACAAAAGACACACCTGAATATACTAAGAACTTTTAAAACTCAATAATAAGAAAGTGAACAACCTGATTAAAAAGTGAGCAAAAAACCTTAGCAGACACCTCACCAAAGTAGATATAGAGATGGCAAACAGCATGTGAAAAGATGATCAACATCACAGGTCCTTGAGGAATTGCAAATTAAAATAACAATGAAATACCACTCTACACCTATCAGAATGGTCAAAATCCAAAACACTGAGAACATCAAATGCGAGTAAGGAAGTCAAGCAACAGGAACGCTCATTCATTGCAGTGGGAATGCAAAATGGTCAAGCCACTTTGGATGGTAGTTTGGCGGTTTCTTACAAAATTAAACATGCTCTTACCATATGATATAGAAGTCATGCTCCTTGATATTTACCCCAGAACTTATGTCCACACAAAAACTTACACATGGATGTTTACAGCAGCTTTATTCATAATTGCCAAAACTTGGAAGCAACTGAGATGCCCTTTAGTAGGTGAGTGCGTAAGTAAAATGTGCTACATACAGACAATGGAATATTATTCAGCACTAAAAACAGAGCTATGAAGCCATGAAAGGATGTAGAGGAATCTTAACTGCATATTACTAAGTGAAAGCAGCCAACCTGAAAAAGCTACATACTCTGTGAGTCCAACTATATGACGTTCTGGAAAAGGCAAAACTACGCACACAGTAAAATCATCTGTGATTGCCAGCATTAGCCAGAAAGTGAGAGATGAAGAGGCAGAACATAGAGAATTTTTAGGGCAGTGGAACTATTCTGCATGGTATTATAATGATGGAAACATGTCGTCACACATTTGTCCAAAACCCTAGAATATATATCACTGAGAGTGAGCCCTAATGTAAACTGTGGCCTTTGAGAGAGCATGATGTGTGAATGTAGGTTCATCATTTGTAACAGATGTACCTCTGGTGTGGGATACTGATAGTTGAGATGGCTGTGTGTTGGGGGAGGGGGAGGCAGGGGAATATGGGAACTCTTTACACTTCCTGGTCACTTTTGCTGTGAATCTAAAACTGGACTAAAAAAATAAGGTCTATTACAAAACATTTCTGAAAAAGAAAAAAAAAAACAACAGTTAAGGGTCAGTTTGGAATTGCTATGGGCATGGTAAGAATTGTGCTGTAAGCAGGTCTAGAACAATAGGTTGGACACATTTAATTCAGAAAGCATTACTTTGGTACTGCTTGAAAACAAGGATCACAAACTGGGAAGTTGAATAAAGCTTCCCAGGACCTATAGATTGGGTTATTATATCTAACAAAAAAGAACCACCATGAAACAATGACACAATGACTAAAGATGCTTTAGTCCATCAGTTCTCAAAGTGTGACTTGGGGTACTCTGTGTCTCCAATGGCAATTATTTTAGTATGAATACTAAAACATTATTTGCCTTTTTCATTCTTTTTTTTTTTTTTTTTAAGATTTTATTCATTTATTTGACAGAGAGAGACACAGCGAGAGAGGGAACACAAGCAGGGGGAGTGGGAGAGGGACAAGCAGACTCCCTGCGGAGCAGGGAGCCTGATGCGGGGCTCGATCCCAGGACCCTGGGACCATGACCCGAGCTGAAGGCAGACACTTAATGACTGAGCTGCCCAGGCGCCCCTGCCTTTTTCATTCTTATCCTAGGAATGTACAGTGGAATTCTTCAGAGACTACATGATGTGTGGGGTCAAAACAGAGTGCGGAAGCAGATATGAGAACCCAGCTGCTCCTGTTATATCAGACACTGGAGGTATGTAAAAAAGGTAAGCAAAAAAAAAAAAAGGGTAAATCAGTGCCACTCTTCTTACTAGATTTTCTCCTATGAAAATACAACGGTTCTTCATAAAACTTTTATGTTAACATGAAATATTTTTAGTGATTTTAATTTTTTTAGTTTTAATTTCTAGAAGGTAAGTATCAATAGATATATTCCATACAAATAAAAGCTCTTTGGAGTCCTCACTAATTTTTAAGAGTATAAAGGAGTCCAGAGACAAAATTTTTGAGACCTGCTGCCCTAGCTAATGCTAAGGGGTAAAGAAGATCTCTCACTTTGCTAATGTGGGCTTTCACTATTCTCACAGCGTCTGTCCTTATACCTGTATTTGGGTTTGTCTACACTTACTTATTACCCATGCCTGGGAAAGTCCTGACTGAATGAAGTGGCAACTATAATTAAAATATTCATTTGTAGTTACTGCATCCTTTACTCAATACATGACTAAATCATATACAAATTACAGTATGTATTATATATAAAAGGTGTTTAAAGCTTTGCCAGTGAGATGAAGCTATGTCCTTCAATGGTATCTTATAAGTAGCTCTGAATGGGTCTGTCAATAATTACTTTTATATCTGCATTATTAAATTTTCAGTTTTGGCTACTCAGGCAAACCGGTACTTGTTACTTCTATGGTATGCTAACTCCAGAGGAACACTTGAAAACTACTTCATGCTAAACCTTGGTTCTTGAACTCCAATCTCTAGCACAAACAAATTGTGACCGATGGACAAACTGATTTTTAATGCAAGTCAAGGTGCAGTAATAAAATTGAAAAACAAAAACAAACAAACAAAAATCTAGATCCAAAAGTTCTAACCTATAAGATTATCTTGGAAGGAGAATTTTTCAGAATCAAGAACAAAACCACTTAGACCTGAGGATGCTGAGGAGTCATGATGAAATTTGTACCAGTTTTATTAAAAACAGAAGCAAACCAGACTGTTTGTATTTTTTAAAACTTTACAAGGGCAAAGCATTTTTTCTAAAATGTTATTCTCTTTCACTAAGTACTGCAGAGTATCTTAATTAATCCTTGAGATTCTAACAGCCCTAAAAGCAAGTCATAAAAATGATATTTACATGGGAGTATAAACTGGAATGACATTTTGGGAGGGCCACTTGAAAATATTTAGCAGAAACCTAATATGCATACCCACTGACTATGAAATTCCAGTTCTGGAATTAATCCGGAGAAAACTGGCAATGATGAGGACACATGGATGTTCATTACAGTGTTGTATATAATAATAAAAACTGGAAAGAGCCTAAATATCCAGCAACATAGGGCTGATCAAGTAAACTGTGGTTTATCATATAAATGACTATGTGGCCATAACACAAAAACATAAAAATTCATCATAAAATTATGTATGTCAAGGAAAAGTACTTACTGTATATTGCTGAGGGAAGAAAGCAAGTTATAAGATTATGGCATTATATGATCTCATTTCTGTGAAAAATATATATATGCATAAAAATATCTGGAAGGGTATAAATTCATAGTATTTACTGTTGAGGTTGGGATCACTGTTGATTTTTATTTATTTTCTTTGAGGGGTCTGTATTCTGGTTTTGCTACAGTGAACATCTTTTCTTTATATAATAAAAATAATTATTAAAATACTTGAGGCAACCAATGCAATTGTTAGTGTTTCTCTAATTCTTATGATACTGAATACTGTATGTACTATGGAAAGTGGTAGGGGGAGAGAGATGAGAAGAGAAGGAGGGAGCAAAGCGGACAGACTTTATACTGTTTATTATTTTGTCATGTATATTTGTTGTAAAGGATTAGGTTAATGTTAGATTTAACAGTCTGGAAAAAATTTCAATGGAACTTAGTAGTAAATAGTTAAATGTTCACAAAACCGCACTTTACTCTCATAGATTTAATTTTTCTCCTCTCCTTGGAATGCTGATTTTGTTCTGTAGGAGCAGGTGGCTTTCTTTTTTATGTCTCTCTATTATCTTGTCAGACACAGCTCTCTCAAAACTTTTTTGGGAGCTAACCAAGCCTTATCTAACCAAACCCAAAATGGCATATGGACTTCATCCACATGGTCACATGAATCTGTTGGCTGATGACTCCTGCCATGTATCTAATTGGTTTTAGAAAATCCATGCTTGAAGAAGGATCCTATAGCCCTAAGAGCGCGATGCTGTGGGATGAAGGAATGTAGCGGCAACGAGGCTACTTTAGCGGCTACACTGGAATCTGGGAGCTATCACTGCCACCAAGTATTGGCAGCGTATATCCCAACAAAGGAAGAATCCTAATAATTTTGAGTGAAAAATTTCTATCATGCATTTCAGCTTAGATCTACTAATAACACTTATTTAAATGCCTTGTTAGACAGTGAAATCTGGGAATAATTATCAAACACCATATACAGTGTTTACAATAGAATCATATTTCTTTTCTTTCTCTCCCCCCCATTTTTTTTTTTTTTGCACGAAAAGTAGAATGCTGCTGAATGGTACCCAAATGTCTGTTGTATACCATGCCAATACAGCAGCTCAGCCAAAAATGCGAATAGAACAGTTTGCCAAGTAAAAGAAAACATAACAAATTGGTAATGGTTTCTATCTTGACAGAAAATGAAAATGATCCCTCAATGTGTGGTCACTCATGCGGACACATAAAAATGTCTGAGAAGCAATCATTTTACCTCAGATAACAGACCCTGACAGTGTAGTACGGCACTGGCTGACTTTCACTTCTTAGAAAAGCGGTAACCGTGACCTACAAAATAGTCTGGTAACCATGTAATTTATGCATAACACACATGCACATGCCATGCACTCATAATATTTGCCATAAATCATTTTGAATACAAGACTTCTTTTCTGAGTGGAATATACTTTATGAGAGATGATCTAAATCACTAGAGACCGGATAAAGTTGAACGGGTGCATTTATGAACAGAAAGGATGTTGTTGTTTATCAGGTTACAAAATTTCAATAGTCTATAGTGGGATAAAAAGGGTCCCATGTATTCTGTAGGATTCTCTTTAGTGCCTTGAACATGAAAGGTATTTTATTAGATGTCAAATAAAACAAATACGAAAAGTGTGTAGGTACATAGTTTACAGTTCTGACTTTCTGTTAAGGAGACTGCAATTGAGGGTAGAAATGAACCCCCTGAAGACCTGGTGAAGACTAGGTCTTTAACTTAACTTACTTACCCTTCCTTTACCACTTATTTTTGTTCCCCAGATGGAGAAGTGGTCAACATCATTGACCAGTGATTTTACCATCTGGTAAAGTTTTTCCATTTATTTACTTTCTAATGAGGATGTTAGAACATAGATTGTTCTGTGAAATCACTACAAAAGCAAGAATGACAATTTTAAAAACACTAATTGACATCTGAAGCTAATGAGGAATTCACAATGAGAGAATACTGAACCAAGTGGCTAGGAAGAACCTTGGGAAGTTAAATGGTCTTGCCAAGTTAAAAGTAAATTTGAATCCTGCGGGTTATGAGATTCAAATGAAACTTCTGGGTTTAAATTTGTTGGTGACTTTCCTGTTCAATAAAAAAGGACTTAAATGGCTTATAAAAAGGTTAAAAAAACTTATTGGGCATCAAACTGCTCTTACAAAACACCATCTTGATGAGTTAAGTGTAAATGAATCAGAAACACATGGATCATGTTTCCTTAAAAAATGCATATGGATTCAAAAATAAGGGGAAGAGGACTTGGCAAAACATTTTTTTGTGTGGTGGTTGAACCCAAAACATTTGAAAGATATTTTGAGACATTCAAGGAATCCAAAATAAAACTAAACCTGTCCAGTCATATAAAAAAACAGAAAGTTCTTCTTTGTAATGTGCATTTATCTCTGTGGGTCAATCAACACTCACTGAGCCTTCCCCTTTGGCACAGGACAGTGGGAGAAGCCAGTTTCTGCCTTTAAGCAACTTTGAATTTAAGTATAAACAAATACACATAAGTAATAGAAACCAATTTAAAAAGTCGCAGGGTTAAAAAAAAAATAACCTAGATCCTACAGAAACTATATATTGAGAAATACGTAAGTACTTAAGGGTCCCAGGGGAGGTAGGATTCATTCTATTCAAATAATCATCCCCTCAGCCCTTTTGATTAAAGTTATATATAGTTGTAGAATCTTACTTGCTTAAATGTTTTCTTAATAAGTGTTTTTATGTCTTTTTTAATGTGTGTCCCAGCCCTCTTTCCTCCACCCTCTAGATTTGTGAGCGCTCAACAAATCTTGCTGACTGGTTTCCTGGAGGATGGGAGTGTTGAGCAGTTTTGAAATAGGAGAGAGATGCTGTCTGGCAGAGAGGAGTGAGGCTATGATTCTGGGTTGGGGTAATGGCACATGTGACAGTTCAGAGGCTCCAGAGGGTGAGTCATATGTGGGGGGTGACCCACTGGCTTGCTTGCAGCAATGTGCTTGAGCCAGGGTGGAGTGGGAGGTGAGGGCAGTTAGGTGTGGGGAGTCCTAATATACTACATGTGAAGTCAACTGGAGGACAGAGGAGTGTGATAAGGAAAAGCACAATTCTTACTCCTTTTTTTTTTTTCCTTTTGCCATTATAGGATAAAGTGCTAAGGATAGGACATGTACGAGTCATTAATTCCTTTATTTCTTATCAGTGTCTTAAAAAGCTGAAAAATAGCCAAAGAAAAAATAAGTTGACTGTGTATGAATTGCTAGGATCCTGTAGGTCATAAATTTTAAGAGGAACTTAGTAGGATTATGAAATGTATTACTGAGTCCTAAAATGTTTGTGGGAAAGTGTAAAAAATTAATGATTTAGAATCTTTTGAGGCGCTTTCTAGCTGTTTAATGTGAATCTTATCTTTTCCACAATATTAGAAAGTTATTTAGGACAGGGAGAACATCACATATTTCTTGTATATTTTCCGCTAGCTAGCATAATACTGGGAACACACCAAGCACTCAATAAAGGCTTACTCAAGTGAAATGAAGACAAAAGGTGCTGAGGCCCTACAATGACAAGGGTATGATGAAAGGTGAAGTCTGAAAGAAAAAAGAAAAGAGGACGATATAGTGGGAATGTCCTAATAGCATCTCTGCTCTGAGCCTGTTTGTTCACGGTTAATACAGAGGAGTCAAAGCCCTTACCATCCTTCGTCATCTTCTACTTCTGCTTCAGAAACGTCATTCTCAGGAGTTTCAGCAATTGCTTGAGTGAGTTTAGATTTAAACTGGTTCAGCAGCGCCAGGGTCTGGAATAACAATTACATTGCTAAGTTTTCTGATAAGGATAAACATAATTTTACAAGAGACACTGAAGTTTGGTAGAAAATAAAATGTGAAACACTAACACATAAAGCACTTAGATAAATTTTTAATCTTGAAGGAAAATAACAAAACTGCAACAGTGACTGATCTTCACAAACCTTGACGTTGCCTTGTTTGCATTTGCACCGACCTTTTCCCTCAGACATAGGTGACTGTTTTCTGCTTTGGGGAACACAAATTTGCTTATATAAAAGATACTTAAACAATAAAAGGCATGCTTGTTAATGGCTAATTTTTAATGCCCATAAGAAAAGGATGTACTTTACTAAAATATGTGAAATTAAAAATAAAACACCCATAACAAATACTATTTGTCACTGAACAAATTTCCAAAAACTTAAAAAGTTCATTGTTAAGGACGGTAAAATGAATGAACACATTAACTGTTGGAAGATGGGTAAATGGGAGTGATATTTTTAGAAAGCTCTTTATATTTATCAGAAACTTTAAGATGATCATTCCCTTGGATTCAATCACTTCAATCCTGGGAATACATGAAGAAAAATTATGTGAAACACAGAAAATGGTTTATGCAAAAGATGTACACTGCAGCGGTACTCATACAAGTGAAGAATGGAAACATGTTAAAATGTCTATCAATAATGAACTAGATAAATTTGCTAAAAAGCAGTGACTATGCCATTACACTATTATAAAAATTATATTCATGAAGTCTTACATTCTATTGTTAAGTATAAGAAGTGGGGCATAAATACCATGGTTCGGTACGTTTAAAAAAAAAGGGGGGCCATTTCTCTGATTTTTGTTTGTCTCCTGTGTCCTTTGTGGGTAACAAACAACAAGTGCCTACAATTTTGTAATCACATTGTCCCCCTGGCTGTAACTTAACAGTTGACTCCGAATTTGAGCAGAGAACCAAAGTTGGAAAAAATTTTTTTTATCCTACAGTTTAAAAAAGTATGTAATTGTGAAATGGGGTGAAGTACTACCTGTCTAAAAAGTCAAAAAATCAAATGTCTAATTAAGATACTGACATACTGAATTTAGTACTAAAATAGTCATATTTCATAAGGAAAAAGAGGTATAATAATTCAGTATGTGAATAACAAGTATAATAAGGAATCATAATAAATTGCTAGGCTCTGTAATTTATCTAGGAAATACCCTTAAGACCATAGTTCTTGAAAAAATTAAGTAGATTTTGGTAGGTCTAGAACTTAAGCTCAGTAAAGACAGGTGGTGCAAGAATCAAAGGCAGTTATTGCCAAAAAATGACAGTAAAAGTACCTTATGTGTTTTATAAGTTCTGCAAAATTTAATGCGCACAGGGACAACAGATGAAAATATACACATTGCCATAGCTGCTGAATGAGATGAATTCTGGGGAAACACTATAAATTCCTACAGAATATCCTCATAGGCATTCTGAGGGCTGCCTAGTCCATTAGGGTTTAGATATTTTATCTGTTTCCAGAGTAGTAATTAAAAGACTAAGCTCTTCAACAGTGTTAACAGATAAAGAAGGCACCCCTTGTTTTTAAACCTCATTCATTGGGCGCCTGGGTGGCTCAGTTGGTTAAGCGACTGCCTTCGGCTCGGGTCATGGTCCTGGAGTCCTGGGATCGAGTCCCACATCGGGCTCCCGGCTGAGCGGGGAGTCTGCTTCTCCCTCTGACCCTCTCCCCTCTCATGCTGTTTCTCTCTCTCTCTCAAATAAATAAATAAATAAAATCTTTAAAAAAAAAATAAATAAACCTCATTCATTAAAAAAACCATTGTGCTTTCAAACGTTTATTGTATTTGCTTTATAATAAGAAAAAGGTTAATTTAGAGATACTAGAAAACAAGGAGAAGCAAAACAAAAATATCTATTGTCCCACCACTAAGAATAACATTTTGGTAAATATCCTTCAAGGCTTTTTAGGTGTTGTTGTGTATATGTGTATGAGTTTATAATATCTATATGTATATTATATAAAATATATCTGCATATGCATATTTCTATACCTATAGCTTAAAGTAAACCCCATCAATTTTTTTAAAAGATTTTATTTATTTATTTGAGAGAGAGGGAGAGAGAGTGTGAGAGCATGAGCAGGGGGAGGGGGGAGGGGTAGAGGGAGAAGCAGACTCCCTGCTGAGCAGTGAGCCCAACCAGGGGCTCAATCCCAGGACCCTGGGATCATGTACTTAACAGACTGAGCCACCCAGGCACCTCAACCCCATCAATTTTTAATGGTGGACCTTTGTACACTTGGAAATGTCTTTTCTGAAGGCATAAAGAAAAATGAAAACAAAGGAGACTTCTTAGTGGAATCAAATTTAAAAGCTTCCTAGAAAATTACCCTAGACCTGGATCTTTTTCCTTGAGTTGAAAAAGTGGCAAGGCAGTCTGTTTTTAGATCCAATTAACCTGCTACTGGCATTTGCTCAGAGAAGGGGGACTGTAACAAACAAAAAACATGCTCTTGGCCTTCCTTAGCTTCTCCTGTAATCAAGATTGGACTTTCTGTAGTTGCATTCTAAAGGCAAGGGAAGACACTAGGCAGAAAAGCAAACATCACAAAAATAATGGGGCACAACATAGAGTAAAGAAGATAGGATTTGGGGGCACCTGGGTGGCTCAGTTGGTTAAGCGTCTGCCGTCAGTTCAGGTCATGATCCCAGGGTCCTGGGATAGAGCCCTGTGTCAGGCTCCCTGCTTAGCATGGAGTCTGCTTCTCCCTCTCCCTCTGCCCTTCCCCTCTGCTCATGCTCTCTCTCTCGCTTGCTCTCTCTCTCTCTCAAGTAAATAAACAAAATTAAAAAAAAAAAAGAAGATAGGATTTGCATAGGGACATTTCTGTTTGGCATCTACAGGGGAGTCAGTCTTCTGGTTTTTGCTGAAGGAATGAATGGCCAACTACTTATAGCATGGCTCTTCAGCATGGTGAGAGCCTTCCGAGCAGGAGGAAACTCTTTTAAAGAGGCCCTTCCTTCACAGACTGTGCACGTGTATCCACACAGAAGAGTCTCTTCAGCTGGCCTCTGCACCTCTAGTCCTGTCCTGGTTCAGTATACTGTCTATACTGCAGCCAGGTTGGAGGGATCTTCCTAAACTGCAAATGAGATCATGTCACTTCCTTCTTTCAATGGCTCCCACTGCCCTTAGGGTCAATATAAATTTCTTAATATGGCTCAAAAATGCCTTGCATGAGTTGGCTTCTGCTTTCCTCTCTATCTTTCTCTTAGTTTATGTTACAGTCATATTTAACATATAGTTCTTTGCAAAGACATCAAATATTTTTCATATACTCTTCCTTTTGTCTGGCTACCTATCTCCTCTTTAGCCTTCACAGTTCAACTGACCAGTCACTTTCTCAGGGAGGCCTTCCCAGATTCTTAGGCCATGTTAGGTCCTACTATTAGACCTTTCCATAGTTCCCTGTACTTAACCTGTCATAATGCTCATCCTCTTTTATTGGTATTACTTACCTGGCTCTTTTCCCTAATAGCTCAGAGAGGACAGATGTGTGTCCACCTTGTTTACCACCAAATACACTGATTAGTACATGGTTCTTAATAATTATTTGCTAGGAGGCAAAAAAGAAGAGTGCATGAATAAGAGTGAGCCTTAGGGCATCTTTGGTAGTATATTGACTACAGTTGCTATTCATTGTGACTCCATGAAAACAAGTTAATAATGTACTTTTTCTTAATTTCATTTGACGGGCCATTTCTTTTGAAAATTGCTCAAATTCGTTCTCTATAATTACAATTCCCTGTACCTGACTTCTTGTGGAACTTTCCTTATGATTATTTTCATGCTAAGTACTGATGCATGATCCTTCTTTACCAGTAATTAGGTGTCATTTATAATGTAGTCCCTGATTATATTAATTTATTCAAATAGACTTGGGCTTTTTTTTTTTAATATTTTATTTATTTATTTGACAGAGACAGATAGCGAGAGCAGGAACACAAGCAGGGGGAGTGGGAGAGGGAGAGCAGGCTTCCCGCCGAGGAGGGAGCCCGATGCGGGGCTCGATCCTAGGACCCTGGGATCGTGACCTGAGCCGAAGGCAGACGCTTAACAACTGAGCCACCCAGGCTCCCTAGACTTGGGCTTTTTAATATACTTTTATTTTGCCTATTTTATTTATACACCTAAAATGCCATGTTTTCAAATAGATATATATGGCAGCACCAAAAATAAATGATTTTGGTCTTCCCCCTAGCTTTTCAACATGAATGGCTGCTGAAGATATTTACTTTATTAAATGCCAAGTGTGGCATGGTGTGTAAAATTGACTTTCAGATTGTTGAGCTATCTCTTTTTATTCTTATTTCTAACAGTCTTCTTTTATTAGTTCTTAAAAATTCGGAAATTATTTGAAACAAGCAGAGTCCTGTAATATTATTGACAACAGAAGTCAACTAGTGGACTAAATGCCTTATTTACAGGCAGTGTACAATTTCGAGCAGCACTGGCTAGTCAGCATGCGAGATGCTGTGCTAGAAGAGATCTCTTCATCATTTATAATCACCACTTCTCCATTTCATAATATTTACTTAGAGGTTCTACCTGGCTATCTGAGAATATGTGGCTTTATAAGGTTCCTGTACTTGATATGAGAGTACAAAGTTGAAACCTGCAAGTTTTAGGCTTTTTGCCTATAATGTCTGGAAAGAACAGGAGTGGCCAAGGTTCTTGTCACCCCTCCCTGTACGAATAGGTGTTTCTTCATTTTTAAGAGGTAGTGTTTTTCTGACGTATAATCAAATTAGGCTTCATTAGGAACACCTGAAGACAATTAAAAGGCAATGCATTACCTATGGATTTAGGTTTATGAAGTTACCTGGTCTTCCCGAGAAGTTCCTTTCTTTGCCTGTTGCTTCCTCAGAGCTTCATACTTTTGCTTTTCTCTTCTGTATTCTGCAATAGCACCATCAGGAGCAGTTTCTTCCTCTGAAGAATCATAGAATATTCTTAGAATAAATAGTAAAAAGACTGTGTGGTTTCATATTAACGTCTATGCTTATTACAGAAGAGGAGGTCAGAACCTGGGATGGGTTTTTACCCATTTAAAAATCAAACCAATAAACGGCTCCAGCTCCACAACTATTTCCTATGCTAGACAGTGATCAATGTTAATTTATCAACCAATTTTATAAACATCTTTATTATATAATGCATTATTGTAGTTGTTCTCACTTGTTTGAGTATAAAATTACCTATCTCACTTTTAAAATAATTAAGATTTTCCTAAATTGACAAGGCAAGAAACAACAAATGTTGGAGAGGTGGAGAAAGGGGAACCGTCTTACACTGTTGGCAGGAATGCAAGCTGGTGCAGCCACTTTGGAAAACAGTGTGGAGATTCCTCAAAAAATTAAAAATAGAGCTACCCTATGACCCAGCAATTGTACTCCTGGGTATTTACCCCAAAGACACAGATGTAGTGAAAAGAAGGGCCATATGCACCCCAACGTTCATAGCAGCAATGTCCACAATAGCCAAACTGTGGAAAGAGCCAAGATGCCCTTCAACAGATGAATGGATAAAGAAGATGTGGTCCATATATACAATGGAATATTACTCAGCCATCAAAAAGGACGAATCCCCATTTTTTGCATCAACATGGATGGGACTGGAGGAGATTATGCTAAGTGAAATAAGTCAAGCAGAGAAAGTCAATTATCATATGGTTTCACTTATTTGTGGAACATAAGGAATAGCATGGAGGACATTAGAGAAGGAAGGGAAAAATGAAGGGGGGAAATCGGAGGGGGAGACGAACCATGAGAGACTATGGACTCTGAAAAACAAACTGAGGGTTCTAGAGGGGAGGGGGGTGGGGGGATGGGTTAATCTGGTGATGGGTATTAAAGAGGGGGCACATACTGAATGGAGCACTGGGTGTTATACACAAACAATGAATCATGGAACACTACATCAAAAACTAATGATGTAATGTATTGTAATTAACATAACATAATAAAATAAAATTTAAAAAAATAAATAAAAATATATGATGAGTATCAAATCATATGGCCATTCAAATATCATCTGATGTTTTAAAAGAGTAGTTAAATTTTAATTGTTAAATGTCAGTATTGATAAAATGTTGGAATTTTGCAACTATTTAAATTTATGATTTTAATAAAAAATGTTTTAAAGAATAATTCATCAAAAATAAAGGCCAATGTTCTTTTTTTTTAAAGATTTTATATATTTATTTGACAGAGAGAGACACAGTGAGAGAGGGAACACAAGCAGGGGGAGTGGGAGAGGGAGTAGCTGGCTTCCCACCGAGCAGGGAGCCCGATGCGGGACTCGATCCCAAGACCCTGGGATCATGACCTGAGCCGAAGGCAGACGCTTAATGACTGAGCCACCCAGGCGCCCCCCAGTGTTCATTAAAAAAAAAAAAAGATGTGCCTAAAATTTAGCACTGCTATTTTACATTCTTCTCCTGCTTTATAAGATACAATCGTTTGATATTGCTTGATTTTCCAATTACCTGCCACTTTTGTTCCTCGTTAAAGCAACAACAATAACAACAACTAATAAACAAGTTCAATTTGATGTCATCATAAGAAACAAATATATCCAACAAATAAGTCAGGCAGCTATCAGAAGCAGATCAAAGTAATTTTTACTAAGTTAGAAATTAGAATGCCAATTTATAGACTTGATCCTGTAATACTTCCCTGTGAGGATTAGTTAACATCTGGGTTTATGGAGCACAGGTTTTGTCTCAAGAAAAAAGTACTAACATTTTATATTAACTTACATGCACACATAATAATGAAAATTTATGATTAAAAAAAAAAAACCAAAAACCAACAACCTATCTCTTCTTATCTTTGGCTGGCAAACCAAGATGAGCCAGATGTAATCAAGAATGCCAGTAATCGGGGTGCCTGGGTGGCTCAGTCGTTAAGTGTCTGCCTTTGGCTCAGGTCATGATCCCAGGGTCTTGGGATCGAGTCCCGCATTGGGCTCCCCGCTCAGTGGGAAGCCTGCTTCTCCCTCTCCCACTCCCCCTGCTTCTCCCTCTCCCACTCCCCCTGCTTGTGTTCCCTCTCTCGCTCTCTCTGTCAAAAAATAAAATCTTTAAAAAAAAAAAAAGAATGCTATTAATCTTTCTTTTCAAGCCTTGGTTTATTGCTTACCTCTTTGTTACACAGTTTGAAGAATGTTATTAATGTGCGGTGTATTAACAGTCAGCCATTTTGTTCGAGATTTTCTAATGCAGTGACATTTGATGCGTAAACCCAACTGTGTGAAAAATCTGGCAACTATTCTATTTCATAACTAAGTATATCACATTAGTATAAATACTTCTCTTTACAATATGCTCAACTACGAATAATCACAGCACATTAATTTTTATTTTTATTTCTCAGCAGTATACTCTAAATAATTTCCTTAGTTTTATATTTCAGTTCATTAACTCTTTGTTTAGTTGTATCTAATCAGTTTTTAAGACAGAAACTGAGCCATTGATTTTAATAATTATATTTTTTATTTCTAGATATTCTTTTTGGTTATTCTTCAAATTCACCTGTTCTTTTAATAGTCTCAGTCTTTATTATGATATTTAGTCCTTAAAAAAAATCTCCTTTAATTATTTAAAACACCTGTTATTTGTATCTTTCAGATTCTTCTTGGGGATCTTTCTGTTATGTCTTCTGACTCTCTTCCTAGGCTCATCATTTCTCTATGTGTTTTCTAATTTTTGATTGTGAGTTTATCTTTAGCTAGAGCTGCATCTCCATCATGCTCCATAGGAATCCTAGGCACCCAGGATTGTTTAAGAGTTTCTACAAAGAACTTTTGCATTTGTTTCTATCAGGCAATTGAGGGGTTCCAGTAGTCTAGAGCCATTTTTTTTTTTTTCAAGTTAATTTCTTGGCTTAGGATTCCTATACCATATAGGGAGTGTATATTCAGACGTTGTAGCCATGCCTGGTAGAAGTTTAGGGTTTTGATTTTTTGAGAGACTTTTTTTTTTTATAATCTCCCCCACATATAGGTTTGAAACACGACAAGCTTCACTGTGGCCTTCCTGACCAGGTGGACAGTTTTTCTAGTTCCCATTTCTCTTGAGCCATGGCCACATCTCTGTCCAAGTCTGAGATTAAAATGCCCAGCTTCTAGCTAGTAGAGCCTACATCTGGTTCCAATACTCCCCTGGGCAACTATAATATCAGCTTGCCCACTTAATGCTCTGGTTTTGCTTCCCCTTTGTTTCTGGTACCTAGCACTTTTCTTTTTTTCTTACCTTCTCTCTCTGTCTCTCTGTTTCTCTCCCTTTCTTAAGCTTATCTAAGTATTTAAATTGGGCAGATCATATTTTATCCAGCATTTCTATATATTTGTAGGAGAAGGAAGGTCTGTGCTAACTCAGTCCATATTGCCAGAACAGGAAGTAGCACATTCATTTCTCATGTGCTTGAATCCCCCTGAATAAACAAAAATTGAATAAGTGACTGGATGATTTTAGAGACATAAAACTGGCTAATAAAATACACAAGGAGTTTGAAAAATTTAGTTTCTCTAAGTACAGACTGTTCTACTTTTACTTTTCTTATAAATCTCAATATACAGTGGATGATAATTCATAAATAATAATGATGTAATATGATGACTATTTGTGATTAACTGAAATGTCTACAAAACATGCTAAATAAATAGGAATGAAGAGTGGTGGGAAAAAAGAGCATTTACCAAAGAGTATATGTCAGGCACCATGTTAAAGTGCTTTGATTTTCTATGAAGGATCCATAAACCGAATGAGAAAACAGGAATGGTAAAGCTGGGATTTGAGCCCAGATCTGTATGATACAAAAGGCCTACTGACTTTAGTTAAAACTTCAATCCAGAAAATAAAATTTTACCTAGTATCTCTCATATGTGGGCATTCTGAGAAATGGTGTAAAAGACATCTAAAACATAAATGATACAAACTTTGCATTCTATAATGTAGTCTAAAGGGTGAAACGAACCTAAAATATGTGAAAACAGTTAAGAAATCAAGCCATTGACTTTAAGCTTCAAATTGCTGATTCCTTAGAGGGCTTAAAGCTTACATATGTTATAGTGTTAGAATAAAGTATCTTAGCTTATTTCTGAGATAAAACTAGGTAATATATGTGAAAGGGCCTGGTGAAGAGAATGTCCAACATCACTATAATCATCAGTTTATCACTGGAGTATCAGTTCACTAGAGCACCAGAGCTAGAAGTTATCTTGAGGATCTTCTAATCTACCTTCTCAGTTTATAGGTGAGGTAACCAATGTTTAGGTAAGTGAAGTTACTCAGCCAGTCTCCCAGGGGGATCAGCAGCAGAGCCTGGGCTAAAACGTGTGTTCTGACTCTTAGTTTAGGTGACAAAGTTAAGTATTGCACTTCTGTCCCTGCATGTTATAAAGAATGCCTTTAACCCCTCCTCTAAGAGCTAGTCAGAAACAATCCTTGCTCCACTTGAATCTCTTCACTGTGAAACCTTTTTGTTCTGAACATAAAGGGATGATGACTACTCAACTGTGGTTACTTAGCTAATGAACCAATGGTATCCATCTACAAATCTCATTTTATAGATAAAGGGCTTATTCCTCCACTGTGTCAGGACCAGAGCTCAAGGAGCTTAACAGCTCCAAGGAGCTGTTACATTCATTCATTTTTTTTAAAAAAGCTTATTGAATAATCAGTATGTATCAGAAACTGTTAGTAAAGCTGCTTATAAATTATTTTAAATATATTGGGATCCAGTACTTCAAGGAAATTTTTGAAAAATTCCCATAATAAAAACTTTTGTACAAATAGAAGTAACGTTACTGCTAATAGTAAACAACATTTGAAAACAAAAGGGATACAAAGAACAAATAATACAATCAAGAAATGGGCAGAAGACATGAACAGACAATTTTCCAAAGAAGACATCCAAATGGCCAACAGACACATGAAAAAGTGCTCAACATCGCTCGGCATCAGGGAAATCCAAATCAAAACCTCAATGAGATACCACCTCACACCAGTCAGAATGGCTAAAATTAACAAGTCAGGAAACGACAGATGTTGGTGGGGATGCGGAGAAAGGGAAACCCTCCTACACTGTTGGTGGGAATGCAAGCTGGGGCAGCCACTCTGGAAAACAGTATGGAGGTTCCTTAAAAAGTTGAAAATAGAGCTACTGTATGACCTAGCAATTGCACTACCGGGTATTTACCCCAAAGATACAAATGTAGTGATCCGAAGGGGTACAAGCACCCCAATGTTTATAGCAGCAATGTCCACAATAGCCAAACTATGGAAAGAGCCAAGATGTCCATCGACAGATGAATGGATAAAGAAGATGTGGTATATATATACCGTGGAATATTATGTAGCCATCAAAAACACCCCCAAAATCTTGCCATTTGCAATGATGTGGATGGAACTAGAGGGTATTATGCTAAGCGAAATAAGTCATTCAGAGAAAGACAAGTATCATATGATCTCACTGATATGAGGAATTCTTAATCTCAGGAAACTGAGGATTGCTGGAGTGGTGGGGGGTGGGAGGGATGGGGTGGCTGGGTAATGGACATTGGGGAGGGTATGTGATATGGTGAGCGCTATGAATTGTGTTAAGACTGATGAATCACAGACCTGTACCTCTGAAACAAATAATACATTATATGTTAAAAAAAAAAAAAAAAAAGAAGCTAGTAGGAAGGGAAAAATGTAGGGGGGGAAATCGGAGGGGGAGATGAACCATGGGAGACTATGGACTCTGAGAAACAAACTGAGGGTTTTAGAGCGGAGAGGGGTGGGGGAATGGGCTAGCCCGGTGATGGGTAGTAAGGAGGGCACATATTGAATGAAGCACTGGGTGTTATGCACAAACAATGAACCATGGAACACTACATCAAAAACTAATGATGTAATGTATGTTGACTAACATAACATGATAAAAAAAAAGAAAACAAAAGGCATAGACTTTAATGGATATCGAAAATATAAATGCTGGTGATACATAGTTGTATCTTATACTTTCTGGAAGCTAAAAAGTATGTGTTTTTGTTTTTTTTTAAATCAAATTTTATATACATCAGTTCTTAATTCTGGGAAAAGTACCAGACTTGAAAAGAGATATCCAAGATAGCTAGCATTTTAAGTACTCATTATGTGCCAGACACAAGTACCTGAATTACTTGGTTAATCCTGATAAACAACTGTATAAGGAAGGCATAGTATTAGCCCTATTTTGCTGATAAGGAAATTAAGGTAGTAAGAGGTTAAGTAACCTATCCAAGGGGCTAGAAACATGAGAATATAAACCCATATAGTCTGGCCCTAAATGACAAGTTCTTAACCAGCTTGGTTATTTCTTCTTCATGTTTGACACACAAGAAAACTTAGAAAATACTCCAATTTGACATAAAAAGGCATCAGATCACCAGTTGGATGTGTCTGATGAAATAAAATCCTACCAAATAAAGGTTCTAAATTCCTCCCAGACCATAATAAATGGGAAATAGAGTTTGCCAAACAGTGGGTTTATGTAAATAATTTATATCTAGGAAGAATCCTTTATAACTTTTTCTTGATAATCCTTAATTAGTAATATTTTCCCCCTCATTTGAACCATTAAACAGTTTAAGCACTCTGCCATGACTGCTTCTTTGTCTGTACCGTCCCCTAGGCTACACACACACACACACACACACACACACACACACACACACACACACGGCAGGGATTATGCCGTTTGGGGCCTAGCATATGCCTTGCATATAGTGTATACTCAATAAATAGTAGCTGAACGGACAAATGAACAATTTGATCATGTTTAGATTTTAAATTACAGCAGTGTCCATAGTTGCTTTATTGTTCTGGCTGGATAAAAGACTCTTTGAGGGACTTGTAGGGCCTTAAGGCCCTTAGCATACAAATATTTTTTCAACAGATAGTTGCTAAATTGAGTTACAGATAAATAATTTCTAACATATATTAAATAGTTAAAAGGAGTAGAAGTCAACTTTAAGGCAGCTACCTCTGATTTACTTGAACACTAAGCTTTCTGGGTAGAATCTCTATAAGGGTTGTAGCTTTACCATCTCCTTGAGGAGCTACTGGGGATAAACTATATATCCTCCCCCCAGTCAGAATGCCTATTTTTTGGTTTGTTTTATTAGGAAAATCCATTATGGAAATGACAATAATGGGGATATTCTTTGACATTAAGATGAGAACCTACATATACTTTTTATTTTCATTTTTCATAATTATAATCCATAGTATTTATTAAATGACAAGAGGTTAAATTTGTACTAATTTGGGGTTTTAAAAAAATTTTTTTTAAGTTTCTATTTATTTATTTGAGAGGGAGAGAGAACGAGCAATGGGGAGAAGCACAGGGAGAGAGAGTGAGAGAGAGAGAGAGAGAGAAGCAGACTCCCTACTGAGCAGGAAGCCTGATGCAGGGCTCGTTCCCAAGACCCAGAGATCATGACCTGAGCTGAAGGCAGACGCTTAACCGACTGAGCCACCCAGGCGCCCCTGTACTAATTTTGTTTTAAAGATAATTGAAAGTTGCTTAGATGATGTCTTCAAAAGTGAATCAGAAGAGGGCGCCTGGGTGGCTCAGCCGTTTAGCGTCTGCCTTCGGCTCAGGTCACGATCCCAGGATCCTGGGATCGAGCCCCACATCACGTTCCTTGCTCGGCAGGGAAGCCTGCTTCTCCGTCTCCCACTCCTCCCCTGCTTGTGTTCCCTCTCTCACTGTCTCTCTCTCTCTGTCAAAAAATAAATAAAAATCTTAAAAAAAAAAAGTGAATCAGAAGAAAACTGGTCTCTTTATCCAATGAAACTGCTAAGATGAAAATTATTCACAATAAAGAAATTATTTATAGGGGTGTCTATATGCACATTACAAAGATTAGGCAGAAGTTTAGGGGAAGACTAGGCTGAAAGTTTAATTTCTTTCTGTACTAAGAACTAAAATAAGAAATCTATGATTTATTCATTTTATTTAACCACTTTTTATTTTCAGCATATCTTTTATGTTATAAATTGAACAATACTGGCTCCATCTGGTGGTCAAAATAAGCCTATAGTTCCATAAAAATAAGTCAAAAGTGGTTAAATAATTCAGGGACTACCTGAAGTATGCTTGAACACTGAACACTGGCATATGCTTCAACACTGAACAGTGATTAAATGGAATTCAGTCTACATTTACATGGACTTTTTCCTTTTCTTTCCCTGTTCATCTTAGCTTCATTGCTTATGTTATTTTAGGCTTAAAATAATCATCAAAATAAAATAATACAGAATATTTTCCTGTGTTTTTCTATTAGCTGATTTGAGAAATGTGAAGGTAACAAGTTATAATATAGTTAAATTAATCCAGACTTTTAGACTGTATTTCATTTTGGAATAAAAATACAAAAATACTTATTTTCATTGTCTGCATTTTGTGAATTTGACTATGATATGCCTTGGCGATGGTCAGCTTTTGTTGAATTTAATGGGAGTTTTTATGCTTCTTGGATTTTGATGTCTGTGTCCTTCCCCACATTAGGGAAGTTTTCAGCTATAATTTGTTTGAATAAACCTTCTGCCCATTTTTCTCTCTCCTCATGTTCTGGGACTCCTATGATATGAATGTTACTACATTTTAATAAGTCATTGAGTTTCCTAAGTCTACCTTTGTGATTCATTACTTTTCTTTCTCTCTTCTTTTCAGCTTCATTATTTTCCATAGTTGTATCTTATATATCACTGATTCACTCCTCTGATTTGTCCATCCTTATTTTTATGGCCTCCATTTGGGTTTGCATCTCAGTTATAGCATTTTTAATTTCAGCCTGACTAGATTTTAGTTCTTTTATCTCTGCATAAAGATACTGATTTTCGGCTATATCTTCCATTAAACATTTCTAACAAGAGCAGCCTATGAATAAGTGAGAGTTCATATCTAGGGGTTCTGTATATTTATAATCTACTGGCTACTTAATCTCAATTTTTAAATTCACTATAAAAGGAGTATGCCCACAATCACAACACAAAATATTAGTACTAAGAAGTTCTTAGGCAGCAATAATCTGCTCCTTTACAGATGAAAAAACTGAGGTTCAGAGAGGGCAAATGATTGTGCTAAGCTTGAAATATCTTACAACTTCTGACAACTCAATGTTGTTTGCTCTCTACATACACTATTATGTGTACTTTCTCTTTGGAATGTGTAATCACCACAGATGTATTTCATTACAGTCTAATAATCACTTTGAAATTATATACATTTATACTACAGTGTGACCATTTATAAAATGGCATGACTCTCCAATATAGATTTAATTCTCTAATTAGGAGTTTTCTTAATTTTAATTTTTGTTATTTTATATTTTGTTATTTTATATCTTAAGTTATTAGAAATTTTTTAAAACTTGTTTTAATGCCCCAGTCCTATCCAAATACAAATTTTATCTTTTACTTTCCCAAGTATATTGCTTTGTTGAGTTTATAATTCAAACAGCAGTCATGTTGGTAGTAACTTATATAACAATACATAAATTAGTTACCACAAAGTATTATACTAAAAATCAATTAAAATTAATTAAATGAGCTTATCTAATAAATTAAGAGATGACGAGAACTTGTATCAGTAAAGACAGGTCCTGAACCCTAAACATGATATTGCTTTAAGTTACTAATACAATTTTTTATTATATAGACTCTATCTGAGAAGCTTTTTATCAGATGTTTCTCCATTTTTCTTAATAATGATCACAAGAAACAATTACAATATAAAAATGATTACTGAGAATTACCGAGGGACATGAATAGCTTTACTTCTGCGGGCTACAACTTTCCACCTGTCAGCTCTAGTCTGTTGTTTCTGTTCAAATTTACTTCATTCTTCCTCCCTTGGACCCTAGGACTAACACAAAGACTGACTGATGTTGCCCCCAGGTTTCTCAACAGAGCACACTTTGTACTTCTCCAGATGGTGTGACCCACAGTTCTTGCAGTTTGATGGCCATTTTGACAGCATCCCTATGTTGACCTGTCATTCTGGATATGGAAACTACAAATTTCATACTCTGTGTTGTAGCAATAAGAAAAAAAAATACAAAATTCTTCAAGATAAAAAGATTTCATGAAGCCAATCAGGGAGGATACTAAAGAAAGAATTGCTACCTAAAATTGCCTAAGGCTATGATTATCCTAGTAAATTAAATACTGCAGAATATCTGCATTTCTAATAGCACTTAAAGGAGAGTTCTATTGTTTTGTAGTAAATTTATGAGGTACTTTTCTCCAAGTAGTTATAAGAGTTTACAGACCAGTTCAAAATAGTCCTTAAATACTTGCATGTGTGATACACATGGGCTTCTTTTTATCCCCTGTGTGACTGAGGCACTGAAGCAATAAAGTGGCTTCTAAAATATAAGTTAAGACCACTACTACTAGTACTATCACCACCTTTTAGGACCTAGCATGTCTGAGCTATAGTACTAAGAACTCTGTGCCTGCTTTCTCACTCAATTCTTGTTTCTTGTAACAACAGAATGGGTATTATCGTCTCTATTTTATGCAAGAGTTAACAGGTTTAGAGAGGTTAAGTATCTTGCCCAAGGTTATATGGCTAATAAAGGATAGAGCAAGGATTTGAAATCAGGGCTGTCAGACTTCAAAGCCCATGCTGTTTCTATTCTATTACACTGCAAGCAGTTATGGGGATGATGGGGGGCACCAGTGTATATGGGAGTGAGTGAAACATAGATGGTTCCCAATGTTAAGGAGCTTATAGGCTGGAAAAGGGATAAGACAGTTATAATCTTTAACTGTGTGGTGTTACAAATGACATAAGAGAGGTCCTGATAAAGTACTTAGGAAATTCATGCAGAGGAGACAGAGGGAGAGTTGGGAGGAGGAAGTGGCAGCATAACTGGGTTGTAGGCGAAAGAAGATTAAGCCACAGCAGGTAGAAGAGACATCATAACCAAGCAGGAAGACAACACAGAGTACAGGATGCACATGAGAAAGAGGAAAAATGTTCTGTGAAAGTGAAGAATGGGTGAATAAGATGGGGAATAAGGAAAATAAGAAAAATCTGATCATGCAAGTACCTTAGTGCTAGATTAATGAATTGGAACTTTATTTTGGTAAGTAACAAGTAGTCACAAGACATAACTTGCAGGTCTATAATGCAAGGAAATCATTTACAAGTATTTGCGAGCTTTTTGTAAAACTAAATGAAGTGTGTTGAACCACCCTAGATTGGTATGTTGTTTGAACTCATTTCTAAAAAAAAAAAAAATTAAAAGGTATTTTCTTATTATGATACTAGTTTGAGTTAGTTGGTAAAATGGAGGCTCAAGCTGCAAGTTTCCTGATGCCCACCCTCTCTTAATGAAAACAATGCCTTCCTCAGTAGTTCAGTGAAGAAGAGGACAAAGGCAAGTAAGTAAGAGAGAGAGAGAGAATGACTCCCAAAATCTTGCTGGGATTTTTCCCTAATTAGTTTAGGAAGGAACTTTGAAAAGTATCCTGGTAAAATTATTTTTCCATATCTATCAGAATAGTCTAACTTAAATGTGAAAGTATGTGCAATTACTTCAAAGTACCATGCCCAGTTGTTTCTGGCTGTGTTCACTGTCTCAGAATTTTTGAACCTGCCTAGACCATATTCTCTACTATAGGTACACTTATTCTGACTCAGATTTTACCCCTCTTCCTCAATCCCCATCTTAAATGATATCTCTAACACACTAAATTTTGAGATGAGGTGAGGGTAGGACAAAGGTTATCAAGTTATGCTTCATCTGAAGTTGACCTGTGTTCAGATATGCTTCCTGGAACCTGGGGTTGGAGTCTGAGTTGGATGGGGGTCACCTTGCTTAGTCTTACTGGTAATGCTATGAGCTGTAGGCTAGCCCTTAATCTGCTGATTCTGGCTTCCAGCTAATAGGTCATTTTGCTTGTGGCTTATTTTATTTTATTTTTTATTTGTTTTTTACTTTTCTTAAGGAAACAATGCTTTGCAGTTTTTCTTTTTTATTATGTTAATCACCATACGTGCGCTTTGCAGTTTTATAGTGGAAAGAATATTGGATAGAAGTTCTGACTGCTCAAATCTGTTTCAGTTAGGCTGAGTACTAAATGTCTTTAATCCTTTGGTTTCTTCATTTGCAAAATGTAAACTATAGGACTTGTTTAATTTACTTCTCAGGACTGTTAGAGAACTACATGTAAAGAGGCATGTGACAAGACTTTGTAAACTTCATATTATATAAATATGAGGTATTATTATTTGGCATTGACTATGGGGCACCGTATTTTGTGTCCATAAGCTACTTTATAGTTATGGCTCCCTTCAAAAGATTAAATCTCATTTCAAGAAGCAGGGAGTAGATATAATATTTTTCACTTTATTAACATATTTGTTTGAATAAAAATATTTCTGTATATTAAATCATATTTTCAAAGCCTCAATAAAATTTATAATTGGAAGAAATGTGGAAAATCCTTTTGTGAAGTGAATTATTAAAACTTAATTTATATTTCCATAAATTTGGATGTTTAAATGTAGCATTCTTATCATGATGTTTACCTATGAAACTGAATTTGTTTAAGAATAATCTGGGGTAGGGCACCTGGGTGGCTCAGTCAGTTAAGCGGCTGCCTTCGGCTAAGGTCATGATCCCAGGGTCCTGGGATCGAGTCCCACATCGGGCTCCCTGCTCAGCGGGGAGTCTCCTTCTCCCTCTCCCACTCCCCCTGCTTGTGTTCCCTCTCTCGCTGTGTTTCTGTCAAATAAATAAATAAAATCTTAAAAAAAAAAAAAAGAATAATCTGGGGTGCCTGGCTGGCTCAGTCGGTGGAGCATATGACTCTTGATCTTGGGGTTGTGAGTTTGAGCCCCACACTGGGTGTAGAGATTACTTAAAAAAAATAAAATCTTAAAAAAAAAAAAGAAGAAGCACTATCTGCTGGCATACGGTAGGATGGAAAATGCTCTGCTCTACTTATCCTCTACCTGTAGGATACTTGTATAAATAGTGCTTTCCATGTGCCACTCAGTAGTCTAAGTGCCTGATGCATGATAACTTATTTGAATATAACAGGGAAGGAGTTGCCACTGGAAAGACCTATCCCTTTGAAAAAAGCTGAAATTTGGAAAAGCGTGGGATGAGTGAATGCCAGTGAGCTCTGACTGAGACAGGTACCAAAGAGGGACCCAGGAATGTGAGTTCCTAGACGGCAGGAACTTTTCTGTTTTATTCACCATTTTATGTCTAGAGATTGAAACAGTGCTTATAAGTTTTCAGATACTTGACAAATATTATTTAAATGAATTAAGATGTCTTTTTAAAAGGAAGGTGATTTTTCAGAGGAAAATGGATTCCCAGAGAAAGTAATAGAAAGAGAGAGTGGGGAGAAGGAAGGAACAAAGCAGAGGAATCTGAATAACTGGACTTCCTTGTCCCAGACCTTGAAGAGCTGCAGTCACCAGGTGCCACCTTAAGCTTAACGCCTCTGAACATTTCTTTTGTGGTACCTGCAGCCAAAAAATGATCAGGAAACAATGGAAATATAATACTCATTAGGATGATATATCAACTAAAGTTAAAGTCTCTGAACTCTATATTACAAAAACATATGTGCTGGGGAAAGAAAAAAAGATTTTTTTTTAAAGTGCCTGAGCTTTGAAATGGCATTAATTAATCTTTTCATAAAGAAGGATTATTGGGGTTTGTTTGCCTGATTAATTTCATAAGCTGAAATCATTACCTAAAGCAATCTTATATTTTTTCTTGGTGAAGTGAAAAATTTCTCACCCTCTTATTTTGGATTAGGACACGATTACAGACACATTCTCACTGATTAATTTTTTTTTTTTTAAAAAAACCTTTGGTTTAGTCACAAAACAAAGCCAACACATTGAATGGACTGGGTTCAATATTTGAGTTAGCAACTTCACATTCTATTCTCAGCTTTGTCACTCACTGAAGTGAAGGCTTGAGTTGCCTCACGAAAGCTTTGTCTCTATTGTCTTAAATGGTAAAATCATTATTAATTACTATTTCCTTTAAGGCATTTAATGTAGTAAATTAATTAACATGCTACACTGTTAAAATATCCAAGGCAGTAAAAGTATGGATAATAGAAAAATAAGCAAGCCAACCTTGAGAAATATTTCTGAGAAACTGAGTTGACTGGATTCTATCCCGGTAGTCTGCCTAACATCTTCACAAGATACCGCAGACCAGCAAGTCTTTGGCTGTAGTAAATATTGCAACCATTTTCTCTTTAACTACAATCAAATTGGTAAGAATAAACATAATTATTCTTCTATATATGCCTCATATGGCAACTTATCACAGTGTGGGATAAAGTGTAAAGGACTTCTCTATGGGTTTTGTGGGAGGTGAAGTACAAAGGACTTCTTTAGTTGTTTTTCTATCACAGACTCAGCAAGTCTCCTTATGTCACAGATTAATACTGCAAATAAGATGTTCAGAAATAAACCAGATAAAAGTGATAAAAAGGAAACTGATGCTGCTCACTCTTGGTTGGGATTATTTGAAAGGAGACCAAACTGTAAGGTTACTTCTAGAGAGAAAGTATAGTAATACAGTGTGTCCTATATCCTGCCAAATAATAACAATAAAAATAGGGACTTACATAGTATAATAAAACTTTTATTTGTTATTCTTTCTTAGGTGTTTGAAGAGTAAATAGATGTTGTCATTAAGCCTAAATTAATAGTAAGGGAGAGGATAAAAATGACTGCATGAAAAATTCCATATCCTTTCCACTCTGTGTTTCACACACACAACTTGCAAGAAAAGAAAAGGTGCCAGGCTTTCTTTTATCTCCATGTGTTTGCATGCACTGTATCCTCTGTCGGGAACACTTTCATTCAACTAACTTACTCACCTGAACCAGTAGCTTCAAAAATTTATAAAAGTTGAGAGGTTTTTAGTGTACAAAATGACCCATTTGAGAGGTAAAAAGAAAATATTAGAATGCTTTATTTATTTATTGGTAATACATTTATTTATTTATGTTTATATATTTATTTTTAAAGTGAGCTCTGTGCCCAACGTGGGGCTTGAACTCATGACCCTGAGATCAAGAGTCACATGCTTTACCAACTGAGCCAGCTAGGTACCCCAAGAATGTTATTTATATTTAAATTATTTTTTTGTTGTTGTATTATATATAGTATACAATATATGTGTTTGGTAATACCTACATATGAGTCATAAATACATTTGAAAATACATATTTTGGAAATGTTCACAATTTATTTTACAACCCAAATGTCCATCAGTTGACAAATAGATAAAATGTGGTATAGCCACATAAAAGGGAGTATCATTTAACTATAATGGGGAATGAAGTATTTGATACATACTACAACACAGATGAACCTTCAAAATATGCTAAGTGAAAGAAGCCAATCACATATGAAATGTCTAGAACAGAGAAATCTATAGAGACATAAAGTAGATTAGTGGTTACCGAGGGCTGGGGGAGCGGGAAGGGGAGACTGAGTCTGTAGGAGGAAATGGTAAAGGGTACAGGGTTTCCTTTAGAGATAATGAAAATGTTCTAAATTGACTGTGGTGATAGTTGAAGATATGTATGAATATACCAAAAATCACTGAATTGCACACTTTAAATGGGTGAATTGTCTAGTATGTGAAATTATCTCAATAACACTCTTTAAAATAAAATAAAAAACTTTATTCTGCAGGTGTAGTAAAACATTTTTGGAGACCAATGGTCTCAATACCTGATGATCCTACTTGGGTTTGTGTATCTAGAAAGATATGTTGCCATCCAGATTTAACTGAATTTCTTTTGCTCCCTCAAACCTTCATGAGAATATATACCATGTTGTATTAATAACATGTAGTAACATTGTAGTTTGTCTCTTTAACCTGCTAAATTACAAACCATATATCCTCACCCCACGTCATGGACTAAAATAATTTTCAGGTGGCTTAAGCAATTAAAGTAAAAGTAAAAAACAATGAAAGAACTCCAGGAAGATACAGATGAATATTTAAACCATCTTTTTTTTTTTTTTCAGAAACCTGGGGAACCTCAAAAAGTACTGAAACCCTGGGTTTCAGTTGCTGAGCTTTGGGATTTCCAGGTGATTTTAATGTACAGAAAAGCTTGGGAACCATTGGTGTAGTGATGAAGGAGAAATAAGAAAAAGCATCTTAGAGAAATGGCCTTAAACAGCAACTGAATATTGAGGCAATATTGCATACAGAAGGCATTCCAGGAAGAGGAAGTTGTGACAGCGAAGGCTGAGGTGGGAAATAGGCTTGTATGTAGAAAAGTTTAGCCTGTGCGGAGCATAGGATCCATGAGAGATGAGACTGGTGTGGCACGCAAAGTTTAGCTATGTAGGGCTTTGTATGGCATGCAAAGGATTTTATCCTGTAGGAAATGAGATGCCATTAAAGAGTTTTATGAAGGGGATTGACACATGATCAAGTTTGTGTTTAAGAAAAGCCACACACAGAATGCATTGGCAGGATCTGAGATTAGCAACAGAGATCTGTTGGCAGCCTGTTAGCAGGTTGTTAAAATAGTCCAACAGAAAAATTGTGGCTAAAAGGGTCACGGTAGGACATAAGGAAAGAAACCTATAGGAAAGGGGTGGAGTTTGTTAAGAAAAATGTACAGAGAACAGATTTGTTTTGAGGATATTGTAGTCTTTTCAGATCTAAATCTAATTCTATTCACTCAAGAAAATATGCAAACACTAACCCCTCAATGACGTGATGAATTATGTTTTTCTCTAAAAATACATCTAGGTATCTAGACAATAAAACAGTATCCAAAATAATTCTCCCTGAGGTCTTGGATTTCACTTTCATTTTAGGAAATCTTTTTTTTTTTTTTAAAGATTTATTTATATTTTTGAGAGAGAAGGAGGGGAAAGGGCAGAGGGAGAAGGAGAGAGAGATTGCTCAAGCAGACTCTCCACTCAGCCCGGAGCCTGATGGGCTCAATCTCACAGCCCCGAGATCATGACCTGAGCTGAAATCAAGAGTCAGATGTTCAACCAACTGACCTACCCAGGTGCCCCCAGTTTAGGAAATCTTAAGAAATTTTTTATTTTCTAAGTAAGATAATACATTTCCCTGAGGTTATAGTTTCTATATTTCCCAAGGTTCTTAAAAGAAAAATTACATATAAAAGAAAAACTAAAAAACACCAAGTAAATAAAATTAAAGCTCTTTTGTAAGGTACTATAAGCTCTAAAGATTGGGTAAATCTTCCCAATCAGAAAGTCCTTCACCACATTAAAGCTAGTGGTTGTCAAGATCAAACTGTTACCTGGTCCTCATCAAAACTGGGTACTGCTCATGCTTTCTGACTTGTAGATTATTTTTTCTATGGAATCAAGGTTCTGCAAACTAGTGAACTCTTGGTACAGAAATGAAGATGTTACAAGGAGTGTGTCCTTTCCTCTAGGCAGCCTCATTTTTTCATTCCATCTCCCTCAGTGAAGCTTTCCTTTACTATAGCAGTTCTCACTGCTCTGAATGTCTCTAAATGTTATAGCTCATCTGTACACCAAAATTCAAGTAAGCACCTGAAATACTATTAATTATGAATACTGTTTAATTATGACTATTAGTTATTAATACAGTTTCAGTATTAAATATAAACTGCTTCCCATGAATTAGTCTTGTTCTACATAGCAGAGACCAGCTAATTTAGAACTAGAGAAAAACATTCTGTGGGTGTTGGGAGGGTTATTTAGCACAGTGCTATTAGACATTTATTCAAACCCAGTGGTTTTTTAACTCTGTACTGTGATGTAGCACAGGAAGTATTTTTTCATATTAACTCTACACACATACATGTTTGATATATAGCTAACATATAAAACTGTATGTAAGGTTAAACCATATGAAATTACTGACATTCTGTTTTGTTTACCTACAAAAATGGCAGTTTTATATTGTTCAACAAAATATAAAGAAAAAAAATTTCAAAATTTCATAAAAGAATATTTACCCTAGCCACATGTGATACATTCTATGTTTTCTGGTCTATGCCATTTAATTAAATAAAAATAATGTTGATTAAGATAAGCTACTGATTTTTATGATCCACCAGTGAACTACTGGTTACAGTTTGGAAAATCCTGCTCTAACCTCTAATCTGTAGTCTAAACTATCAGATAAAGGGACTCACAGAAGAGCAGAAGGTAAAGAGGAAGCAAGTAGTAAAGATGGTGCAAATGCTTGGAAACTCTGTGCCCTTAGCAGAACTGGCAAGGATCATACTAACTGGAAAGAATTCAGAGATTGAAGATTTTGACTGAATCTTTTCTGATTTGACACAACTTAACTGATCACATCACACAAAATGTGATTCAACATAGCTGACTGATAGTGTTCAGAATGAGGGTTATTCCTTGGGACACAGTGATATTTTTGTTGTTGTTTTGTTTTGTTTTTATAGGTGATTCTGATGTTTGAAAACCACTCCTCTAATGTTGGGTAGAGGAGTGGTTCTCAAGGTGTGACCCTGAACCTAAAGCATCAGCAGCACCTGGGAGCTTATTTGAAATGCAAATTATCGGACCCCATCCCATACCTACTGAATCTGAAACTCTAGGGGTGAGGCTCAGTAATCACAGTGATGTGTTTTATAATGTTCTATCCCCAAAAACTTTACATGTAATGCCAGTTTTCTTTCCATGGAGAGAGGAAGTCCATAGGGAATATTTCTGTCTGACACTTGTTTTCTTCCTTTCTAGAAGATCATCATTATGCTAGATGAACTGAAACTTTCCATGCTGTTAACATTTTCTAAAAGTGAAGCTTACCCAGTTCTGTTAATAACTAGTGACACAATACAGATGATAACAGATTGTGGGCATACTGCTTATATTCTGATTAGGCGTTTAGCTTATTAAAAATGATGTTTACGTAAAGATCTTGTACATATGCTTAATTATTAGCCATTTTGTCAATGAAAACCAGAAAACACAAGCTCTTATCCAAATGAGTAAAATACTATCAGGCAGATGCGGATACATACCTGAACAGGTGTCACTATCAACACTAAGGTAGCTAACTTAGAGTAGACGTCAAGCAAGGCACAGGTGTGCAGGCTAACATGGAAGCAGTAAGGATGCTGTTAGCTTGCTTATTGGTGCTTGAATTGTGTGCATGCACACTACCCCCTCTCGTCCTTTCTGTTACCAACAGCTTTATCTGATGGAACAGTGTTGACAGAACTTGAACTGGTGCCAGGCCTACTGATGAGGAACAAGGTGGAACAGTTGCTGGCT
Source organism: Halichoerus grypus (assembly GCF_964656455.1). NCBI lineage: Eukaryota > Metazoa > Chordata > Mammalia > Carnivora > Phocidae > Halichoerus > Halichoerus grypus. The sequence continues at coordinate 103,753,812 of NC_135713.1, forward strand.
GGAGGGAATGTTTCCTTTTTAGGAAGTAGCAGTAAGATGATATATAGAAACATGGTTGGAATGGAACTATCACAAGTTGCCGATAAAAGAAATGTTTTTAGTTTTTAGAAAACAAAGGATCAAAGAAACTAAAACAAGTGGCTGATGTAGAAAAGAAGATACTCAAACAATGAGATGAAAAATATAAATCTAAAGGAAATACTAAGTGGCCACATAGCTATGCATACTAGCAACCAAACTGAGTTCTACTTGATGCAAGCTTATGCTTGGTCCTTTTACATCAGCAGATTAAGCAGGAGAGTAATAGTAAAGACAAGAACGGTAGTCCTAGTCAGCTGAGAGACCTGACTTCTCACCATGCTAACCAAAAACCACAGACAACCTGTGATGTCCATATAAAAATCAGATAGAAAAGAAATTGCTTATCTGATTGCGGGAAAGAAGTAAAACTCAAGACAGGTAACTTTTATAACTGTAAAAGCTAGTAAGGGCAAATGGAAATACTAGTTTCATTAATAAACACCTTTCTTAAACTTTGCATAGACGTATTGTCAAGTCCCAGACCAATATAGCCCAAGTGCTTGCTTCTGCTCCATCCTCTAACCTCATGTCAGAACCTAAGGGGAGCCACTGTTTCTTCTTCACTGAATAGGGAACTTGAATGTCCTTCACTCCATTCTCCACAAGTTTTGTGAACCTGAACATCTGTTTATCCACAATGTAATGATAAATAATAACCTTGACATTCACCAAAAGGAACCACAAAATCCGGAAGTGTATTTTGAAATGTCAAAGAGGGAATAAATCACATTCAGGATAGTTTTAGGTGTTAAATATTTCATTATATGCATTTACTATATACATTATATAATGTGTACACATTTATAGTCTATGTATATAGACATAGCTAGTATATTAGTATCTCAGCATATTTAAATACCTTAAATAACTCCTTTTAGGTAAACGAGTGTACAAGTATCTTTTTCTCTACCACCTAACGAAATAGATGACAATCATGCCTGCTCATGTTACTTGACTGATTAAAAATAACAATTTTATTTAGCATTTGGAATATTTTGATTGTGGTTCTGGCTTGAATGGCTGCTAGGAGAGAGAATTTTCAGTAAAGAGGAGAGGGGAATGATGTGGGAAAAATCTGGAGGAATCTGATAGCAAAGCAACATATTCTGATAATCCATTTTGTTAAAAAGTACATGATGGTAGTAAATAATATATCAGTAGCTGATTTATCTACTACAAAAGTACTTTAATCCAAGATACAGGAATTAAATATGCAGTGTTTGGGGTTTTTTTTTTTTTTTTTTCATTTTAAGATGACAGGCAAAAAAAAAAAAAGGCAGATTCATAATCACTTTTATGGAGGTAAAGGCTCTCTTGACTCACATGAAAGATTATACAGTATTCCACAAAATGTTGTACTAGCTATTGACTGGGAAGAGGATTGCAGTTGCTATCAGGCAATTTAGGTCCTAACAGCTGTGTTGGTGTTCTTGGGGAAAAATTAATTATCTGAGCCACAATTTTTTTGTGCAAAATACTACCTGTCCTACTTTTCTCATGGGTTCTTGTAAGAGACAAATGAGGGCAGGGGGAAAAAATAAAAAGGTATAAAGTTACTTACAAGCATGGACTTGTGTTAAAGACACAGTTGACTGCCCAAGTAATAATTCTTCTACCTTCTTTTTTTTGCTAACAAAATCCAGAATGTTCAGTATCAGGGGACAAATCATGACTGAAGCCATTTAGTTCATCTTTCATCTTTGATTTCACTCATTCCTTTTCCAATATTTTTTTGAATGCCCACTACATGCCAAATATTTCTTAGAGAAAACAGACAAAAATTCCAGTGGGGAAGACAGAAAACAGTAAATAAGTAAAACACACAATGTATCAGAAGGTGATAATATAATACAGAGAATAATGAAGTAAGGAAGCGCAGTTTAGGGAGTGCCCAGCAGAAGTGGTCAGAGAAGGCTTCACTGAGAAAAAGACCTGAGAGGTAAGGGAATGAGTCATGTGGATTATCAGGAGGAATTGCAGTCCGGACAGGGTAACAGCATGCACAATGGCCCTGAGGCAGGGAGCATGCCAAACGTACTCAGAGCAAAGAGGCTGCTCTGCCTAGAACAGAGTGAAGGAGAGAGAAGTAAAAGGAGATGAAACCAGAGGTAAAAAGGAGGTGGGGCATAGATTATGCAAACCCTTGCAGACAAACATAGGGGCTTTAGCTTTTAAGAAACCCACTGGTGAGTTAAAGAAAGAAGTGTGACAAGATCTGACTTAGATTTTTGAAGGACTATCCTGGCTACTATATTGAGAATAGACTTTCAGAGGTCTAGAAACAGAAACCAGTTACTAGACAACTGCACTAATCTAGGTGAGAAATGGTTGTGGCTCCCACCAGCGTGGTAACAGAAGTGGCTAGGTTATATATCCTAGATTTGTTGATCAGTTGGATGAGTGGTATAAAAGAAAGAGAGGAGTCAAGGGTGACTCAAAGATTAACTGAGATAGGGAAGATTTCAGGAGGAACAGGTTTGGAAGATAAGATCAGTAGTTCAATTTGGGACATGTTAGGTTTAAGATGTCTATTAAACACTTTGGAATTTATAAGCATATAGATGATATTTAAATCCATAAGGTTAAAAGACACCAGTAAAGAAGTAAGTATAGTATAAGAAGAAATGAGAGGTCAAGTAAAAGGGTGATTCAGAGAGGAGGGAGTGATCAACAGTGCAGGTGAGTTGGTAGTTGTGGTGAAAGAAGTTTTCCTCTGCTTACTTATAGTTGAGAAATCCCACTCCGCTTTGCCATTGATTGGTCCAGGTCACATGTTCACTCTCAGTAGATCCACTTTTGGCCAGTGATATGCAAAGGGAAGTCTGGTGGGGGTTCTGGGAAAGATTTTCTTTCCCAGTAAGAGAAGGGTCCAGAAAGAGAAAGGTTCTTGCATCTACCTTTCCTTCTGCTATGGATGCTGTTCTATGAAGACACTATGCTTCGTGCTGCTACAGACATCTTGTGACAGTGAGGGGAAATCTATAATGTGTGTGTCAATAACTTTGCAAATATGGGTAGAATATAAGGTCCAGTAAGGCAGAGGCCTTTTTTTTTCAACTTGAGGTATAATTAACAAATAAAATTTTAAGACATTTAAAGTTTACACTGCAATGATTTGATATGCATATACATTGCAAAGGATTCCAGAGGCCTTTATTTTGTTAACTGGTGATTCCAAAGTATCAAAAATGTACCTGGCACATAGTATACACTCAATAAGTATTTGTTAAATAAATGAACTATGATCAAGATGGATGTTTTTCAGAAATTCATGGTATATTGGGGCACCCGGGTGGCTCAGTCGTTAAGCGTCTGCCTTTGGCTCGGGTCATGATCCCAGGCTCCTGGGATCGAGCCCCACGTCGGGCTCCCTGCTTGGCAGGGAGCCTACTTCTCCCTCTCCCACTCCCTCTGCTTGTGTTCCCTCTCTCGCTGTGTCTCTGTCAAATAAATAAAATCTTTAAAAAAAAAAAAAGAAATTCATGGTATATTGATGTACACCAGCAAATAAAGAGATAATTATACTCCTATGCTCTAAGTGGTAAGATGGGGTAAGTACAGGGTGCTAAGAAGTAGAAGCAGGTTTAGCTGACTTTGACTCGAAATGCAGTGAACTTCCCAGATTGTGAAAATCAGCTTGCTACTGTTTGAATGCTCATTATAAAATGTTTTGTCCTGGATCAGTATTTTCTGATAATTTCTTGAATTCCTTTATAAAAATAAATATATTTCATATAATCCTTATACCTCTCCTTAGTGAGACACGAATAGGGCCATGATCTAGGGTAACATTTGTTTTATTCATTAACTTCATTTTTCCCCCCTTGTCTCCATCTTTTTTTGACCTAGGAGTACAATCATACTGATGAAATATTTTACCACAGCTATCACCAGTTTTTATTGAAAAGCATACAGGATGCCCTGTTTTAGACATTTAAGAATTTCGATGTCTGCTTTTTTCTTTAGAAGAGTTATATTTCTATGTTCCATGCCAGCATTCTCTTTCCCTCTTTCATTTTAGCAGATACCATTATCTTTTTCTTCTGGAATCATTTTTGTATACATGAGTACAATGAGCTCCTTCACCATATGACAGAAAATAAAGTACTTACGATTTTATTATAGGAGCACACATGTGGCATTATATGCAAAGGAATAAAATGAAAGCTGAAGTGTCCACAAGATGGACTAAAACCATATTTATGCTGCTGAAGGCAAGAAAAATTATTTAGTCTACAGTAACAAGTAAGTAGCAGCAAAACAAATATTTGGTTGACTGGAAAGCCAATGTTTTCATTACTTGTTATAAGCATAAAAGCTAAAAACAGTCTGACCAAGCACATTCTGACAGCAAATAACACATGTATTCATCAATCTTGTGGTGTATATAAAACTGTGACTCTTAAATAACTTAAGAGTCTTAACTTTGCCTTAAATATAATATATATACATATATTAATTTATATATAATTTACGTACAATATATAATATGCTTTTATAATATATAACTATATCGTTTATTTATTTTAAAAAGATCTGCTGCAAATTTTTTTCTTTACTAGTATAATATATAACACCTCCTGCCCTTAAAAATGCTTTAATCTAACAGAACTAGAACAAATAATTATAAAATTTGTATGGAACCCCAAAAGACCCTGAATAGCTAAAGCGATCCTGAAAAAGAAGAACAAAACTGGAGGTATCACAATCCCAGATTTCAAGATATACTACAAAGCTGAAGTATCAAAACAGTATGGTTGAGACACATAGATCAATGGAACAGGATAGAAAGCCCCAAATAAGCCCATGATTATATGGCCAATTAATCTTTGACAAAGGAAGCAAGAATATGCAATGGGAAAAAGACAGTCTTTTCACCAAGTGGTATTGGGAAAACTAGACAGCTACATGCAAAAGAATGAAACTGGACCACTTTCTTACGCACACAAAAAAATCAACTCCAAATGGATTAAAGACCTAAATGTGAGACCTGAAACCATAAAAATCCTAGAAGAGAGCATAGGCAGTAATTTCTCTGACATGGATCATTGCAACATTTTTCTAGATATGTCTCCTGATGCAAGGGAAACAAAAGCAAAAGTAAATGATTGGGACTACATCAAGATAAAAAGCTTCTACAAAGCAAAGGAAACAGTCAATAAAACTAAAAATCAACCCACTGAATGGGAGAAGATATTTGCAAATGACATATCCGATACAGGGTTAGAATCCAAAATATATAAAGAACTTGTATAACTCAACACCAAAAAAACAAATAATCCAATTAAAAAAAGGAAAGGAGATGTGAAAAGACATCCAGATGGCCAACAGACACATGAAAAGATGCTTAACATTGCTCATCATCAGGGAAATGCACATCAAAACCACAATGGGATATCACCTCACACCTGTCAGAATGGCTAAAATCAGAAACACAAGAAACAAGTGTTGGTGACGATGTGGAGAAAAAGGAACCCTAGTGCACTGTTTGTGGGAATGCAAACTGGTACAGCCATTATGGAAAACAGTATAGAGGTTCCTCAAAAAATTAACAATAGAACTACCCTATGATCCAGTAATTCCACTACTGGGTATTTACCCAAATAATATGAAAATACTATTTTTTAAAGATTTTATTTATTTATTAGAGAGAGAGAGAGAAAGAAAGAGAGAGGGAGAGAGAGAGGGAGAAGCAGACTCCCCACTGAGCAGGGAGCCTGATGTGGGGCTCAATCCCAGGACCCTGAGATCATGACCTGAGCCGAAGCAGATGCTTAACCAACTAAGCTACCCAGGCGCTCCTGAAAATACTATTTCGAAAAGATACATGCACCCCTATGTTTATGGCAGCATTATTTACAATAGCCAAATTATGGAAGCAACCCAAGGATCCATCGATAGATGGATGGATGAAAAGAACTTGTGGTATACATACACAATGGAATATTACTCAGCCACAAAAAAGAATGAAATCTTGCCATTTGCAAAAACATGGATTGATCTAGAGGGTATATAATACTAAGTGAAATAAATCAGTCAGAGAAAGACTGATTTCATATGATTTCACTTTTATGTGGAATTTAAGAAACAAAACGAATGAAGATAAAAAGAGACAAACCAAAAAGCACTCTTAACTTTAGAGAACAAACTGGTGGTTACTAGACAGGAGGTGGGTGGGGCAGGTTAGGTGAAACAGGTGAAGGGGATTAAAAGTACACTTATCCTGAATGAGCACTGAGTAATGTATAGAATTGTTGAATCACTACGTTGTACACCTGAAATATAACACTGTATATTAACTATACTGGAATTAAAACAACAAGAACAATAACAACAAGTGCTTTAATCTAGTATAATATACTCACCATGCTATCAATAAACTATTTGTCTACACATATAAATAACTGCCTTGATAATCTGCAAAACAGTTATAATTTGCTGAATGCTTGCTATGCTAAGAAGTCTGTGGTTGGTGACATATATTATTTAATATCTTAAAACAAATTTACTTACTTATTATTATTCCCATCTTACAGGTAAGGAAACTGAGCTCAGAAGTGACTTGCCCAAGATCGCCTATCCCCCAAATCATGAAGCCCTCATCTGTCTGAGGTAGGATTCCGTGAAATCATACTCCTCATAGTGCAGCAGAGGGGCTAAAATGTCTCACAAATGTAAGATTTTTGCATTTAGCAATTTAACTGATAAAAATTTTCTGCAATAAATGTGTTAAATTCTTTTTTTTTTTTTTTAGGGAGAGAGAGAGTGTGTGCAGGGGTGGGGTAAGGGGCAGAGGGAGAAAGAAAGAGAGAATCTTAAGCCTCGACTCGGGGCTCGATCTCACGACCCTGAGATTGTGACCTGAACCGAAATCAAGAGTCGGACACTTAACTGAGTCATCCAGGTGCCCCTACATATGTGTTAATTTTTAAATGATGTATTTGCCTGAGTAAAAAAATAGCAAAGGTACAAGGATTCTTGGTATTGGTTACAATTATGGAAGGAGAGAAAGAATAGAATGTACCGTGGTGTGGGGACTATAATTAGTCTATCAGTATTTCTCCCTGCTCTGTTGGCTGAGAAAGCCTAGAAGCAATAGGAATGAGCACACCTAGCATCCACATACTGATTTCTAAATACTATTCTCTACTAAAAGAAAACAGAGCTCCTTAGAAAAAAGGGTGATTCCAGGGCAGGGGCAAGGAAAGTATAAGTATAGAACATCTAGTTAAATCAGAAAATAAGGAAGCACTCAAATAATAATGGAAAAATATCAAAAGAACATAGGAACCAGGCTGAGGGGGCTCCCACTGGCCAAATAAAATAAAAATATTTATTTTGAGCACCAAAATAAATAATGATAAAAACAGACTATAACCCATGAAATAAGATTCCATGATATACTTAAGTAAATGGAGAAGGGAAGTTTTTTGTTTTTTTTTTTTAAGATTTTATTTATTTATTTGACAGAGAGAAAGAGAACACAAGCAGGGGAAGTGGGAGAGGGAGAAGCAGGCTTCCGGCCGAGCAGGGGGGAGCCCGATGTGGGCCTGAGCTGAAGGCAGACGCTTAACCGCTTAACAACTGAGCCACCCAGGTGCCCCGGGAAGATCTTTTTTATAATGGAATGCAAACTATAAATATAAAAGGAATGATGGAGTTAGAAAATGATCAGTGAATGCTAAAACTAATGGGTAAAAGTTTGATGAGATCTGACATATTTACACCATCTTAAAAATTTGCTTATAACTAAATTTGATACATTATCTTAGCTTGGTTTCTGGACTAGGAAAAAAAAAACTAAATAGGTCTAAAGGACATTTAAAAAACAACAACAAAATATGAATTTTGACTGTGAACTAGATAGTAGTATTATATCAATGTTAAATTTCTTGATCTTGATAATTATATTGGTTATGTAAGAGAAAGTCCTTCTTTTTAAGAAATATATGCTTAGGCATTTAGAGGAAAGATCTATCACTAAGGTGCAGTCAAATTGTTCAAGAAAAAAAATTATGTATATATACAAACATATATGCATACATCGAGCACATGCAAATGTAACAAAATATAAACCACTGGTGAACTGAAGTAAAGATATATAAGGGTTCATTGTATTGTTCTTGTAACTTTTCTCTAACTTTGAAACTTTTTTAAAAAAAAAGTAATCATCTCTTCTGAGACTAAGGGAGACTAAGGGAAAATAAATTTTTCTAGGCTTTAAAAAAAGAGATTTAATACTATTCAATACACAGGTGACCCTTGAACAATTTGGACATTAGAGGGGCAGAGCCCCAGGGCAGTCAGAAATTTGCATGTAATTTTTGACTCCTCCAAAACTTAACTACTAAAAGCATACTGTGGACAGATAATATAAACAGTTGATTAACACATAATTTATATATCTATTATATACTATATTCTTACAATAAAGTAAGCTAAAGAAAAGAAAATGCTAAGAAAATCATAAAGAAGGAATACCTTTACACTACTGTACTGTAAAAAAATCCATGTATAAGTGGACCTGGTCAGTTCAAACTCCTGTTGCTCAAGAGTCAACATATATCCAATGAACAGCTCATTTATAAGACCTGATGCTGCGTCCTACAGATTAGCTAGAGCAGTAGTTCTGAGTGTGGTACCCATACTGGACCTGCACCAGCAGCTTTACTTGAAAACTTGATAGAAATGCAAATTATTCAGGGGCGCCTGGGTGGCTCAGTAAGTTAAGCATCTGCCTTTGGCTTGGGAGGGTCCTGGGATCGAGCCCCACTTAGGGCTCTCTGCTCAGCGGGGAGCCTGCTTCTCCCTCTGCCTGCCACTCTGCCTACATGTGCTCTCTCTATCAAATAAATAAATAAAATCTTAAAATGCAAATTATTCAGCTCCACTCCAGACCTATTTATGTTCTACTGATAGATATAGGGCTGTAATAGGGGATAAAATGATATACCACTTGAAATCAAGATTATGGAGCACAGAGGTAGATGATTTTTTTAAACTTAATTTAGTATGCAATAAGACACTACTAAAAGTTTGTGAGCCAAGGAATAATATAATAATTATATTAAGATCACTCTAGTACCAGTGTATAGAATGGGTCACTTCTAGGGAGATTCTAGAGGAAAAGACCAGTTTAAGTTTCTTGTAATAGTGCCAAGAAAGATGTATTAAGAACCTGAACTAGCCTATGGGACTAAAAGATGATAGATGAGAGATTCCACAACGGGTGAGTGCCTCAGAGTTATCACTTGGCTGAATGTGACACAGGCTCAGGGTAAGGAACCAAGCATAAGGACAAGGTAAGGGGTGAGGAAAAGACGAGAGCAATTAAAGGTTAATGAGATTTCAAGCCTGGATGGCTGATAGAACAGTTTGGATCCAGATGAATTTAAGGAAACTTCCTATAGCTGGGCCTTTTAAAGGCCAAGGATCCCAGCCTAATAATCTTATAAAAGCATGTTCTTCTAAACAGTGTCAAGTAAGGAAGCCGGTGAGTCCAGCCTTATGATTCTATAAAGTATGTTCCTGTAAACAGTGTCATGTAAGGAAGTGTTTTTCAGACTTGCAGATTTTAAAGATTTGTAAACATTCCAAACAAACTTTAATGGATGAGTTGCTTTTTAATTTTACAAATTAAGAACTTTAAAAAACACTTCTATTAGCTGTCGCGAGTATAACTTGGTAAAACCACTCTGGAAGAAATGGCAATATCTAGAGGAGCCAGAGGTGTGCGTAGTCCACAGAATATGGTTTGTGTATAGCGTATTTGCTAAGAACATACATCAGTTCAACTGGGGCTCTGACGTGTCCTACCTACAGGATTTTGGACAATTTATTTAACCACTATAACTCAGTTTCTTTATCTGTAGAATGTGGATAATAATAGTGTCTATCTATTGTTTTGAGAATTAAATAAATACATATGAGACACTTAGAACAGTTCTTGGCACACAGCATTGGTAAACATCTGCTATTACAATTACGATGATAATGACAACCCAGACCCAGCAATTCCATTTCAAGACATACTCTAAAAAAACTCTTGTTTATATGCACAGGAGAAATGTATAAGGGTGCTTTCTGCAAAATGTTTAAAGTAGAAAATACATGGGAACAACCTCAAAGTCCATGAAGAGGAGAAAAATAAACTGGCATAAGCATTCAGTGACTATATCATTTAAAATGAATAAACATGTACTACATTTAAAAACATGGATAAGTGTGGAAAGCATAATGTTAAGTAAAAAAAACAAGGTGTGGTCAGACACATACCATTTGATACCACTTATATAAAGTGGCATACTCAACAATATTATTACCTTAAACAGCTACATACAAACCTATGTAGTAAAAGGTTAAAAACATGCACAGGAAGGAAAACACGTTCACTTCTGGGTAGTGGATACTTTTGTGGGAGAGAGAAATGAAACTGAAGAGTATACAGTGGACTTAAACAGTATCTGTAAAGTTTATATTTAAAAAAAATCTAAAATAAATACAAAAAAATATGATTTGGGTAAAAAACCAGGTTAAATCCCTGTACTTTTCTGTGTGTTTAAAATACTTCATAAGGTAAAGGCAAAAGCAAAAGAAAAAATGACAGTCCACCAATATGTTTTTTAAAATCACAACATTTTAATGTTTTTATTTTGAAATAATTTTAAACTTACAGAAAAGTTAAATGTAATATGGAGTAATATGAAAACTCATATTTTCTCTGCAAGATCACCAATTTTTAACATTTTACTGCAGGTTTTATTTTTTCTCCCTTTGCAAATATATTTTTTTCAACTTGAAAATAGTTTGCCATACATCATGGCCCTTTACTCCTTAATACTTCATTTGTAATTCATAAGAACAAAGATAATCTTTTAATGTAACTATAGCTTGGTTATCAAATCCAAAAATATAATACTGATGCAATACTTTAATATATCACCCATATTCCAATTTGGTCAAGTGCCCAATAATGTATTTTTTAGCATTATTTTTCCCTTTGTTCCAGGATCCAGTACAGGATTATGTACTGTGTTTAGTTTTGATGTCTCTTTTAGTCTCCTCAGCTTTTCTTTGAATTTTGTAACATGGACATTTTTCAAGAACACAGGGCAGTTGTTTTTCTTTTCTTTTTTTTTTTTTTTAGAATTTCAGCAACAGTATTTTTATTTGTAAATCATGCACAAAGGCCTATGAAATAGGTTTTCTTAGAACAGACCCATCTTGGCTAACTCAGTGGCACAATTCAAAAGTGAAAAATTAAGATATATTCTTTGTCCAGAAGCGTCTTTAATAAACCCAAGGAATGTTTTCCACCAAGATACAAACTAGACCCTAGTTTTGCACGCAAAGGCTGATGACTTTTATCACACACCAAGATTTGCTTTAATAGTTAAGGGACAGCAGAGTCAGGCTAGCAAAAAGTCACCAAGACAACAACACATTTCCATTTGAGAGTAGTCATTTATTAACTGACCAGTTTACAAAAATAATCATGGTAGATACCTTAGTTCATCCTTCTAATAAGCCTATTGATCTGGTCTTCCCTGTTACCAGCATCTCCACCTTCTACAAAATGGGTGGTCTTTTTCTTCATTCCCCCTCGTGGAGAAGATAATTTGAAGGGCCATAAAAAGTTGTTTGCTTCTTTGAAACGTTTTCCAACAGTATAGATCTCGTGAATCAGATCCTCCATGCAGATGATGCCATATTTACCAAGAGATCGGGCAATCAATGTGTTATCTGTCAGGGCAATTCGCTTCTTGTTGGTTTTGCCATAACCACGCTTGTAGATCAGTTCATTCACCGACTTCAGGTCTGGGTCCCCCCATGCTATATACGGTTCCACCATCCTTAGCATGTTAACTGAAGCCTCGTTGAGCTTAACAAAGGTGCCATTGAAGATCTGGCGAAGGCGAAGAAGCTGCAACACCTTTCGAACCTTTGGGCTCACACCATAGATACCCCTGATCCTGATGACAAATGCTAATTTGGGTTCCGCAGGTACGTAGAAGTTGCCAGCTTTTCTTGCCATCCTTGCCATTCAAATCTCAGTTCTGTACATCTGCCTATATTCCTTGTGGTAATGCTTAGCTTTTTCATAGATAAGCTTCCTTCTTGCCTTTCGAAGCATCTTCTGAGCAAACTTCTTCCTCAGACGCTTGATCTTCAACTCTGCGAAACTCCTTCGCTTCTTCTTAAGGGTTTCTGGCACAGCAGGAACCTTCTTTTTCTTCTCTTCTGCACCCTCCATGGTTCCAGCCGGAAAAAGAGTGGGCAGTTGTTTTTCTAAAAAACAGTTTGCGTTTGTCTGATGCTCCCTTACAATTAGATTCAAGTTATGCATTCCTAGCCAGAAGACCATAGAACACTGCCTGATTTTGTGTTCTTCTCAGGGTATCATTAGGAGATATATGTTGTCCCATGTTGCTGATGTTAATTTTTTTTTTTTTAAGATTATATTTATTTATTTTGAGAGAGAGAGAGAGACAGAGCACAGGCAGGTAGAGGGGCAGAGGGAGAGGGAGAAGCAGACTCCCCGCTGAGCAGGGAGCCCGATGTGGGACTTGATCCCAGGACCCCGGGATCATGACCTGAGCCAAAGGCAGAAGTTTACCAGACTAAGCCACCCAGGTGTCCCGCTGATGTTAATTCTGATCAGGCAGTCAACTTGTTACCTGGTTTCTCTTATGTGTTTTACGTTGCACCTAATAAGCAATCAGGGAGATTTAAGATCATGCAAATATACCGCTCTTCATCAAACATTCCCTCTAGATTTAGTATCCATTGATGATTTTTGCCAAACCAGTCTTTACTATGAAAATAGTAATTTTCCAACTCTACCACACCCTTCACATTTACTGGTTGGCATATTACTGTAAGGAGGAGACTTCCCTTCTCTTCTAAGTATTCATTCATTTGTTTATAGTATTATGAAGTCATGGATTCCTGTTTTTCCCCAATGGCTTAAATTTCATTATTGTCCTCAGTTATTACTTTTTGGATCTTTTTATTGAGATAAAATTCATATAAGATAATTCATCATTTTAATTTGTATTTTTAGTGGTTTTTAGTATAATCACAGTATTGTACAACAATCAGTATGATATTAATTCAGAACATTTCCATTGCTCCAAAAGGAAACCCCATATCTTATTAGCAGAAACACTCTTAGCAGTCAGAATTCTTACCTTCCTGCAGCCCCTGTCAACCACTAATCTTTCTGTTTCTACAGATTTGCCTATTTGGGACATTCCATATAAATGGAATCATACAACATGTAGCTTTTTGTGACTGGCTTCTTTCACTTAGCATAATATTTTCAAGGTTCATCCATGTTGCAGCATGAATCAATACTTTATCCCTTTTCTTGGCTGAATTATATTTCATTATATGGATATATCACATTTTTTTAGGTTGTTTGTCTTGTTTCCACTTCTTGGCCATTATGAATAATCCTGCTGTGAACATCTGTGTACAAGTTTTTGTTTGAACACTTGTTTTTTTTTTTAAAGATTTTATTTATTTATTTGGCAGAGAGAGACACAGTGAGAGAGGGAACACAAGCAGGGGGAGTGGGAGAGGGAGAAGCAGGCTCCCCACTGAGCAGGGAGCCCGATGTGGGGCTCGAGCCCAGGACCCTGGGATCATGACGTGAGCCGAAGGCAGACGCTTAACGACTGAGCCATCCAGGCGCCCTGAGCACTTGTTTTTAATTCTGTTAGGTATATACCTAGGAATGGAATTTCTACATCATATGGTAATTCATTGTTTAACTTTTTGAGAACTGTTAAACTTTTTCCAAAGTGGCTACACCCTTTTATAATCCTACCAGCAATGTATGAGGGTTCCAATTTCTCCACAACTTTGCCAACATTTGTTAGTTTGTTTGTTTCTTTAATATTATAGCTATTCTATAGAATATGTGTGTGTGCATATGTATGTGTCCTTGTATTTTATTTTTTCACATAAAAGCCAATATATATATATATATATATATATTACACAGCATTTATATAGCATATATTGCTTTGCACTTAGTTTTCCCCCTTACTTTCAAAGAATAAAAAAAAAAAATCCTAAAAAGGCATTTTTCAGTATACCCCTAGGAAGGAAGTGGTAAATTATGACTTTTTTCTGCCTTTATTTGAAATAATCTGCTAATAATCTCCTTTCCAATGCTAGCCTTACTGGGGACTGCTAAAAGGAAAAAAAAAAAAACAAAAACCAAACCAAACCATTCTAACTATGGAAAAAAAGCAATATAATCATTACCTAATATCATATTGAATATCTGCTCTTTTAAATGTTTATTTGTGCTGCACAAGAGTAAAAACTGTATTTCAGAAACACAGCTGGGACCCCGATGTTGTCAGCCTGAAGAGGCAGTGGTGATGGGTGACTGCTGACTTCTGAAAGAACAATTCTGGTACACTTGTGAAGCTGGGAAGCTAGATCCCAAGAATAATTAATAGTTGTGAATGAGGAGAGGCAGGGGTTTCAGAAACCGGTTAACAGTGGAAGCAGAGTTTAGAAGGGAGCACACAGAAGAAACAAGGTTAAAACCATCTCTTTAAGGTTGGGGACTAAACGAATACATTGAGACAGAAGGAAAAAAGTCAGTGGATATGGAGAGACTTCTGCAAAAGGACAAGGAGAAGGAAAAGTTTCTGAAGACTGTGGGAAGGGGTGGGGGGCTGGGTAGTGTTGAAAAGAACTAGGGTCACTTTGTCCTGAGAGAAAAGACAGGCTGGAGAAGTGGGTGGGAAAACAGAAATTCTGTGGTGGAGAGAAGCTCATATAGATGGTCTTTCAAAAGAAGAAAGATGAGGTAATCTGCACAGGGTTGGGGCAGAGAGGCAGGGTTGGCACTGGAGATGTGAAGACTGGAAAACACTTGGCACAGAGAAGCCATGTGGAGAACACAGTACAGAACGAACAATATAAACATGACAATCTCTGCATTGGGATTTCTTCCAGCTTTGTGAAATGATGTAACTGTTCTGAAACTCTTGCCATCCTTCTATTATTGAACTAAAAATTTTAAGCTATCCCATAAAATTACAAACAATATATCAGTTGAAGTAAGAGGTGAATTTTAAAAAATACTGCACTTGCTAAATCTGAGTTAGAAATATGCATATTTGTGATTATTATATACACATATTTTATTTACATACTATTTTAAACTAGTAATAATATCAAATATCTAAAGAATTCTATTCGCCATTATAAATACTTGACCAAATGAACTAATTTGAAGTTTAATGTTCAACAAACATTGCTATTACATAGTAAAACTCACCATTTTTTGAGAACAGTTTTTAGGAATGCCTCTTCATTTTTAGACCAAATCAAAGTTAGCTGACTGCTCAAAATATAAAATGGCAACTAATCCCAGCTCAGAGAGAGATTAAAAAGTAACAAAGTCAAAGAAGCTGAAAAGGCATTCTCTGGGATAGCTTTGGGCGGGAAGTAGTATAATATCCCTCCCTTTATTTGAAGTCTGCCCTGTAGTAGTTTCCTTTCCAACACTAATCTTAAAACACAGAGATATTAAAACAAACAATCTTTCTGTCAACTTAAAACTGGCAGAACTGGCATCACCTAACATAATATTTGTATTTATTTTCTTTATTGCCAGTCCCTACCCACCCCATTCCCAACTCCCAACTGGAATGTAAGGCCATGAGAACACACACTTCATCAATTTGTTCTGTTTTATCTTCAGTGTCTTGAATAAGGCTTAGAATATAGTGACACTCAATAAATATGGATTAATGAACAGAAAATCAAATATAGAATCCTAATGCATATAAGGAAAAAGCAAGCCCAGGAAAAACAGGTTTTTATGACGTAAGTGGTATCAGCATTGTGGATTACTAGGAACTGACTATACATTTGGTTTACTAGATCTTTGCTAAATATCTAAGATATACCAGAGTCAAGAGTATAAAATGCCTTGTTAAGGTAAGGTTAGAAGCTTGTCTTAACTGTAATAAGAGATGAGGAAGGACACTATATCATACTTAAAGGGTCTATCCAACAAGAAGATCTAACAATTGTAAATATCTATGCCCCTAACATGGGAGCAGCCAATTATATAAGGCAATTAATAACAAAAACAAAGAAACACATCGACAACAATACAATAATAATGGGGGACTTTAACACCCCCCTCACTGAAATGGACAGATCGTCTAAGCAAAAGATCAACAAGGAAATAAAGACTTTAAATGACACACTGGACCAAATGGACTTCACAGACATATTCAGAACATTCCATCCCAAAGCAATGGAATACACATTCTTCTCTAGTGCCCATGGAACATTCTCCAGAATAGATCACATCCTAGGTCATAAATCAGGTCTCAACCGGTACCAGAAGACTGGGATCATCCCCTGCATATTTTCAGACCACAATGCTTTGAAACTAGAACTCAATCACAAGAGGAAAGTCGGAAAGAACTCAAATACATGGAGGCTAAAGAGCATCCTACTGAAGAATGAATGGGTCAACCAGGAAATTAAAGAAGAATTTAAAAAATTCATGGAAACCAATGAAAATGAAAACACAACTATTCAAAATCTTTGGGATACAGCAAAGGCAGTCCTAAGAGGAAAGTATATAGCAATACAAGCCTTTCTCAAGAAACAAGAAAGGTCTCAAGTACACAACCTAACCCTACACCTAAAGGAGCTGGAGAAAGAACAGCAAATAAAGCCTAAACCCAGCAGGAGAAGAGAAATAATAAAGATCAGAGCAGAAATCAATGAAATAGAAACCAAAAGAACAGTAGAACAGATCAACGAAACTAGGAGCTGGTTCTTTGAAAGAATTAACAAGATTGATAAGCCCCTGGCCAGACTTATCAAAAAGAAAAGAGAAATGACCCAAATCAACAAAATCATGAATGAAAGAGGAGAAATCACAACCAACACCAAAGAAATACAAACAATTATAAGAACATATTATGAGCAACTCTATGCCAGCAAATTAGATAACCTGGAAGTAATGGATGCATTCCTAGAGATGTATCAACTACCAAAACTGAACCAGGAAGAAATAGAACACCTGAACAGACCTATAACCACTAAGGAAATAGAAGCAGTCATCAAAAATCTCCCAAAAAACAAGAGCCCAGGGCCAGATGGCTTCCCAGGGGAATTCTACCAAACATTTCAAGAAGAATTAATACCTATCCTTCTGAAACTGTTCCAAAAAATAGAAATGGAAGGAAAACTTCCAAACTCATTTTATGAGGCCAGCATTACCTTGATCCCAAAACCAGACAAAGACCCCATCAAAAAGGAGAATTACAGACCAATATCCCTGATGAACATGGATGCAAAAATTCTCACCAAAATACTAGCCAATAGGATCCAACAGTACATTAAAAGGATCATTCACCACGACCAAGTCGGATTTATCCCTGGGCTGCAAGGTTGGCTCAACATCCGCAAATCAATCAACGTGATACAATACATTAACAAAAGAAAGAACAAGAATCATATGATCCTCTCAATAGATGCAGAAAAAGCATTTGACAAAGTACAGCATCCTTTCTTGATCAAAACTCTTCAGAGTATAGGGATAGAGGGTACATACCTCAATATCATAAAAGCCATCTATGAAAAACCCACAGCGAATATCATTCTCAATGGGGAAAAACTGAGAGCTTTCCCCCTAAGGTCAGGAACGCGGCAGGGATGTCCACTATCACCACTGCTATTCAACATAGTATTGGAAGTCCTAGCCACAGCAATCAGACAACAAAAAGAAATCAAAGGCATCCAAATTGGCAAAGAAGAAGTCAAACTCTCACTCTTTGCAGATGATATGATACTTTATGTGGAAAATCCCAAAGACTCCACCCCAAAACTGCTAGAACTCATACAGGAATTCAGTAAAGTGGCAGGATATAAAATCAATGCACAGAAGTCAGTGGCATTCCTATACACCAACAAGTCAGAAGAAAGAGAAATTAAGGAGTCGATCCCATTTACAATTGCACCCAAAACCATAAGATACCTAGGAATAAATCTAACCAAAGAGGCAAAGGATCTGTACTCAGAAAACTATAAAATACTCATGAAAGAAATTGAGGAAGACACAAAGAAATGGAAAAACGTTCCATGCTCATGGATTGGAAGAACAAATATTGTGAAGATGTCAATCCTACCTAGAGCAATCTACACATTCAATGCAATCCCCATCAAAATACCATCCACTTTCTTCAAAGAAATGGAACAAATAATCCTAAAATTTGTATGGAACCAGAAAAGACCCCGCATAGCCAGAGGAATGTTGAAAAAGAAAAGCAAAGCTGGCGGCATCACAATTCCAGACTTCCAGCTCTACTACAAAGCTGTCATCATCAAGACAGTATGGTACTGGCACAAAAACAGACACATAGATCAATGGAACAGAATAGAGAGCCCAGAAATGGACCCTCAACTCTACAGTCAACTAATCTTTGACAAAGCAGGAAAGCATGTCCAATGGAAAAAAGACAGTCTCTTCAACAAATGGTGTTGGGAAAATTGGACAGCCACATGCAGAAGAATGAAACTGGACCATTTCCTTACACCACACACAAAAATAGACTCCAAATGGTTGAAAGACCTCAATGTGAGACAGGAGTCCATCCAAATCCTAAAGGAGAACACAGGCAGCAACCTCTTCGACCTCAGCCACAGCAACTTCTTCCTAGAAACATCGCCAAAGGCAAGGGAAGCAAGGGCAAAAATGAACTATTGGGACTTCATCAAGATAAAAAGCTTTTGCAAAGCAAAGGAAACAGTCAACAAAACCAAAAGACAACTGACAGAATGGGAGAAGATATTTGCAAATGACATATCAGATAAAGGGCTAGTATCCAAAATCTATAAAGAACTCATCAAACTCAACACCCAAAGAACAAAGAATCCAATCAAGAAATGGGCAGAAGACATGAACAGACATTTTTCCAAAGAAGACATCCAAATGGCCAACAGACACATGAAAAAGTGTTCAATATCGCTCGGCATCAGGGAAATCCAAATCAAAACCTCAATGAGATACCACCTCACACCAGTCAGAATGGCTAAAATTAACAAGTCAGGAAATGACAGATGTTGGCGGGGATGCGGAGAAAGGGGAACCCTCCTACACTGTTGGTGGGAATGCAAACTGGTGCAGCCACTCTGGAAAACAGTATGGAGGTTCCTCAAAAAGTTGAAAATAGAGCTACCATATGATCCAGCAATTGCACTACTGGGTATTTACCCCAAAGATACAAAAGTAGGGACCCGAAAGGCTACGTGCACCCCGATGTTTATAGCAGCAATGTCCACAATAGCCAAACTGTGGAAAGAGCCAAGATGTCCATCAACAGATGAATGGATAAAGAAGATGTGGTATATATATATACGATGGAATATTATGCAGCCATCAAAAGGAATAAGATCTTGCCATTTGCAACGACGTGGATGGAACTGGAGGGTATTATGCTGAGCGAAATAAGTCAAATAGAGAAAGACATGTATCATATGACCTCACTGATATGAGGAATTCTTAATCTCAGGAAACAAACTGAGGGTTGCTGGAGTGGGGGGTGGGGTGGGAGGGATGGGGTGACTGGGTGTTGGACACTGGGGAGGGTATGTGTTCTGGTAAGCGCTGTGAATTGTGCAAGACTGTTGAATCTCAGATCTGTACCTCTGAAACAAATAATGCAATATATGTTAAGAAAGAAAAAAAGAAGAAGAAGAATGTAGCAAGAGGGGAAGAATGAAGGGGGGGAAATCGGAGGGGGAGAAGAACCATGAGAGACGATGGACTCTGAAAAACAAACTGAGGGTTCTAGAGGGGAGGGGGTTGGGAGGATGGGTTAGCCTGGTGATGGGTATTGAGGAGGGCACGTTCTGCATGGACCACTGGGTGTTATGCACAAACAATGAATCATGGAACACTATATCTAAAACTAATGATGTAATGTATGGGGATTAACATAACAATAAAAAAATTAAAAAAAAAAAAAGAAGCTTGTCTTAAGTAAAATAAATGGTTTAAAGTTTTATAAAGTATGTATATTTACTTAAAATTGTATTTACTTTTTTTTTTTTTAAAGATTTTATTTATTTATTCATGAGAGACAGAGAAAGAGAGAGAGAGGCAGAGGGAGAAGCAGGCTCCCAAGGAGCAGAGAGCCCGATGCGGGACTCGATCCCAGGACCCTGGGATCATGACCTGAGCCGAAGGCAGACGCTTAACCATCTGAGCCACCCAGGCGCCCAAAATCGTATTTACTTTAACGAGATAAATACTTATTGTGAACTTTCAGAATTTATGGTATAGAATGACAGATAGGATTAATATAAGGAAGAATATGGTAAGTAGCATAAGAAATTCACTGAGATATCCAAGTAAATGTGTTTTGAAATGTATCTGAGGCTTGGAGCTAGAAATGTAGACTGGGGAGTCATCTGTTAAAGGAAATCAATAACCTATCTTTTGTGGGATTTTGAACAGAGTCTAAGGGAGTTTGGAAAAGGTTTATAGGATGTGGAGTGTTTGAGATAGGGCATGAAGGACAAAAATTCCATACTAAAATGGTGGAAGGTGTTCAAGTCAATGGGATTGCACAAGCAATGGAACACACACCAGAAAGAGTATGGTGTAGATCAATGATGCATGAAGGCATTTTGGGGAGAAAAAGGAATATATCTGAGGAAGTAATGGAAGAAAGGACTTAAAATCTGTAGTATTGCAGATCTCGAGGATTCTGCATGTAGTTTGCTAGAGAACAGGATGGGCATAGATCAAGGGTTTTTGCTTACTTTATCTAACTAATCCTCTCGACAATCATGTGAGGCTGGTATTACCGTTGTGGTGGACACGCTTCTCCCCGCACTCCTGAGTCCATGTGACTCTAGTGGTTCCGACCCTATCTCCGGCTTGAGAAATGGCATGTGCCTCAGGACTGGCCAGTTAGAGCCTTTAATTCCACAGCTACAGTAATTGTCTCAGGGATGGGCACGTGACAGGATCAGTGACAATGAGATGGTAGGGGATTTTTGCTGAGACTTCTGGGACAAATGGAAGCATCCTTGTCCACTGGATTAGAATCTGGGAGGATGTGAGGAGTTGCTGTTATGACTACTCAAACCCACGGAGAAAGCCTGAGTGGCACAAATGAGGGTATGTATGTGGGGGATGGGGTGAAAGCAGAAACAAGAGATGGAGATATAAAGAGAAAATCTAGGCCCACTTGACATTATTTTAGCCTCTAATAAAGCTGTGCCTGGAGTCAGTTCTACCTATAGTCCCCAAAGAAATTTTTTTAAAAAGAGTTTATTTATTTATTTGAGGGAGAGAGGGAGAGAGCATGTGAGAGAGAGAGACAGTGAGCACCAGAGGAGGGAGCGGAAGAGGGAGAGGGAGAAGCAGGCTCCCCACTGAGCAGGGAACCCATTGTGGGGCTCGATCCCAAGGACCCTGGGATCATGACCTGAGCCAAAGGCAGATGCTTAACCGACAAGCCACCCAGGCACCCCACAAATTTTTCATTATAGGCCTTTTTAACTATTTGAAACCATAAGATTCCTAACTAAAAATGTCATTCCCATTTTACAAATGAAGAACCTGCAGGACAGAGAAAGTAAGTAATTTGTCCAAGATCACATAGGTTTTAAAATAACAGACTTATAGCTCTAACTCATATCTGATGGCTCCAGGCTCATGCTGCTAACTACAGATTTTTTATTTTTTGTTTTCATACATATGTGTGTATGTGTGTCTAAGAAAGAGGGAGAGGAAAAAAAATCAGAGCTTGACTTTGATTAGTTTATTTTGGCATATAAAAATAATAATTACTACTCATTGAACATTATGCTAAGACCTTTACATAAATTTCTATAGATGCCAGTCATTACCAGCTTGTCCATACCCACTTCTAATAGAATCTTTCTTATTCACAACTGCTGTTCCCTCTCTTAGCCTCAGACGCTGGGGTCGGGGATGGCATATGAGCCAGAAATGCTCACAAAGGACTATGACTTGTGTAGCTAATCAAAATATGAGATGGGCCAATCAGATTCCTTTCTTGCAAATAATGGTGAGACTGAGCCAGTTGGTGATACACAAAAGGATGAGCACATCGAGGGCTGGGGTGGTCATTTGAGACCATGTGCAACACAGACTTCTAAAGGAGAATAAAAACAGAAGACTGTGCAGAGAAAGAAGAGTACAGGGCAGAGAGAAAGGAAAGCAGAGATACAAAGGGAGAAGCAGATTACATAGCTTTGAAAGGAGAACAGCCTCAGTTTCTGATCACACTCTGTCTACTCTTTGGCTGTGGTCTTTGAGTATTCATGGGACTCCATTGTGTTTACAAGAACGCCCCCTACAGTAGCTTGAATAATTCTTGGACAATGAAACCAATAAAGTACAGACTAGAACAAAGACATCATCGTAGTGAATTATCACAGTGAATTAACCCAGTAGGTAATTATTTTCAAGATAAAGAAGCTGAGATTCAGAGAATTTAAGTAAATTTCCTGAGGGAAACAACTAGTATGAGATGAGGCTAGGATTAAAATCCAGGTCTATGTGCTCTAACTTCACAAGTATAAGACTAACTGGAATAAGGAAACGTCAGAGACAAGGAAAACAAGAAGAACTAACTTCAATATTTTAGGAAGAGGTAGTGAGAGACACACCTAGAGCAATGGATGAAGTAATGGAAATGAAAAGATAGGTACAAATGTCTGGGATGTCTATCGGGGTAGGGCTAAGGGGTGAGTGAAGAAGTAGAAGAAGCCAAAGGTTATATGAATTTTTTTTTACCTTGGCTGATCGACAGAACAGAGGTGCCATTAATAGTACTAGTGGGGAGATTAGGTCTGGGACTTGTTTTTGTGGGGAATAAAATGCACTTAATTTTGGTCATTATTAGTTTTAAGTCAACGTATTTAAAAAGGGAGTTGAACATGTGGGCCTAAAGCTCAGAAAAAGGGACTCGGGAATTATTTTAAATAAGTGACTTCAATGAAATCTTTATAAAACTAAGTAAATCATTATATATTCAGGAAAAAAAATGCAGTACTGTACAAGTACAAACCTTTAAATTCAGAGATAAAGACTATATTTAATCCTAAAAAGAGATTGTTTTAGATTTCTAATTTTACTCTGGCAGTGTTTATGGTGAGAAATTTATTGGACCCAAATGACAGAACAAAGCAACAGAATCTGGTTATTTAGTTCTATATAGTCTCAGTGTGCATGTACACACATACACAAACACACAGACATACACATGCATACACACACAGACATAACTAAGCATTTGTATCTTTAAAGGATGTAATAATGTTTTAAATTGTACAGCAAAAATATATGGATATAACATAAAAAAATGACTTGTTTTATGCCTTGCATTTCTCCATGGAACTTAAAATCCTTTAACAGACATTATCTCATTGTTTTAAGAACTGTTATGAAACGATCTGACATTTATATTACACCATTCATACTCAATAATCCCAAAGGGCTTTACAAACCCTGGAAGAATGACTTTGCTCATGTTCAGTATGCAACCACTGAGGGATGGAGGTGGGATGGGTGGGTAGAGAAGTGCACAGGACTGTGGTAGATATTCTGTGGAACATAGCAGTAACATTATAAAACCATTTAAGAAAGGAAGTGAAAGACATTATTAAACAGAAAACCATAAAGAGACAAGCAGAAAAGATCCAAGGTAAGATTATATTACGTGTGTTAAATTTGAGAAAAATATTAATACCAAGTGGTCTTTTTTTCATTTTTGTATCTTACTAGAATAATATAAAGATATCTTCAAGATAAAAAAAAAACTGAGTATCATCTGCTAAGAACTCCATTTCCTTTTTTTCTTAAGATATTTTATTTATTTATTTATTTATTTATTTATTTATTTATTTATTTATTTATAAGTAATCTCTACACCTAACATGGGGCTTGAATTTATAACCCCGAGATCGAGTCACATGATCCACTGAGTAAGCCAGGCAGGCACCCCAAGAACGCCCATTTTCTATAGTGATTTTTTGTGTGGGTAATGGTCTGTTTTCCAACTGTCAACCACATTGAGGATACTAAGTTGTTACTGATATTTTGAGGCTTCTCCTCCCCTCCTTCCTTTCCTTTTTGAACTGAGACTAGGATGCTGAAAAACAAACATCCTAGTTTGTTGGATGGAAAATGGAAAAATAAAAAAGGGTTTTTTGCTTTGTTTTGTTTTGAATTTATCAGATGTATTAGGGCTCTCCAGACGGAGAGAACCAATAGGATGCGTATATATGTAGAAAGAGATCTGTTGTAAGGAATTGGCTCACAAGATTATCAAGTCTGAGAAGTCCCAAATTGACAGTTGGTAAGCTAGATATCCAGTTTGAGTCTGAAGGTCTGAGAATCAGCAGAACTGAGGGTTTAAATTCCAGTCTGAAAGCCACAGGTCTGAAACCCAAAAAGGGCGGACGTTTCAGCTTGATTCTGAAGGCAGGCAAAGACTGGTGTCCTCGCTCAAGGCAATCAGCAGGAGGAGTTCCCTATTACCTCAAGAAGGTCAGCCTTTTTATTCTATTCAAGCCTTGAACTGTTTGGATGAGGGCCATCTATACTAAGGAGGGCAATCTACTCAATCTACTGATTCAGCTGTTAATACCATCCAAAATCACCTTCACAGACACACCCAAAATAATGTTTGACCAAGTATCTGGGTACCCTGTGGCCCAGTAAAATTGATACATAAAATTAACCATCATTTCGGATAAAGAGCCTCTGTCCTTCCATGACAAAACTAACAGAATCCAGTTTTCTGAAGCATTTAAGGTCAATGTAATAATGTATTTAAAGAAGATGCTGCCAGATACCCTACTTGGACAAGGAAATATGCCAGTTAATGCCAAAAGGCTACTGCAGGACCCCAGTGTTGTCTCCTTTAGTCACATTACACATGACGGGGACTAGAGAAGATGAGTAGCACTTTGACTGAGCATATGGGTGGAAGTAGAGGGAATTCAGGGGGAGAGCTGGTTATCACAAAATACTACAAAACCAATCTCTCAGCACCAAGTCATGTGGTTATGCGGGAAAAGAGCCAGTTTTCCAGAGGAATGAGAACATAAGCTCAGAGCTACACTGGGGCTTTGACTATCTCTTTAGTCACCTCATGGTAATAAGGAGAGAACATCCTTATTAACTCTCTAAAAATACCACTTGAGGCCCTGGGTCTGAAGATCACCTTTCAACATAGTGCTCTGCGTCAGTACAAATCTGCTACTATCACCACTGCCACTACCACTGTTGCTACCAAAGTTACCATATATTTTAGATACTGTACACTTTAAAGCTTACAGTAAACAAATGAATATACCCCTTTCACAAATGAGGAAACTGAGGCTAGAAGAGGCCAAGTGCTATAGATATGTTTTTGTTTGCCTAGTGTGTTTTTGACCCCTTCTTCTAACAGATTCTGCCCCTGATGACAGAGTGACACATGATCAATCAGTCATTGTCTGTCTCCTAGGAGCTGGGCGCTCTAGAAAGAAGACAGGGTGAGTTGTCTGATGATAGATCCTGGAAACAGTCCACGAGCTCTTGCATCCAAGGTCTCTGGTCTTCCCGCTCATCCTGAGGTTTGGCCATTCAGCTGTGTTTCATTTTGTGTGCGATCTCAATATCCCATCCTTTGGCTTAAATTTTAGTTGGTTGTGATCAAGAACCTTAAGAAATACACATCTATGTTATATAATTTATCCAAGAGCAGGTAGGTATCAGTGGAAGAGCTAAGACTCACACCTAGATTTTTCTGACTTCAAAGGCTATACTTTTAACCACGATACCTCACTGGTTTTTGAAAATTGGAATCCTGTAATGGTATCTGCCACCAAAAGGAACTATAGCATTCTCCTGATTTTATATCTTGGCTTCTTTAAGTAAATTTTTTTGAAAAGAGTTAAGCTAACATGGAAAATCTTGTAAAATTACTCTATAAAATATAATTTCATTGTTGAAAGGGAAAATCTTTAGCGGGCATATCTGAGTTGGGTTATTTGGATACTGAATAAAAGGGACAGGCAGAGGTATAAGAAAATGCTACTTGAGCTGTGCTCTTTCTCAATCAGTGAGAAGAAATGAGAATAAAACTTTTAAGAACCTCCAGATAAGCAGGCAAAAAGTAGAGGGTGCACAGACTTTCTTTTGCACGTTCATAAAATGGAAAGACCCAAATGTTCAGAGTCTTCTAGCTCCATAATTGTGTGAAATGGCCAAAATTAATCTCTCTGAGCCTCAGTTTCTTTATCTGTAAAATGGGGATAGTAATGTCTATATATAGGTCACTGTGCGAAGTTAAATTCTTTCTCTCTCTAGTAAAGTTTATGCCCAGTGAGGGGCTTGAACTCACAACCCTAAGATCAAGAGTTGCATGCTCTACCAACTGAGCCAGCCAGGTGCTCCTGAAGTTAAACAATATAAATAAATCTTCTAATATAGAGCCTGGCACATGGTAAGTATTTATGAAATGGGAGTTGCTATTATTGTTGTAGCTGTCATTAAACTGAGTCAGGTGATGATGGTTAGGGGGCTGACAGGAGAAGGCTGTTGAGAAGAGTGTGGAAACAACACATAGTTGGAAAACCAAAAGGATAAAAGTATTTCAGGGACAGGAGTTTTTAATTCTTTGTTAGGATCTCTTGCCTTTGTATGTGTGTGTGTTTCATATTGCATTTATTGTGAAAGTAATGCCGATAGCGAAAAGTGCACAGATTTAAAATGTAGAGCTCAGAGTCGTATCACAAAGTAAAAGCCAAGTCGGGCAATCACACCCTCTGGCCCTGTAGAAGTACCCCTGCTGCCCATCCCAGCTACTTTCTAACCTTTCCTCTGGGACAAAAGCAACTGTTATACTACTACCCTTTGCGACAATCACATTCTTTCTTTTCTTTATAGTTTCGCTTTATAGTAACACTTCGGCATGTGTTACTAAATTTTACTACTTAATTTTGCCTATTTTTTTCATTTTATATAAATGAATTCATATATTTCTCTTGTGTGTAGCTATAGGTCACTAATTTTCCTTGGTATATAGTATTCTATTCTATGAATATATTACTTTTTTTTTTTTTTTTTTTTTACCATTCTACTGTTGGTGGATATTTGTGCTGTATTTTGTCTGTTTTGGGCTGCTAGAGATAATACTACCATGAACATTCTTGTACATTGCATACATTTCTGATGGCTATTTGCCAAAGAAGGAGTAGAATCAGGGGGTCACAGTTCACGTATTTTTAATTTTGGCAAAAAATGTCTATTGTTTTCTTAAGTGCTTGTATCAATTTATACTCTTAACACCAGAGGATAAGAGTCCCAATGTTCCTCATTCTCAGTAACAATGGATATTGTCATTCTTCTGGAGACTGTGTGTAGTATTGGCTACAATGTGCATTTTCCTGAACACACATGAGGTTGAGCAAGTTTTCTTAGGATTACTGGGCATTGGATATTTTGTTAAGTGGCTATTGAAGTCTTTCCTCTGTTTTTCTTTGAGTTATTTATCTTTCTCATTGATTAATAATAGTTCTTGAGATCTTCTGGCTATCTTCTCCCATTCCATGGCTTACCTTTTCACTCACTTTAGGGTGTCTTTAATGAACAAAGGTTTTAATTTTATCATAATAATATACAGCAAACATTTTCTTTATGATTAGTTCTTTTTGTGTCCTAATCCTTATATCTCTAACCAATGTCATAAGGACATTCTCCTAAATTATTTTCTAGAAGTTTTACTTCTGTGCTTTTCACATTTAGATCTACAGGTCTACCTGGAATTGATTTTTATGTATGGTGTAAGGTGTCAAGCATTTTTCTGTCCTCACATTAATAATCCAATAGTTCCATGGATGCAAAAATTCTCACCAAAATACTAGCCAATAGGATCCAACAGTACATTAAAAGGATTATTCACCATGACCAAGTGGGATTTATCCCTGGGCTGCAAGGTTGGTTCAACATCCGTAAATCAATCAACGTGATACAATACATTAACAAAAGAAAGAACAAGAATCATATGATCCTCTCAATAGATGCAGAAAAAGCATTTGACAAAGTACAGCATCCTTTCTTGATCAAAACTCTTCAGAGTATAGGCATAGAGGGTACATACCTCAATATCATAAAAGCCATCTATGAAAAACCCACAGTGAATATCATTCTCAATGGGGAAAAACTGAGAGCTTTCCCCCTAAGGTCAGGAACGCGGCAGGGATGTCCACTATCACCACTGCTATTCAACATAGTATTGGAAGTCCTAGCCACAGCAATCAGACAACAAAAAGAAATAAAAGGCATCCAAATCGGCAAAGAAGAAGTCAAACTCTCACTCTTTGCAGATGATATGATACTTTATGTGGAAAACCCAAAAGACTCCACCCCAAAACTGCTAGAACTCATACAGGAATTCAGTAAAGTGGCAGGATATAAAATCAATGCACAGAAATCAGTTGCATTTCTATACACCAACAAGAAGACAGAAGAAAGAGAAATTAAGGAGTCGATCCCATTTACAATTGCACCCAAAACCATAAGATACCTAGGAATAAATCTAACCAAAGAGGCAAAGGATCTGTACTCAGAAAACTATAAAATACTCATGAAAGAAATTGAGGAAGACACAAAGAAATGGAAAAACGTTCCATGCTCATGGATTGGAAGAACAAATATTGTGAAGATGTCAATGCTACCTAGAGCAATCTACACATTCAATGCAATCCCCATCAAAATACCATCCACTTTTTTCAAAGAAATGGAACAAATAATCCTAAAATTTGTATGGAACCAGAAAAGACCCCGCATAGCCAGAGGAATGTTGAAAAAGAAAAGCAAAGCTGGCGGCATCACAATTCCGGACTTCCAGCTCTACTACAAAGCTGTCATCATCAAGACAGTATGGTACTGGCACAAAAACAGACACATAGATCAATGGAACAGAATAGAGAGCCCAGAAATGGACCCTCAACTCTATAGTCAACTAATCTTTGACAAAGCAGGGAAGAATGTCCAATGGAAAAAAGACAGTCTCTTCAACAAATGGTGTTGGGAAAATTGGACAGCCACATGCAGAAGAATGAAACTGGACCATTTCCTTATACCACACACAAAAATAGACTCCAAATGGCTGAAAGACCTCAATGTGAGACAGGAGTCCATCAAAATCCTAAAGGAGAACACAGGCAGCAACCTGTTTGACCTCAGAAGCAGCAACTTCTTTCCTAGAAACATCACCAAAGACAAGGGAAGCAAGAGCAAAAATGAACTATTGGGACTTCATCAAGATAAAAAGCTTTTGCACAGCAAAAGAAACAGTCAACAAAACCAAAAGACAACCGACAGAATGGGAGAAGATATTTGCAAATGACATATCAGATAAAGGGCTAGTATCCAAAATCTATAAAGAACTCATCAAACTCAACACCTAAAGAACGAAGAATCCAATCAAGAAATGGGCAGAAGACATGAACAGACATTTTTCCAAAGAAGACATCCAAATGGCCAACAGACACATGAAAAAGTGCTCAATATTGCTTGGCATCAGGGAAATCCAAATCAAAACCTCAATGAGGTACCACCTCACACCAGTCAGAATGGCTAAAATTAACAAGTCAGGAAATGACAGATTTCCTGAGAGAGGGGAACCCTCCTACACTGTTGGTGGGAATGCAAGCTGGTGCAGCCACTCTGGAAAACAGTATGGAGGTTCCTCAAAAAGTTGAAAATAGAGCTACCATATGATCCAGCAATTGCACTACTGGGTATTTACCCCAAAGATACAAAAGTAGGGATCCGAAAGGGTATGTGCACCCTGATGTTTATAGCAGCAATGTCCACAATAGCCAAACTGTGGAAAGAGCCAAGATGTCCATCGAAAGATGAATGGATAAAGAAGATGTGGTATATATATATACAATGGAATATTAGGCAGCCATCAAAAGGAATGAGATCTTGCCATTTGCAACACGTGGATGGAACTGGAGGGTATTATGCTGAGCGAAATAAGTCAAACAGAGAAAGACATGTATCATATGACCTCACTGATATGAGGAATTCTTAATCTCAGGAAACAAACTGAGGGTTGCTGGAGTGGGGGGTGGGGTGGGAGGGATGGGGTGACTGGGTGATGGACACTGGGGAGGGTATGTGCTCTGGTAAGTGCTGTGAATTGTGCAAGACTGTTGAATCTCAGATCTGTACCTCTGAAACAAATAATGCAATATATGTTAAGGAAAAAAAAAAAAAAGAAGAAGGTAGAGGAGGGGAAGAATGAAGGGGGGGAAATCGGAGGGGTAGATGAACCATGAGAGATGATGGACTCTGAAAAACAAACTGAGGGTTCTAGAGGGGAGGCAGGTGGGAGGATGGGTTAGCCTGGTGATGGGTATTGAGGAGGGCACGTTCTGCATGGAGCACTGGGTGTTATGCACAAACAATGAATCATGGAACACTACATCTAAAACTAATGATGTAATGTATGGGGATTAACATAACAATAAAAAAAAATAATCCAATAGTTCCAACACAATCACTAAAAAGACTCTCCTTTCCTCATTACTTTGAAGGTCCAACTTGCCAGGCTTCCTATTCTATTTCCCATCTCTGTCAGTCATTGTACCAATCCCACACTGTCTTAACTACTTAACTTTGTAAGATATCAGATGACATACAGTTGTCACCATCTTCATCTCCCTCATGACTCTCTTAGCTACTTGGCTTTCTCTACACATTTTTGAATCAGCTTATCAGGTTCTACAGAACCTGTTGGATTTTGATTGAAACAGCACTGAAGTTTGGGGGAAAATCACGTCTTTACTGTTTCTTCTTTTCTAAAGCTTTTCATTTCTAATTCTTGCCTTATTATACCAGCTAGGTTCTCCCATAAATCTTTATTAATAAAGAGATCATAATGTGCATCTTTATCTCATGCCAGATATCATCATATCATTCTGCATATCTGCTACTGGTTTTTTTAGATACCCTTTTTAATAGTACAGTCCTATTTCTAATGTGCTAGAATTTTTAGCTAAAATCATGAACATCTGTTGAATTTTATTAAATGTTCTTTCTCCTTCTCTCAAGATGATAAAATGATTTTTTCCTTGATTCTATTAATGTGGTAAGTTATATTGGTTGATTTTGAATCTTAAGTCAAAACTGCATTCCTGGAATATATCCAAATTTGTAAGAATGCATTATGCATTGAAAATATTGCCTCATTTGATATACTAGTATGTTGCTTAGAATTTATGAAGGTTGGCCTATAATTATCTTCTCTTGAAATGTTTCTACCAAGTTTTCTTATCAAGGTTGTACGGCCTTCATAAACTGAACAGTAACGTGTTCTCTCCTTATTAATTATCTGGTCAAGTTTCTGTGAGATTGGTGTAATGAATGAGTCTTAAATTATGGATTTGATTTCTTTAAGTTAGAAGTAACATTTAGAATCATATTTGTTCTTAGGTTAGTCTTAGTAAGGTACAATATTTCTTAGTAGCATAAAGTTGTTTAGATTGTCTTGAAAGCTTTTTAGTGCTTGTGGGATCTGTAATTATGTTTTTAAAAAATTGTTATTGGTTATTTACACCTTTTTTTCCTTATCCAAGTTAATTAAGAGCTTAGCAATGTGATTAGTTTTTTAAAAGAATGTGTTTGTCCTTGTCATCCCTATGCTATACGCATGTTTTCTACTGCACTGATTTCTGCTTTTATTTTTTATTATTTCTTTCTTCTTTCTTTGGGTTTAATTTGCTTTTATCTTTTCTAACTTCTTAAGAGGGGTACTCGCTCTGTTTTATCTTTGAAATTCTAGAACAAAGAAAGTATTTTAAAGACCATTTCTGATAATTTCAATTTCTGGAGTCCCTTCACAATTGTTTCTATTGGTTGTTTCTGCTGGTTTTGGTCAACTGATTTTGTCTCTCTGTATGCTTGCCTATTTTTTATTGTAGGTCAGATATTGCATTTGCTGACTTGTTTATAGAAAAATACAGTGCCTGGAATGATGTTATTTTCCTTCAGTGATGATTTATATTATATTGGATTCTGCCAGTACATGAAGGTACTAGCAATCCAAGATCACCTTAATCCAACTGAGACTATTTGAAGCTGTATACCTACAGAGGCCTGTCCACTTCCAGTTAACCTTTACCAGTAGAGAAAAGACCCAGAGCCAAAACATTCACAAATATTGCCTTTCTAGGCCCTGGAGTCCATTCCCTGTCCCATCGCCTTAAGGGGCTATCAAAAGCAATGCATTACCTTTTAGCCTCACCACTATGCCCTCTGAATTTAGCAAATTTTCCTAAGGGAAGAGTTGCCCCAAAACCTGGACTTCCATTCTTTACTGGCTCTTGGCCCTGAAATTCTTCACTCTCTTATTAGTTCTCCAATGTGTTAAAGATTTTTTTTTAAAAAGATTTTAAATATTTGTCCAGTTTTTCTAGTTGTTCTAGTTCAAATTACCTGGCCAAAGCAGAAGACTCCTAACACTGCTTCACTGTCTCCAGCCACTCATGACTAAACCATACTTTGACCCATACTTTGCACTATATACAAAAAGTAACTCAAAGTGGATCATATACATCAATGTAAAATCTTAAACTGTAAAATCTTTAGAAGAACACATAGGGGAAGATCTTTGTGACCTAGGGCTAGGCAAAGATTTTTTAGATCCAACATCAAAAATTCAATCCAAAAATGAAAAAAAACAAACTAATTAGACCTCATCAAAATGGAAAAGTTTTGTTTTTCGAAAGACACTGGTATGAGGATGAAAAGAAGCCACTATTTGGGACAAAATATTTGCAAAATCATATATCTGATAAAGGACTTGTATCCAGTGTATATAAAGAACTCAAAATCCAATAGCAGATAACAACATAATAAAAATGGGCAAAAGATTTGAGAAGATACTTTGCCAAAAAATATATACAGATGGCAAATAAGCACATGAAAAGATGCTCAACATTACTATTAGAGAAATGCAAATTAAACCACAGGATAACACTACAAACTATGAGAATGGCTAAACTTAAAGAGTGACTAGGTGTGCCTGGGTGGCTCATTCAGTTAAGTGTCTGCCTTCGGCTCAAGTCATGATCCCAAAGTCCTGGGATTGAGCCCCGCATCCAGCTCCCTGCTCAGCAGGGAGTCTGCTTCTCCCTCTCCCTCTGACCCTCTCCCTCCCCAACTCGTGCTTTCTTCCTCCCTCTCCTTCTGTCTCTCAAATGAGTAAATAAAATCTTTAAAAAAAAAAAAAAGAGTGACTATACCAGTGTTAATGGGGACTGGAATATCTCATACACTACTTGTGGGAATGTAAAATGGGATGACCTGTTTGGAAAACAGTTTGGCAGTTTTTAAAAAGTTAAACATACACCTATCACATAACCTAGCTATTCCAGTTCTACGTCTTTAACCAAGAGAAAAGTATATGGCCACGTAAAAACTTGTGGAGTATCTATATCATGGAATAATAATAATAAAAGGAATGTTACTGATATACACAGCCACATGTATAAATCTCAGAATACTTATGCTGAGTGAAAGAAGCCACACAAAAAAGGGTACATACAGTATACCATTCTATTTAAATAAAATTCTAGAAAATACAAACTTTTACAGTGATAGAAAGAACTTCACTGGTTGCCTGGGGATTGAAAAGGGGATTACTCAGGGGCATGAGAGTATGTTGGGCCTTCAAGAATATGTTCACTGTGTTGATTGTGGTGAAGGTTTCACAGTCATATACATATGTCAAAACACATCAAATTGTTCACTTTATTCTTCAATAAAGCTGTTAAAAATATTTTTTCTATTTTGAAATTACTGTTTGTGGTGCCTGTCTCTTGACTGGGTCCTTTCTAATACCTACCAATTTAATCCAGTCCCTATATCACACTGTCCTGTTATATATTATTTTCATAGCCCTTATTATCTAAAATTACTTTGTTCATTATTTGTTCATATGTGCTCTTCATTTTACCATGGATTCATGCTCAAAAAAGTAGATAATCTTGAGTTGTCTTCATTCTTATTTTTTTTCCCTTAGCTTATAAATTATATAATTGTCCATTTAAACAAAAGTTAATTTCATTCATTCCTTTAGCAATTATTTGTTGAATGCCTGTATTTTGCCAGTCATCATGTCAAGTACCAGGCACACGGAGATGAATCAGTTATGACTTCTGCCCTGCAGGGCACTCTTCAACTATTGCTCTACTTACTGCCCTTCATTTTGCAGTGAAATCTTACTCATCTCTTAAAACCTGGCTCAGATACTTGGTCAAGTTTTCCTGACCAAACGGACTACTGCTTTTTTGGTTCTTCCTAGGCCTAGGTTCTTTCTTTGTTTGTATTATGTAACAGCATCTGCTAATTTTCTCCCTGAATTCATTCTCCCCTTTTACATTTTAGTGATAGAACCACACCCCACCCTTCCAACCCCCAACACTAAGTTTTAGCTAGGCACTTGGCCACCCAAATGTAGTTTAGCCTTTCTTACAGCTAAGTATGGGCATATGATTCAAGATACTATGATATGACTGAAACTGCTGCATGCAACTTTTGGGTCATCTTCATCTTCAAGATGAAGCCACCTGTCTGGTACTTATTCTTTCCCCTTCCTTCCTGTTGAAACACAGATATAAAGTTTCAGCAAAGGGCCAGGTTCAATCATGTGGACTATGAAAACATCCTAGGAGATGGCAGAAAAACAAAATGAAAGAAACTTGGTGGGGCGCCTGGATGGCTCAGTTGGTTAAGCGTCTGCCTTCGGCTCAGGCCCTGATCTCAGGGTCCTGGGATCGAGCCTCGAGCTGGGCTCCCTGCTCAGCAGGGGAGGATGCTTCTCCCTCTCCCTCTGCCCATGCTCATGTGCTCTCTCCCTTGCTCACTCTCTCTCAAATAAATAAATAAAATCTTAAAAAAAAAGAAAGAAAGAAAGAAAAACTTGGATCTTTGAATGAGCTGCTAGCCATGAAGGGCTCATACCTGGGCCATTTTACAGAAGAGAAATAATCCCCAGTATTATTTAAACACTGTATTTTTTGAGTGTCTGTCTGCTTTTCTCTACTACTCTCTTTTAAATAGCAACTTCTTTTGTGACTAATAAAACTAGCTGTATTGATAGAAACTTCCATATGTGGCACTTCTTGAACATAACAAGTAGTTACCTTCTCTGGATTGGAAGGACATCTGGGAAAGAACAAGTGACAAATATCTAATACAACAAAAACAAATCAATTTTCTGGTTATCTACTATGTGTAAGGACTAAAAAGTTATATTACTTATATATTATTAAAAAATTATAATTATAATTATTGTAACCCCGATCTAACAAGTGTTTTCTGTTTTACTGATTTCTGCTCTTTATTATTTCCTTCTTTCTACTTTGTTGGGTTAATTTTGCCTGCATTTTTTTAAGCTTCTTTACATGGGAAAAGCTTCTGGTAATTTCCTGAAATAGAAGTTTTAAAGTTATAATTTTCCTTCTAAGTGTTGCTATAGCCACATCAACATATCTGGAAATCAGTAACTTAAAAATCAATTGTTAATTGTTAACAACTGCATTTTGTCAGAGCAGGTAGATGGTCTGAAAACAATCCTCTGAAATTTTTCTAAAGCTTTCTTTATGGCCCACTATGTGGCCACTTTCCATAAAAGTGTCAAGAGTGCTTGAAGCTGTTGAGGGCCATGCTCTGTTTATGTGCATGATATCAAGCATGTTAATTGTGCAGTTCAAATTGTCTATGTTCTTATTAATTTTTTATAAGCTTATTTACTCAATTACTAAGAAAAGTGTATTAAAATCTCCTAATAAGAAGGACTTGTTTACTTCTCCTTATAAGTCTATCAGTCTTGCTTCATACATTCTGAGTCTGTTACTAGGTCCATTCACGCTTAGGACTATTAAATCTTCCCGGCAAAGTGAAGATGTTGTTATTACGTAGAGGCCCTCTTATCCATAATAATACATTTTGCCTTAAAGATGCAATTGTCCGATATATTTAAGATGTTTTTCCTGTAAGTAGCATATGATTGAATTTGTTTTTCAGCCCAGTTTGAAAGTCTTGGTCTTCTAGGTGAAGAGTTTGACTTTTTGAATTATTTCAATATAATTACTGATAGATCTGTATTTTATTACTCCTATCTTATTTTGCACTGTTGTTTTTAATATTCTGTTCAGTCTACATGTCTTTTTCTTTTCTTTCTGTCTCCTTTCAGATTGAATTTTCCCCTCTAATTCCATTTTTTTCTCTACGAGATTGAAAGTTATGACCTTTTCTTGTCCTCTTAGTAGTCTTCCTAAAAATATTAATGTGGATATTTAATATGTCGCAGTCTCAAGTTAATTTGTATCTCTAGCTTCTTCCAGAACAAGGATTCATACAAGAACACTTTTCCAAACTCCTTTTACCTGCTTCTCAAACTTATATGCAATTTTTGTTAATTTTATCTTTATTTTAAGCACAAGACATTATTATTTTACTCATTTAGCATTTCTTTAGATATACTCATATATTTACTATTTTCCACATTCCTTTCTCTTTGCAGTACAGATCTTCCATCTGAGCTCACCTATCTTTTGCCTGAAGTATGTCCTTTAGAATTTCCTTTAGTGAAGGTATGCAGGTAGCAGAGTCTCCGTTTTTCTTGGCCTGAAGAAAACCTTCCTTCACTACACTCAAGATAATATTCTGTTCTATGTCCATGCTTGTTGCTGTTGAGAAATCAGCACTTGCTTTTTTATTTTATTTTATTTTATTTTTTATTCTTTATATTTTTTTAGGGGGAGGCCCCCCACACGAATGGGGGAGGGGCAGAGAGAGACAGAGAGAGAGAGAATCTCCAGCAGACTCCCTGCTGAGCACAGAGCCCAATGCAGGGCTCAGTCTCAAAACCCTGAGATCATGACCTGAGCCGAAATCAAGAGTCAGACGCTTGCCACCCAACTGCCCCAGCTTTTGCTTTTTTAAGGCAATGTCTTTTTCCTCTGGCTGCTTTTTTTTTTTTTTTTAAGATTTTATTTATTTATTTGACAGAGAGAGACACAGCGAGAGAGGGAACACAAGCAGGGGGAGTGGGGGAGGGAGAAGCAGGCTTCCCGTGGAGCAGGGAACCTGATGCGGGGCTCGATCCCAGGACCCTGGGATCATGACCTGAGCCGAAGGCAGACGCTTAACGACTGAGCCACCCAGGCGCCCCTCTGGCTGCTTTAAAGGTATCTTTGTGTTGAACACTCTGAATCTCTGAATATTATCATGGTGTGTGTACATCTGGATTTATTCTTATTTATCCTTTTAGGTTTTTTCATTCTTCTTTACTCTGTGAATTGATCTCTTTCATTAGTTACAGAAAATTTTCAGCTATCAGCTCTTCAGATATTGCCTTTGTTTGTCCTTTGATCTTCTCCTAGAATTTGATTAGATTAGATCCTTTTTTTTTTTTTTCTATTCTTCCAGGTCTCCTATCTCTTTTTGGGCTGAAATCCATATAATTTTTTCAATTCTATCTTTCTGTTTACCAATGCTCTTTTTAGCTATGTCTAATTTGCTATAAAACCTATTGAATTTTTAATGTCAACTATTACATACTTTTCACTTCTAGGAGATTTCCTAAGTTAGTTTTAAAATCTTCTTGTTCCATATATTTTTAAACATTTCTTTTCCTGAAATGTATTACATATACTTATTTAACATACAGCGTCTAAATAAAAACTTAAGAATTTGTGAGTCTGATTCTGTTACCTGTTCTTTCTATTAGCTTTTTGTCAGGTACCTGTATTCTGTGTGTGTGTGTGTGTGTGTGTTTGCTTGTATCAGACTTCTTGGGGGCACTAAGGATCCAGGACTGTTTCCAACTAAATTCTTGGCTGGGGGATTTTGAGGCCATCCAGGCAGGATGAATTGGGGCTCTAAAGTGATGAGAAGACTTTCTTGTGGCTAGAGTCCCTAGGAAATTCTCTTGCCCCAAAATAGTTAGTACCATGATTCAAGACAGGCCATTTCCCTTGTAGTTCTTTGATGGGGTTAGGTTATTCTGCTTGTTTCTAATTCTCCCTGCCACTAAGGATAAGGATGTTTGGGCTCCCAACTAACTAGATGGGATAGTCTTCTATTAGACACCCCTACCTTGAGAAAACCTTAGGTTTTATACTATGTCTTTGTAAGACTTCGAAAAACAATTCTCTAGTTCAGTCAGTTTAGCAAATGTCATTAGGGTTAAAGTTAAAGCCAGACCTAGTGTTCCACTTATTCTCTTAATTCACATCTTTACTTATTCCCTGGTTTGGTTATTTCTTATTTTGTTTGGTCGGTTTTTGTTTGTTTGTTTGTTTGTTTGTTTTGCAAGTTCCTAGGATAATATGAGAAAATGTTTTTATATTACGTTCAACATTTTTGGTTGTTTTCAATGGGAGGATCAGTTTGGACTCTTAGTCTGCCATATTGCCAGAAATTAACATTTTCTATAACATTTACATTTTTTGCCAGTCATTGCAAAATTACATGTTTAGTCTTTGAAAAGACACAACAAGTATGACAATAACGTGCTCCTTAAAAGACTCTAGGTTTGTAGAAAGGGTTTTAGAAACTAAATTATTCTCACCAAAACCAAAGTAGATTTTAATAAATACCAACTGAAACTTTACAGACTGTATCTCCTCAAGGTTGGATCAAATTGAAGAACAGCTGTGGAAGCCAGAGGGCTTGAGTTTGCTGTGTGATTTTGGGTGAGCCCCTTAATTGGTTTGGCTTTGGCTTCCTATGTATATGATGAAGGGGTACGGCTGGATGCTCCTTTCAGGACCAAAACTCTGAGAAGCATTCAGTGTGAATAGAGCACAGTCAAGATCAGAGTTTCTGATGCTCAAGACATTCTTTAAGGCTAGTCTACTTTCACATTTTAAACATACTGCAGCATAATGCTTTAAATAAACATACTTGATGGCCATTAAATCAATATAAACTACTTTTATACTTCAAAATAGAGTCTTCAAGATTCTTAATATATTTTTAAAAGATTTTATTTATTTATTTGAGAGAGAGAGAATGAGAGAGAGAGAGAGATCATGAGATGGGCAGGGTCAGAGGGAGAAGCAGACTCCGTGCCAAGCGGGGAGTCCGATGCGGCACTTGATCCCAGGACTCCAGGATCATGACCTGAGCCGAAGGCAGTCGCTTAACTAACTGAGCCACCCAGGCTCCCCTGGATTCTTAATATTTTGATATCTTTTGACATTCTGAGAACTTCTTTATTCTCTTTGTCCTTTCTGGCATTTCAAATTCTTTATTGTAGCTATTAATATAATTTAGGGATTATGTGTTGTTTTTTTTTTTAAGATTTTTATTTATTTGAGAGAGAGTGAGAGAGAGACAGAGAGACAGAGAGCACAAAAAGGAGGAGAGTCAGAGGGAGAGGCAGGCTCCTCACTGAGCGGGGAGCCCGATGTGGGACTCAATCCCGGAACCCCAGGATCATGACCTGAGCCGAAGGCAGTAGCTTAACCAACTGAGCCACCCAGGCACCTGGGATTATGTGTTTTTTGCATGAAAAATTACGAATACTCAAAAGCTGCATCTATACCATCTGCTGGGAGTTTATATGCAGAATTTTGAAAACATAACCACTAAAAACTGTCAGCATATTGCATTAATTGTTAAAAAAAAAATCAATCTAATACCACACAGATTAAACTGTCCAAAGTAAGTTTTAATGCAACATATTCACAGGCTTACACTCTGAAGTTGTGAAAAGATTATTTTTTTCAAATTTGATTAAGTGCTGCAAGATGTGGAAGAAACTCAGCACTCAAATGAATTATACGTTTGATGTCATTTTTGGCAAAACCTCATAAAATGTCACATAAAAGAAAAACATCTCACTTAAAGTAAGGTCTTGACAGCAGTCTGGAATAGTTAACAACTCCACTCCCAAATAAGAATACTGGTTATAATCAAAATTTTAACGATGATATTAGTTCTTCCCTTGAGACAATCTAAATATCAAAACAAAACAAAATAAAAAACAACATGTGCATACACCCACACACCTCTCATCTCTTACTTTCTAAAGAGGACAAATTTGTAATTCTTTCAGTTCATGCTCCCAATATTGATTAGAATGTTTCCCTGCAGATTTATCACTGGCCACTTGAGAATTGAAAAAGTGGCAGGTTACCCCAGCCAATGTCAATCAGAATTTTTTTGTTTTTTAGTATTAACTCATGAGAGGTATAAATAATGCCCATCAGCAATGGAAATGGAGTCCTTGGGTGTGAGTGCCCTCACATCTTCTAAACCCTAGAGCTGAAAATGGTGGGAACTTTTTACATTTCAACTACATTTATACAATCTTTACATCCATCCTCCTCTATATCCCTCTGATATGAGAAAATTAAGAGGAAAAATACCCCTAAATCAGGGTGTCCATTTAAGAGTTATCTCAATTTCACTTGCAAAGTTTTTTAAAAAGCATATTATAAACAAGATTATGATAAAATAGCATTATGGAAAACAATACACGTGTGTTTCTGGCATGAAGATTAAAAAAAGTCGAGAAGAACAAATATCATAGTTAACCATGGTTGTTTTTGGCAGAAGTATTATGGGGCGATCTTTCTTTTTATCCTTTTTGCTTTTCTACAGTTCTCATATTTTTGCAAAGGATGTACATTACTCTTATAATTGGAAGAAATAATACAGCTTTTTTTTTTTAAAGAGACAGTTAAGACCAAAGATTATTACTTATCTGTATCAATTAACAAACCTATTTTTACTGGGTTAGGAATAGCAGCAATATTAGTAAGAGGAAGAAAAAGTGCAGTTACTAAAAATATAGCTAAAGGCTCTTGTCAAATTTCCTATATTGGAATTACATCCATCACCAGGCAGAAATAATGCTTATTTTAAATAAAACTATTTTAAAACAGTAAAGGGCTGCAAAGAGATACCCCTAACACACTGGCACATAAAAAACAAACAAACAAACAAACAATAGATGAGGAGGACTGGTTAAAGTTTATTTTTCATTGCACATAAAATTAAATATACCCATAATGTATGATTCTCAAAGTAAAGCTCAACAGGATTTGCTCGTGATGCCTAGTGAGAAAGTCTGAGATGGACTGTCCAAAAAAGAACAAAGTATTTCATGGACTCTCAAATTAGAGATGATCATCTCTTAGCCACTCTACCAAAAGATGAAATTCTTGGTCTAGATGTGAGGATATGCACATCTTTACATTTGCTATCTGCCTTTAAAAGTCTTTACTATTTAAAAAATTTTATTATTGAAAGACATTGTTAAAAATATAGCATGCTTTCTGGCACACGAAGGTAGTGACAGGTATTTAATACAATTTTACTTTAGAGACTGATCATCCTGGCTACAGAGGGAGTCTTTATTTTTCTAGGACTTCTAAGAAATGAAGTATTCCATATAACTGAATATTTCAAAAAAGAGAATCTTTAATTGAGTAAAATAATTAAAAAAAAATTTCTATTTACCAGTTAGGTTACAATCATTGCCCAATCTCTGCCTTACTAAACAATAATAAGTACCGTCTAAACTTTTCTTAATTGAATGAGCATCAATAACTTTAATACTAACATGCTCTCCAAATATAATGAAGTACAACAAATCCATAATATTCCACTCCTATTAGTAATTGTGTTTTATTACTTACTGTCAAGTGGTCGGCTATCAGCTCTTGTTGCTGCCAGAATGAATGTCCCTAGCTGTGCCTTTCTCTCTCTTTTTTTATTTTTAATTTTGTTTAAGTCTGGTAAAATAGTGGGCAAGCAAGATCCATAGGCCAGCCCCTATCCTGGCTTTTCTTCTGCTTATTTATTTATTTTCTAATTCTTGAGGTATACTTCATATACCATAACATTTCCCCTTTTATTTATTTTTTTTTTTTTTTAAGATTTTATTTATTTGACAGAGAGAGACACAGCGAGAGAGGGAACACAAGCAAGGGGAGTGGGAGAGGGAGAAGCAGGCTTCCCGCAGAGCGGGGAGCCCGATGCGGGGCCCGATCCCAGGACCCTGGGATCATGACCTGAGCTGAAGGCAGACGCTTAACGACTGAGCCACCCAGGCGCCCCCCATAACATTTCCCCTTTTAAAGGGTACTGTCCCTCACTTTTATTATTCTTTCATCTGTTCTGAACTTAGAACTGGATAATCAATTTATTAGTACCATGCACAAAATAAGAATAAATAGAGTATTACTGATGGCTGGCCTGAGA
Organism: Halichoerus grypus; assembly: GCF_964656455.1. Lineage (NCBI taxonomy): Eukaryota > Metazoa > Chordata > Mammalia > Carnivora > Phocidae > Halichoerus > Halichoerus grypus. The sequence continues at coordinate 103,796,215 of NC_135713.1, forward strand.
GGCTTTCTATGAGTCAACTGCAAATATACTTTTACTTTTCTATGTAAATAACATTAAAAGTTGGCATAAAGATTAAGAGTAGACTATGGGAAAAATAGGCTTGATACTTACAGTCTTCAAGAAAAAAATGATGACTCAAGTACCTGAAGGAAGTTAAGTGCTTTGGAAAAAAGTACCAGTTTGCTTAGTGAGAAGAATGAATTCTACATGGTATTAGGCACAACACAGAGCTAACATTCTAATAAAAACCAAGATTATGCTAGTTTAACATCATATGTTAGATAGATGAAAAGTAGTCAAAAACTATATACTTTTACAACCTATCAAGCCTGAGGGGCCCTAGTCTGACTTAATCCAGTGTTAAAAAGAGAGTCTGACGAAACTTGAATTGGCCTGGTGCAATTTGAGAGGTACACAACACCCCAGGGATGTGTTCATGAAGAGGCTTTAAAATTCTTACTTGATTTACAAGCTCAGATTGCCCTTCCTCCTCTAATTTCTGGCACTAGTCAGAGAACAGGTATTGTGTGAAAAGAGGATCTGATACCTTATCTCTCTAAAACTGATTAGAGAGTATGTCCAAACTTGTATCTCTATGTGACTATGTTCAGTTTGGTACTAGTTTTGATATGATGAAACTCAAAGAAACCTGGAAAGGACTTAGAGATATAATTTAATGAAAAGGATTATATAGTTTATTAAAGAATCTGACAGAGCCAATATAGGAAGCCAACTCTATCTCTGATTAACTATCAATCTTATTCAAAATTGGTATGAAAACCCTCTGCACAGGCCTGGATGATTTACCCTGGGACTAAAGAGACTCCCCGGTTATAAATAGGATTGTTCTGCAGTACATTTCTCCTGACATTGCTGGTATCTAAAGTATAATATTACATTCCTTCTTTACCTAAAACTGGGGTGTTAGAACCTACTGCAGACTCTGTATTCAACTGAGAATACGACCTAACTGTTTTGAATTTTAAAGTCAATTTTCACACTGTCATCAAAAATTCTAATTGTAGACTAAAATAATGGCTTTATTCCTCGATGTTCTGTTTTTTTTTCATTTAGTGAAGCCTTTTTAAATATGTTATCTGAAGCCTTTAAACGTATTTAGATGGCAAACCAATGGCAAAAATTATGAGGTTATATTTATGGAATGCTTTTCTTATCTAGAGGTATAATCATATTTGTTACCTGAAACTATCCTTGTGATATAAGGAATAGCAGACTTTGAGCTTTCCTGGGAAGACTGAAGAGAAAATGGATGGTCCTATATACATTTTTACTACATAGAGGAAGCTCTATTTTACACTGGTTTTCAAAAGATTAAAAGGTTGGCTCAATTGTAAGTATATGTTTTTTTACAAGGGCAGAGATGTCAGGGGGTTTTTGGGCTATGGATTAATATTCTTGAGGGGGGGCAGCTCTGTTGAGGCATGGCTGGTATATAAAAGAGCTGCACGTGTCTGGACATGTATAGTTTGATGGGTTTGGATGTGTGCCTATACCCATGGCACTATCACCACAATAAGGTAATATCAAATAGCAATAGAATTAGGATTGTTCAACTGTATGAGGCCCAAAGTATTTACTGGTGTAAAAGCAACAAAAGTATTTTATTTTTTTGTCATAATGGAATTTAAGGAGTTAATAAAAAGGAAATACTTAACAGTAAAACATTATAAAAATAGGAATAGCACATTTTATTTATCTTATATTTATATAGAGAGAAACAGATGGGTCCTGATTTTAAAGTAACTTGCCCAAGGTGATAAAAGAGATTTAGAAGTACAGCTATAGTTAGAATATAAATTCCTGTTGTCTGTATAAATCTGGCTAAGGATCTGGCCCAAGAAACTGGGTAAAGATTGTAAGACCAAAGGAATATTGCTCTCTGACCAAAGGAGATTTCATAAAATGACAGAAGCCCCAATAAAGTATCACATCTATTAGAACACTTGGCTAAATGCTAAGTGGGAGGCCTCGATTCACACAAGAAGGCCAGAACTGGGTTGATTAAAGCACAGGCATTAGAATACAAAGCTTTTTTGCTCTGATGGGTTTATTCCCAAGTACTTTTAATCTGAGGATGTTACATTAAATTCTAAAGTGAAGTGGCAATAGTCAGCAAGTGTTAGCCAGGTAACTTCAAAAAATCAGGAAATAATACTACTGGATGCTTTACTTAAGCATGTAGACAAGCTTACAACCCTTTTAACAAAGAATATGATTATGGAAATGTAATTGTGAAAGCACATGAAAGGAATATTTATTTTGAAATTTTGATTTATGTTGTGTTTATATATAGCTATATTGATTACAGGCTTTAACTGCAACTAACACAGTATTAAAATTCAAAATTTCCATTTGTAGGATTTGGATAGGACAAAATGGAACCAGAAATAGCTATATTTTTCTCCTTACAAATTTAAAATTATTTTTATATAGCACTGTAAATTTATTAAAGGTCTTCTCATTATCTAATTTACTTCTTACAAGAACCTTGAGGGGTACACAAAGCATTTTCTACCTGGATTTATAGTAAGAAAATGGAGTCACACAGGCTTAAATAACTTCACTGCTAGTAACTGGACTTAAAAATCTTAATACATTCCTGTTTATTTTTTGAGAAGATATAATACTCTAAAGTATTCTTATAACTTGTAGTGTTACATATAACAAGCACTTAGTATTACTATCAAAATTACTATTAAAAATACCAAAATTAGTATATTTTTAGTCTGTCTATACTAGCAGATGTGGTACATGCATCCAGATGGAAATTCATTTAGCAGATAGGTCTATATTACACAACAGTTTACACACCAAAATATCTAAAAGCCTTTTTTTAAATATAGATTATCTCCTTTTAAGTTTACTGGCAATATTGGCAATATACCATATCTAGATCAATATTGGCAATATACTATATCTAGAAATTTAATTTCTAGATATACTATATAATATTCAAAAGACCAAATCATCCAGAGTTGTGACACTACTCAGATAATTTAGTCTTGGATTAAAATAAAATGTTTTATAAAAGCCAGATATGCAGCCATATAGCCCAATCAAGAAATCTTCCTGAATAGGTTCAGCTGATGTATGAAGTTATAGAGCCAAAGTCAAATAATACTTTCAACTTCTTTCCCTGTGATGATCTTACTATGAAAATGCTTATGAGAACCTTTGGATCTGTTCCCAGAGTTTATACAGTTTTAACCATGGAATATCTTTCAGCTGGGAAGATAGGCTAAGTTCTGACATTCAGGGATGCTTAAAATTCTACTTTGTTTCCAAAATGCTGTGCAGTGAGATGTCTCATGGTGTCATTTTTAATCATGGGGCAAGAAGGAAAACTAGACTTAAAAACTCCATAGAAACATGTGAATTTCAAACATAATGTAGTGTTTACTGAAATTCACAAATCTTTCATAATATACAATTTTCTAGCATCAGCCATACTAGTCAATTTAAAAAGGTAAAGTAAGTTTAGAGGAAATACAATTCCAAGAAAAAGGTAATTCATAATGCATCATAGATAGGGGCTAAAAGCAAATTTTGTTCAGTAGTCTAATAAGATGGTGATATAACAATATTGCTTCTAACAGCACTGTAAAATTATGAGAATCAAAATAAAAAGACTGACTTAGTGCCTAGATCTTGGTTTCTTATTGCCAAATACAATGGAAAACGAGCATTTCTTGGAGAAGTGGTTAATTTCAGGCCTGGAGAGGGGAAAACGCAAGATCAACCTGGAGCATCTTGTGCTTGAAAGTAAAAATGTGCTCAAAGTTGGGAGCAAGTTGCAAAGACACAGGAGCCAACCTGAAGGAACTACTAATGATCAATTCTGGTACTATATGAGCAACAAAATAAATAATGATAGTTTGGGATTATAATACATAGAACAAAATAAATATTCACAAGCCCAAATTGATGTAAATAAGTAAATAAATACATAAAGAGAGAGAGATCTTTCTTATAGAAGAATTCCAAGTAATAAAAATAGTGGGAATCAGGGAAATAAAGTCACCACTAGAACACCACCGTAAATAACTGTTGCCTATAGGCAAGATCCACCAATGGATACTAAAATTAGTGGGGGGAAGCTTGAAAAGAAACAGGATAGAGGGTGTCGAAGTATTTTTTCCCCATCTACTTAAAAGCTCAAAGGGAAAAAGTAACTTTAGAATGTAGCAGCTCAACAGACACTACTTTAAACTAGTGATCCAGGTAGTATCATGACTAAAAAGACAATAGGTAACTTTATAATGCACTGGGAAGGACATATCATTTCTGTGGCAATCTTGCCAAAAAAAAATGCATAACCTTAATCTAATCATGAGAAAACATCAGACAAACTCAAATAAGACATTCTACAAAATATCTAACCAGGACTCTTCAAAGTGTCAAGAACATGAAAGACAAGAAAAGAATGAAGAACTGTCACAGATCAGAGGAGACTAAGAAGAGACATGATGACTAAATGTAATATGGAATTCTGGATGGACAAATAGAACAGAAAAAGGTCGTTAGTGGGAAAACTGGTGAAATTCTAATAAGGTCTGTAGTTAGTCAAGAGTAATGTATCAACATTAATTGCTTGGTTTTAATCATTGTACTATGGTTATGTAAGACCTTAACATTAAAAGTATATGGGAACTCTGTAACTTTTTTGCAGGACTAAAATTATTTAAAAATAAAACAATCAAAAATAAATTAATAAAATGCCCCACTTTTTGTGGAAGCTAATTTTAACTGACATTCAGATTTAAGGAAAATCCAGGTATTTCTAGAAGATATAAGCAACATTAAATTCAGAAAAGTAATTACTAATATAATTCTCTAATTATGGTATAAAAAAGGTTTTAACGTGGCTAATTTTCTCATTAAGAGACTGAAATAAGCTCTAGAAGAATCTTCTCTTTCGTGTTAAGAAATCATTCTAAGATTCAAACCTTTCTTTAATTGCATTTAATATTTCAAAGGCAAATTAATAAGTTAAAACAGCACTTCTTATATCTAATATAAGCCTTAACTGTAGAGCACTATTACAGTAATTATGTATTTCCAATTCTCTCACTCCTAGATCATAAACTACAAAGGCAAGAACCATCCATCTCTTGCCAACTTCATACCTCTGGCCCTGCATGGTTCTTGAGACATGGGCATACTAATAATTATTAGCTCAAAAATGCATTGAAAGTTCAAGGAAAAGCTTTTCTTAGTTGAAAGGAATTACTTTCATATATTTAAAATGCTTTTAATTATAAGGAACGATACTCTGAGAAAATTATGTCTAAACTTAAAAATAAAATAACCCTCACTATACTTCTTTCAAATCTCAGTATTGCCAATATAGCTTGTTTCTCTTCTGGGTTATACTTTACCTACATGACCTAGTCATACATAAGTTTATCCTTTCTTTCAAATTCAGCTTGTAATTTGTGTCATTATAGTGAGTTAATTTTTTAATAGTTTCATTCAAATATATTTCAGTGACTTTGAATTCTTCCTGAAGTACCTGCCTTTATTTACTATAATAGTCAGTTGTGGATATGATGCAAATAATCTAAGAACTATGTCCTTTAGATAGTTATGTGGTATTACTTTTGGTACTTAAAAGTCAATACTAATGCCTATGGCCAAAAGCTGTACCAGTGTTCTGTATTAGAATATGTAATCTTGAAGGCTAGATGTGGCATCTTTTTCTTTGATATATCTCCAGTAACTGTTACAGAATCTGGTAGATAAAAGTACTTCTTGATGTCCAAAAAGCAGGAGAATATAGAAGACATATGCATAAAGCAGATTTGTTAAGCCAAATTTAGTACATATTATTAAAGCCAACAATAAAATTTCTGATCATGTTCACTGGATCCACAGTGTAATTTATCATTGTGAAAAGAAAACAGAGGGTTCCAATCTGTTAATTTGGAAATTGGACATTACGTGTTTTATAGATGAAACAGCTTTAAACTAAAGATCATCAGTGAAATAGCTTTTTAAAAGCCCTTTTAGCTTCATAAAAATCATAGTAAAATGAAGAACACATTTAACCTGTATAAATAGCAGGGTATTATTTTGGTTGGATTTTGATCAGCTTTATTAGTATTTTAGATTTTCAGTGTCTTAACATAAACAAAAAAACAAAAACAAGACTTTATATTTCATACTATTCAAACCAATGCACAAATGTTTACAAGTGCCAAACATAGGGCCTAAATGCTTTTCTTAATGTTTTAAAGGGTATACAATATAAAAAATGAACATTCCATTCTTGTGCACTCCTAGATAGGTGTTATGGTATTTAAGTTTTGTCTGATGTGAAGTCTGTTAGTTTTCATTAAGCTTTTTAGAATAATAGTTATGATCATGTTTGCCTGAATTTACTTCTTAGACAAAATCTTAACTAGAAATTTATTTTATTGGCTAACTATCCAAAGAAAGTATTAAAAAAAAAAAAAAGCAAAACTCAGGAAGGAAGGAGGAGGGAAAGAGGAGAAAAGGAAGGAAGAGGAGATGGATGGAAGAAGGAAATGTACCAAGTGAAAATAAAAACCTGATAAATATCCTTACCTTCACTTTTCTTTTCTGCTTGTTTTGCTGCATTTTCTGCTTTTTTTTGTTTTGCTGCTAAGAGTTCCCGCTTTAACTGTCTTGCTTCTTTTCTGAGCTCGTCACTGTAAAGCAAAAACAGTTATGTAAGTATATAATACACTGAAAGAGAAAACTGCTTAGCAAAAACAGGATTATTGGTTTTCAGGTACACTAAATCTCTAAGAAAAACAAAATAAATAATGTAATACATTTTGTTTCTTACATGTCTATTGTGGTATGGAAACATAGCTAAGGGATATTTTAAGAGCTGCAACTTTTCATAATAGCAATATAACATGAATTACCTATAAAATATACTCCCTTTCAAATATATCAAACAGAATAAATAAGTGATCAATGACCCACTGTTCTCCTTCTAATTCAGCTGTGAATTTAACATTCTAGTTCCAGTTTAATAAATCATGGAGATCCTGAATCAAAACAAAATTTTAAGAGAAATTCTATTCTCTAAACCTGTATATACACAAAAAGATGTAGCTTTAAAACTTGATGAATTCCTGAACTGGCACCAGTAGCTACCATTTATTAAGCAATTACATGCTAGGTGCAGTGCTAAAATGCTTTAAACTGAATTTTTAAAATTCAATTTTTAACTCATATAATACCACAATTTGGCAAATAATTTCCTCTTCTGTGAAACCTAGCAGGCTGCGGTATTCTGATGATTAATACAATCATATATTAAAGGTAAACTGAGATGTAAATACTGACTTCACTACAAGTTGCTACGTGACTAGTTTCTACAAGCCAGTTTTAGGGCAGATTCACATTCATGTGCTTGGTACCCATGACGTGAACAATTAGGGTCACTTGTGACCAGTCAAAACTTTGCATTTCACATCTGTGAATATCAGGCATCCACTCTATTTCAATAAAAGCTAAAATGGATAACAGATACTCAAAGAACATTGTAAATCTGAGTAGGTAACAGGTCTGGAAAAGGTCTAAAAGAAATCCAAGCCAAGCTTTTGTGAAATCTTAAGTCTAAATAGTTCCATACTACGATTCAACCTTTGTGCTTCTTCTTGATCCCCAAATCTTATACTTTGTTTTTTTTTTTCCCTTTTAAAACACTGTCCTGTATCAGTTACCAAACTGATAGGTCTTACAATGTGCACAGCTCAGTTCTTTTTACCTTTATCAAACACATATAGCTTTATTTTCTATCTGCTTTGCCTCCAAGATCCTGAATTCTGAAACTTCCCTTTCTGATCAAAATCTACTACCTTTTTAACTTTCTCAGTCTTTCATTCCTATTGAACCTGTGCTCACTTATGTTATAATGAAAGCCAACACCTTTATAGTTCATGATCCATCAGCCCTATTCTTACCCACCTGGCACTCTAACCATTCTAGATGATCCGGTCAATTATTTCACTAATATCCCCACCAGCACCTTTAATTTTCTTGATTTGTTTGTCCTTATGAATATATCATAATCACCTAGAAGAATTTGTTCACAACATGCTCCAGGAGACAAACCTCCAGAGAATATTATTTTGTTAGATGTTGAGATGTTGCCTGGGAATTTGCCCTTGTAACAGGTTCCCCAGGTGATTCCAATATGCATTCAGGTTTGGGATCCAGTACATTAGGACTGCCCTATAGCAATTATCTTCTCTTCCTTACAACTCCAAGCACTCCTACTTCACTGATCCTTTCATTCAGCCAACAAACATACTCAAATTTCCCTGGACTCTGCTCCAATCAAGTGATGATTATCTTCATCAGTGGACTCCTTCCCTGAAAGAACAGTTTATGTATAGAGTCTACTTTCTCAACCTTGAACTTCTTAATCTCTTGCAATCTATCCTTCTTATACTCTACTGAAACTGCTTCCGTATCAACCAAATTCAATGGTCTTTTCTTAGGCTGCCTTTTCCTCTTTGGCTTCTCTATCATTCAATGATATTACCCACTCCTTCCTTCTTGAAATTCTATTCTAATCAGACTATGTATCACTTTAGAGTCTTGATTCTCCAATTCTTATTGTCTTAATTACTTGTTCTGTTCTCAGCCTATAACATTTTTCTCATTTCCATATCCTGTACACTGGCATTTTTATCTAATCTCATAACATCAAATATCACTTTTATATATGTTATTTCTAAATCTGGATGTTTTGTCCTGATTTTTTGGTCCTGCATTTCTAACTATCCATTACAAATCTCCATGTACATTAGTGCTGTCCAATAGAATTATAAGGTAAGACATATATGCAATTTTAAGTTTCTTAGGAACCACATTAAAAAAAGATAAAAGGAAACAGGTTAAATTAATCTTAAGAACTTATTTTAACTCAGTAATTTAGTATGTCCAAAATATCACTATTTCAACATGCAACCAATATAAAAATATTAATACAATATTTTACATTCTTTTTCGTATTAAATGTTCTAAATCTGGTACAGGACATCTCATTACATTAGTACATTAAACTAGTCACATTTCGAGGTCCCAGATCTAGATGGATAGCGGAGGCTAGATGCTGCATAATTACAAACTATGTTCAAACTTGAAGTCATCTCTTCCCTGCCCAAATCTGTTCCTTTTCTGGAAGTCTCTATGTGATTGTGGAACCATTTTCCTCCTAATGACCAGACTTTAAACTTCCTCTGGGACTGTTCCCCCACCCTTTCACCGAATCACTGTCGAAATATGTCATTTTCTAATCTCTCTCATATATAGCTACTCCTCTTGACTCTCAACATCAATGCCTAGTTTAGGCTCTCACTATGTATTCCTCAGATAAATGTAATTACTTCCTATTTCTTGAAGTTACTTGAGCACAGGGAATAGCAACCACATCTTTGCTCTATCTGCTAAATACCATTATCTTTTTATTATACTATTTTTAAAAAATTTTAATTTGGTAAGTAATTCAGAAATTTAGATGTTTTCTGAATACTAAGGTCTTTGAGGAAAGGACTATTTTGAAAGTTGAATAGGAAATACTGCATGATGACTGAACAAACTAATTATGAGAGTAATTTGAAGTATGTAAAATAGGAGAGGCAATGGCAGTGTATACTGTTGTAGAGGCAGTAAAGCATAATAATCAACAGGATTAACTTCGAATTCAGAAAGTCCTGATTTAAAGGCTAACTCTATCACTTATTATCTGAGCGACCTAAGAACAATTACTTATCTGAGACTCAGTTTCTTCAACTATAAAATGGGGGTAAGATATTTAAAATATTGGGCACCGAATACATGTTCAACAGATGGTAGCTATTATTATTTAGATCATGTTTAAAATAGCACTACAGTTAAGGATTGTTTGTGATGTAGGAATATTTCTTTATTATGTTATTTACTATAAATAAATGTTACGTCTATTACATATGGAGATTAACTCTGTTCATAATTTTTATAAAGGGCAATAAACGCATAATGCCAGCTTCTAAAGATCTATCCTTAAATAGTCAAAGACTTGGATGCACTATTTTTTTTTTTTTAAAGATTTTATTTATTTATTTGAGAGAGAGAATGAGATAGAGAGAGCATGAGAGGGGGGAGGGTCAGAGGGAGAAGCAGACTCCCCGCTGAGCAGGGAGCCCGATGCGGGACTCGATCCCGGGACTCCAGGATCATGACCTGAGCCGAAGGCAGTCGCTTAACCAACTGAGCCACCCAGGCGCCCATGGATGCACTATTGAAGTAGCCATAATAACATACAAACTAAATAAGGATGAATACAAACTCAAAAAAGACAAAGTGAGACAGAGAAGGGAAGGTCTATAAGATTATTAAAAATTGCTTCATTATACTGGATTTTTCAAATGATTCAGAATTTACAACATTGTCAAAATCTTCCAGACTACTGGAACAACGCTATTTGTTGCTACTTGTGGAATCCATAACTCCTGGAATGAAGTGAAAGTTTTTAAACTAGTCCTTAGGTCACAGTCTAATTTTAGGGTTCCCAATCTTATATTCTCTGGAATATAATCTTATCTACTGGCACTAGAATATATTTAAATGTGTTAAAATGAGAATAAAAATTGTAAGCCTGGAGTACATGTCACCTTATACTGCCAAATTAGGGGCTTGCTTTAGAGTCCAATCAGCATCTTTTTGCCCTCAGAGCCTAGCTTCTGTTTGTATGATAAAAGAAATGACTTCTGGGGTGCCTGGGTGGCTCAGTCAGTTAAGCATCCGATTCTTGATTTTGGCTCAGGTCATGATCTCAGGGTCCTGGGATCGAGCCCCACATCGGGCTCTGTACTCAGTGGGGAGTCTGCTTGAAGATTCTCTCTCTCTCCCTCTTCCTCTGTTCTCCCTCCCACCCCCATTCTCTCCCACTGTCAAAAAAAAGAAAGAAAAGCCTTCTGTAAACTATTAACTCTGAGCTAATTCATTTTTTTCCCTAATAAGTATGTTTCTAGTTTAAATTCATTTGAATTTTAATATGGTTTGTATGATATCACCATTATCCACCAGATAATTCTGCATTGTAATATTTTTTTATCTGGTCCAATGGAAAAAAGCATTTCTTTAAAGAAATCAGCCCAATAAAATATCAACAGCCTAGAAATTATAGTAGCCTTTATATATTTAATAACAGCAAAGAAATTACTAATTTATTCAATAACTTCTGGAGCATCTAATATCTGTACAGTACCATTCTGAGTGATGGCACAGAAGTCAAGGTGAATAAGGAGGGAAAGGAACCTAACTTAGCTAGATTCTTTAAATCAGTCACCTCCCTTACCACTTAATCTTCTCAATAACCTGTGGTATAGGCATTTTACAGATAAGAAGTCTGAGGCTTGTGGAGATTAAATACTTAGCCTGATGTCACACAATCTATCAGTAGCTGATAGAGGTCCAAACTAAAAATGGGATTGTCTGTATTCTTTACATTATAGTACACTAATACCTTGAGAAAATCTCCAAGGAGCCTAAATTCCAAGGAGGGACATAAATCTTGTACATAAATAAATAATAACAGTACATAATAAAAAGTGGAGACCTGCCATGACAAAGAAATGACTGAAGCATTTTGCAATTCATAGACGAAAAGATTACAGTAAGCTAAATAAGGGATGGCTTCACAGAGGAGAAATTTGACCTAAGCCCTGAAAGATGAATAGGAATTAACCACCCATGTGGAGATAAAGTGAAGAGGCACCTAAGCAGTGTGTTTAAATCAAGACAGGGAGGCAGGAAAACACAGGGTGAGTGTTAAAACATTATGCTATAGCATAAATATTTATAGGGGTTGGGGCTAGTAACAAAAGATAGAGCTAGGAAGAGAATCTGGGACAGAGTCTAAATGCCAAGCATTTATGAGTGACCAGGTGGGAATATTTTTCTCCAATTTCTCTACAGCTTTGAGCTTTCAATTTTTTTTTTTATACCCAATTTCCCACCTGCTCTTATTGCTTCATTTTACCTACTATCCACCTATTTTAATACCTTACTAGTAACCCATACACTATTTAAATTGCTGTCTTAGAAAAAGTAACTATGACTTCCTAATAACAAGTTTCAATGGCTTCCTTTTCGATGGTAACTTAGACCTTCATTAGGATCTTTCTTGACCACCTTACCTGTGACCTTTTGCAATCTCAGACATAGTGTCATGCCAGATCTTCTACATTTCTAATATTCTGTCTGTTTCCATTGGGTTCTACTCTTTGACCCCTGCTCCTCAAATTTAGGGGCTTCTCAGTAGCCTAGTCAACCCTCTCCCTTTCTCTTTAGATTTCATCCACATTCAGGACTTCAATTCCATCTATCTTGATGCACTCAATGTATAAAATCAAGACTGTTAGCCTGATGCTCTTTATATATTTCCACTTTCAAGCTTAAATCACATTTCTAAATGCCAGATGGTTACTTCTATTAGATAGTCCACAAGTGCATCAAATTTACCATTTAAAAGTCAGACTGATCACTTTGGCTTCTCAAAAAAATCACCTTATTTCTGTCTTTCCTATTTTTGACCACCAGAATGCTGGTTGTCAGGCCCACCTTCTACTATTACTCCCTTACTTTTTATAGCTGATTAGTGGTCACATCCTTCCTTCACGAAGTCTCTTCCTTTCTGTAGTCAGTGACAGCTGTTCGGATTTTCACAACTGCACTATCACACCAGCCCACCCACCTGGCCTGTGTGCCTCCGGTTTGGCCTTTCTTCCATTCATTTAGCATACTTACGCCATACCCTGTAATTCTACTCCCCTAATGTTCATAACTCCCCAAATCCTACTCAAGTGTGCACTACTTTGTTTCCCAAGCATCTGAGTCCCTCCTGTTAGCTACCTTCAAACTACTTTTTCAACCTAATCTCTCACATATCCTCTACAGTTACTCTAAATTTTAGCCAAAACATACCAGTCATATGTTGGTGAACTTTCAGCTTCAGTACACATATCCCCTTGTTCATGCTATTTCCATTTTACCTAAAATGATCTTTCCTCCCTATTTCCGTCTACTAAAATTTCCCTCAGCTTTCAGTACATTATAGAGAAAGTGGCACCTGAGCACAGCATTGGGGCAAGGTTGCCAACCTCACTGAGCCTTAGGTTTCTCATCTATAAACTGTGGCTGTATTCAGCATGTGTATTATAACAAGGCTGATGCAAAGATTGAGAATGAGTCAGAGTAAGAGCACTATCAGGGTTTCTTAGTGACAAATATACTACAATAAATTCATGACTTAAATTACACAAGCAATTTAAATAATTAAAACTTTAAATAAAAATTAATCATTTTAGTAAAAATTGATGGTAAAATGATACAAAGTGTTACACTATTAAAAGCATCTACTCTAATGTCATTGATGGGTTGTTTTTTCTTTTTAAATCTAATGTCCATTTCAAAGATTAAACAAAACATTTTGGTAAAAACAGAGACATGTTTGTCAGAAGACCTAGACCCAACATCATGATATGGCCACAAGCAATTAATCCTCCTTCCTTGCCTCAGTTTTACCATCACTCAAGTACATTCTGAGCAAGGTCAGAATCATTCTATTTCAACTTCTTTGTATTAAGGATCTTAAAACCCAGTATTGAAGGAAATGGTGAGATGCCAAATATAGTCATTTCATCTTAGATACAAAAAAGTGAAGTGTGAAGATAGTAAGAGATTTTTTTCAATATTGCCCAAGCCAAGAATGGAATTGTAAACATGATAGAGGCTCCTGATTCTTTATGTGGCTTCTCACTTAGTTTGCTAACTACTCACTGAGTGAACAGTACATTTAGAGTTGAATACCTTATTTTTTTTTAAGATTTTATTTATTTATTTGACAGAGAGCTATAGCGAGAGAGGGAACACAAGCAGCGGGAGTGGGAGAGGGAGAAGCAGGCTTCCCGCTGAGCAGGGAGCCCGATGCGGGGCTCGATCCCAGGACCCTGGGATCATGACCTGAGCCGAAGGCAGACGCTTAACGACTGAGCCACCCAGGCGCCCCTGAATACCTTATTTTTAAGCTGAACTTTTTTTTATACAACAGAAGACATTATGAATAAGTGACTACACGGGAAAGTTTTTATAACTATAGTGTGTGTGCATTTTTATCAGACTGTATTACTTTATAGTAGTAGTTGAAAATCTTGCAATGTTTTAAATTGTGCAGCTTTTCAACTTGAGACTGAGGATTTAAAATGGCAACAATTATCTTGCATAATTTTCAATCAGTTTTTATTTTTTCCCAGATGCTTTTTTAAAAGAAGATTTTATTTATTTCAGAGAGAGAGAGAGAGCCCGCACAAGTGAGGGGAGGTGCAAAGGGAGAGGGAGAGAGAATCTCAGGCAGACTCCCTGCTGAGTGCGGAGCCTGATGGTGGGGCTCGGTCTCACAATTCTGAGATCATGACCTGAGCCAAAACCAAGAGTAGGATGCTCAGTCAACTGAGCCACCCAGGTGCCCTCCCAGGTGCTTTTCTCTTTTTCTTGTTTCCAGGAATGTGCCTTAGGAAAATTTTGAGTTCTATCTGTTCTTTTTTCTTATGGCATGAGAAATATCATCTTAATGTTAGGGTGATGAACTCAAACACTGACCTTTTCTAACATTCACCTTCAAAAAAAAAAAAGATCTGACTGGTTGACATGCCTTTTTTTTTTTTAAAGATTTTATTTATTTATTTGAGAGAGAGCACAGAGGGAGAAGGAGACTCCTGCTGAGCAGTGAGCCTGATGTGGGGCTCGATCCCAAGACCCTGAGATCATGACCTGAGCCGAAAGGAGACGCTTAACCAACTGAGCCACTCAGGCACCCCATGTTTGACTTTTCAAAAGAACTCTAATCTATGAAAATGAAGTGGACAATAAATGAATTTGTTTAGAGACCTTATTAAGCAGGCTGACAGCTAAACATATGTCCATTACAGATCATTGTTTCTGGGACCATAGATGTAGTACTTGCAGTTAGCTTAAGCCTGCTATTTCCCAACATCTGATAAGAATTCATAACACATGGAAATGATTGCAAAGCAAACAGTACACCCTTCATGGTTTTCAGTCTGCTGCTTTAATCACAAAGATACTGAATCTGTTTGTAATGAAACAACAGCTTGGCTGTTGATGAAATCATAAAATAGCCATAATAATAGCCTATCAGAAGCATTAAAACTATAGATGTATGGTACGATTTTTAGGCTTATGGTATCATCAGCTGAAGTGGGGAATGGAGGTTTAGCATGGGCATCAGAAGGTATCATAATATGTTGTAGTTTATACATGAATTGTGAAAATACATACATATATCCAGGAAATATCTAACCAAATTAAATCAGGGAAACCCACTGTACGTTTAAAGCTCTGCTTTACCTATTACTCGCAGTCTGGCCTTAGATAATTAGGTTAAATCTAAGTCTTGGTTTCTGCATCTTGAGATGTGAAAAATACTAAGGTTGTAAGAAATGAATACAACACAATTCCATGGAAATTGCTTAGCATACTTAACATGATGCTCAAAATATGTACTCAACATTAGTTTGCTTCTATTATCATTAGTTTTTCTCAACCACACCACAAACACTATTTCTGTTTTTACTATTTACAGAATCAGTTACTGACCAACTAAGATCTCAGGCTAACTAAAGATTAAAACGGCAAATTCTTTCATTTTTCTCATGAATACATAGATTTCAAAAGCTTACTGATAAATTTTTGTATTTGATTCACTGCTTGGATTAAATACCACATGCAATGAAAATGAAAAATACAACAGTTTAAAACAACTAAAAATTACAAAATTCCCATATCCTAATTCTGGTCACTAAACACTTGGCACTGAACTGCTTATATTCTTCCATTATAATCTAGTTGAGAAGGTAAAGAACAAACAAGTCAACAAAGAAAAGTACATATACTTACAAATTCTATGAGGAAGGCTAAAGGAGAACCTACATTATTTTTAGTCTACGTGATCTTAAAAAGCATCTATCAAAAGATAAGGTTTAATTTGAGAGATAATGCTCTACATGTCCTTTACAATCTATTAAACCAATATGTAGGAATAGAAAGACTGTAATTTGGAAAGATGGAGGAGTCTAAATGCACCTACATACAGCCTTTAGAAAAATCTTACTCATTTCATATGAAAGATCACATTTATTTCTAAATAAAAAGTTTAGACATCTGATGTAGATTGCCATTAATTTTGTAAGATTTCTTTCAAATCTTATAAAGTTTTATTCTTTTCTAAAACAGACTGAACAGTGAATCCTGCACAAAATCATAAAATGTCCATAACAGTAGGTAATATTGCTATTCTGTCTAAACACCAAGTAAGAAGTGCAGAATCAAACATGTTATTTTACAGCAAGACCTTGGCTTAGCTAATATTTCACACAAGTGGAGTAAATTTGTTGTGGCAGAAATTCGGTCTTTAGCCATATGTCTATTCCACAATCCAACTTTACAAATGATATTAACTCAATATGAAAAACATGAGATTTCCATTTCCAGTAAGGCAACATATGAGGAAACCTGAAATTCTCTTGCAATCAAACACCTAGGAGAGCTGAATAAAGTACATTTTTAAAAAATATAATGAATGTATAACTTAGCTCTTTAAATACATAGCTTACCTTGCTAAAAACCTAAGGGCTGAAAAACAAGAAGAGGACTGAGAACCAGAGCAAGAAGCATTGCAACTGTTACTGGGATACTCTGAGTTAAGTGGTCTCAGTAACCTAGGATTGTGGGCTTTAACATGGGGTTTTAGTCATGAGGATCGAAGTAGTACTCCTACACATAAATCTAAAGATTCTCTACTCATAGGAAAGGTGAGAATAAACACATATACTAAAAAAACACAGAAAGACTACAAAGAAGATTGTCTCAGGTCCATGCAGGCTCTCAACCTAATGAATATTTTCAGGATATCTAAGGAGTATTTTTAATTAAAACCACCAGTGACCTATTATACTCTATTGTGCCTGTTGGAACAAAAGGCAAATTATCTCTGAAGGAAGAAATCTTCAGTCAGATTTCAAAGGACTCTGAAGAGTTCTTAAAAAAAAAAAAAAAAAAAGCTCCCAATAAAAAGATTTCATAATATACAAGGAAACAAGACATTGTGAGAATCAGAGGACTAACAAGTAATAATAGAACCTGACCCTCAAAACTTTAGACTGCAAAAATAAAACAAGTATATTTATTATATGGAGATAATAAAAAATTGAATACAAAATCTACATCAATAATTGGAAGAATCAAAACAACTTTCAAAAGGGACAAATAGAATAGCTAAACTCAATGAACTACTGAATAGCTGAAAAAAAGGGATTGAGTGAATTAGATATATCTGAAAACACACATAACACAGGATGCAAAACAGAAAAAAAATCAACAACTGTAGAGAGCTAAAAGAAATGGAAGACAGAATGAGAAAGTCCATTACAAGTAGAACTGCAGAAAGAGAAAACAGAAACGGGAATTGAGACAATAATGTCTGGGAATTTTCCAAAATTGCTGAAAAATATTAGTCTTAGATTCAGGAAGCTCAATGAATTCAAGCAAGATAAATAAAAAGAAAATCCAAATGTAGACATATCATAGTCAAAATGCAGAACACCACAAACTGATCTTAAAACAACCAGCATATGGGCACCTGACTGGCTCAGTCAGTTAAGCATCCCACTCTTGGTTTCGGCTCAGGTCATGATCTCATGGGTCCTGGAAATCAGCCCTGTGTCAGGCTACACACTTGGCAGGGAGTCTGCTGGAAGATTCTCTCCCTCTGTCTCCCCTCTCCAACCCCCCCCCCCCGCCCTGCATATGCTCACTCTCTCTCTCTCTCCCTCAAATAAAGTAAATGGATAAATCTTGAAAAAAAGAAAAAAAAAACAAGGATAAATCACTTAAAATTAAATTCACCTTTTTCTTGCACAGAGCAAGTAGCTGGACATATTGTGAGAATAAAGTAGTCATGGACTTATGCAACATAAAATGATGTCTTTCATTATTGTCATGAAAGCAAAGAACAAATAATGCCTGGATGCTTAAACAAAAATGATTATGGTCCTAACTAGCCTAACTATTTCAAGAATGCAAAATAATTGGTCAAAGTTAAGCTTGGGATATATTTCTACTAACGTACTATAGAGTAGGTTCTTACCCATTTTCTGGCCTCTAATGCTGCCTTGAGTATAAAGCAGAAGACAAGCCAATTACAGGTGTAAGATAAATGGGTGGGTCCAGGTGGTAGAAGGAGTACTAGCAGCAGCAAGAATATAAAAGACCGAAGGGGATTTAGCTGATAGCACAATCTGAGTCAACACCATGATGTGACTGTCCGAAAGAGTGTGTATGATTATAGGTCTCATTAAAAGAAGTAGGGGTTTCCCAATATGCACATTACATCTTTTGCAATTGTTCCACAGTCCTTGGATATTCTGCTCTATTTTGTTCTTTGTTGCCCTAGCTTTTTGGTTTTCAAAGATTCTATTGATATATATCCTCTAGCTCAGAGATTCTTTCCTCTGTGTCCAGTCTACTAATAAGCCCATTCAAAGGTAGTCTTCACTTCTCTTACAGTGTTTTTGATCTGTAGGATTTCTTTTTGGTTCCTTCTCATCTTTCCTCATCATTTTAGTCTTCATCTCTCTGCTTACATTGCCTGTCTGTCCTTTCATGTGGTCTACTTTATCCAGTAGAGTTGTCAGCATAGTAATGATGGTTGTTTCAAGTTCCCGGTCTGAGAATTCCAACATCCTTGCCATATCTGGCGCTGATGCTTGCTCCATCTCTTCAAATTGTGTCTTTTGCCTTTTGGTGTGGCTTGTAATTTTTTCCTGGTAGCCATTCATGATGTACTAGGTAAAAGGAACTGCTGTAAATAGGCCTTTAGTAATGTGGTGGTGAGGTGTGGGAGAGGATGCCCTATAGCCCTAGGATTAGGTATTAGTCTTTTAGTGATCCTATGCCTCTGGACTAGACTTCACAAGTGTTTCTCAGGTTTGTTTGTTTGTTTTTAAAGATTTTATTTATTTATTTGACAGAGGGTGAGAGAGGGAACACAAGCAGGGGGAGTGGGAGAGGGAGAAGCAGGCTTCCCACGGAGCAGGGAGCCCGATGTGGGGCTCGATCCCAGGACCCTGGGATCATGACCTGAGCCGAAGGCAGACGCTTAACGACTGAGCCACCCAGGAGCCCCTCTCAGGTTTGTTTTTGTTTTTTTTTGTCCCCCATTAGGTGGGGCAGGATGGCTACAGTGGACTGGAGTTTATATTTTCCTTCTCCCACATGAAAGGCTAGAGGAAACTGGAGTTGGGTGTTTCACTTCTGCCATAAGGAGGGCTAGAGCTAGAGGAAGTTGGCTATTTCCCTTCCCCCAGGTAAGTTAGGCTCTGATAATTCCCCAACAGGTTAGGCTCTAGTTAACTAGTTTTCCCTAAAGGCAAGCAAGAAGAAGACCATATTCTGTTATATTTCAAAATGATTCCTTTTACCTTTCCTCTGGAGGAGGCACTAGGGGATTTTTCTGTTATATTTACTATAAGAACCTAGTTGAACTCTCAGAGGTAAATCTCACAATGTTATGGGGAGGCCTCCCTATGACTGTGTCACCCTGGAGTTTTTAACTCTCAGATCTGTCCACACAGAGCCTCCAGCAATTCATCAACTGTAGTTCAGGTTTCTCATCCAGCACTGTTCTTTTTTTTTTTTTTTTTAAAGATTTTATTTATTTATTTGAGAGAGAGAGAATGAGAGACAGAGAGCAGGAAAGGGAGGAGGGTCAGAGGGAGAAGCAGACTCCCCGCTGAGCAGGGAGCCCGATGTGGGACTCGATCCCGGGACTCCAGGACCATGACCTGAGCCGAAGGCAGTCACTTAACCAACTGAGCCACCCAGGCGCCCTCCAGCACTGTTCTTATGGCAGTTTCTCCTTGTGCTCAGGTGAGCTACAACTCCCTGTGGTCACCTGTCTTTCCTTCCAATATTGGAGGAAGAAGTGTGCCCTCTTTCCTCACATCTGGTAGTGATCCAAGAAGAGGAAAAAGGCAAGGTTAAATAATTTTATTAAAAAAGAATATATTTTTATTTTACTTGAATTTAACATAAAAATACTAAATGGAAAACTAAAAGATTTTCTAAATTTTATATAAATGTTTCTTTGTGTCAAGAGATTTCTTAAGAAATTCTTCCATTTTATGAAAAAATGTTATAAAAATATTAGGAGAATGGAGTTTTTTTTTTTTTTAATGACATTTTAGGCTGTACTGATTCACTTCCTGCCCTAAAGGTTGAGGAAATTAGTATACTTCATATTTTTTCCATTTTTCCCTTCCTCCATTTTCCAATTTGGGTTAGTTATATTATTGTTTTTACATTGTCAATGTTCATAGCATTTATATGTAGAATTTTCACAGTTGTATAGTCTTAGTTTTATATGTAAATGGATTTATTATTCACCACCATCTCTTTTTCTCCTAGTCTTGAGTTTAAGAGATGTCTGGAATAATATTCACTTTCTGTTAATAATAGTTATTTCTGGATGTAGGTGTGTTGTTGTTTCAGGTTTCCTATTTTCTTCTTGCTCTGATATGCTCCCTTAATTTTTTATGAGTAGGAATCATTTTTACAAAAAAACTAAAGTCATTTAGAAAAAAAATTTAATGAGCTACATTTATCGCAGTATCTAACACTGTGATTCAATATATAGTACAGTCTAAATAAGTATAGGCATAAACTGAGGGAGAAATGGTATCAGAATACTAATCCTGGGAACCATCAGAGAGATGTGTGGAGGCTAGGGAAGAGAACTTTTATGAGAAGACATTTCAAACATAACACAGAGAATAAAAACCACTAAGAACATTGCAACAGATAAAATAATGTATACCAAAAAATTATGAGGTAATTTTTGTGAAGGTCATACTTAGTGGAAAATAAGCATTATGTAAATTATTTATTAAAGATTCCCCATTTCCCACAGTACTCTTGCTTTGCTAAGTTTGTTTTACTTACATCAAAATGACTTCAATATTATGTAAAAGTATGAAAATGTGAACAAATGATTTTAAGTAGAATACATGGTATGGATTAAATAAGGAAAGAAAGTGAGGCAGAAATTTTTTCTGGCATTCAGCTAGACTTTCATCAGCATGGATTAGAATGATATAAACCGGCTTCTAGAGGATCATAAGGTTTTATACAGTGTTTTTTTCACAAATGGAGTTGCAAATGGGTGGTCCTTTTAAATCACTGAAACTTTTCCCATTTTAAGTTTAAGGACTGTTAGTCCTGCCGTTGTTATCTAATGCATGTAGAGACACTGAGGTCCCTCCTTCACCTGCAAGACCCTTTTATGTGGCTCCTGGACCAGTTGTAATAAGGACAAAAAGTACATCATAAGCTTCCATTCTGCTCAAGAATGAGTCACACTATTTATTATAGGTAGATAAAATCAAGTCTAATCCAAGTGTAGCCTTTCTGATAGTAACTAAAAGATGGTGGTGGTGATGATGATATTATATCTTATTTTTTAATTTTAATTTCAGACTCTCTTCTCACTGGGTGGGTGGGAGTTCCCAAGTTCCCCAAGAAGTACTTTGCTTGCTTTTTCAAGACAGATGAGCCATTAGATAAATGGTGCTCTTACTTACCTGACTTTGAAGATTACTGTTCCTAACTGCCTAGTTTAATGAGCAAGCTTAGACTCTGAGTACAGATGCCTTCCCAAATCAAGTTCACTGCATCCTTTTGACCATGGGACTCTGATTTGGCTTGCCATCAAGTCAGTCTCCAACTAGAGTCAGGGTAACTTTTTCAAGCTCAATTTGACCTCATTGATTCCTTGCTACAGCACCCCTTGATGCTTAAAGTACATACTTGTTGACTTTACTACAAGGTTCTTCATGGTCTCAGCTATGCTTTAGTCTCTAGCTTTGTCTCTGGTGCCTCACCCCTTGCAGGCATTCCACACATTCTAAAACCCCATTAGTTCTTAGAATGTATCATAATCTTTGACACCTACTCCTCGTGGCCTACAACACTCCTCTCTTTCACTTCCCTTCTACTTAGAGCTCACATTTATCCTTCAAATCTCAGCTTCCATGTCACTTTCTCTGCAGAGACTTCTGAACTCCAATATGGGTACACAAGCTCCCTATGTTTATCCTTACTGTCACACTGATAATACCATATTTTAACTGCCTGTTACTTCTTTGTAATATCCACTAGTCCAATAAAACCAAGTCATTTTACTTTTATAACCCAAATAACTAGCACAGAATCTGACACATAAGCAGTATTCAGCGCTCAGTAAATATGTCAAATAGTACACTAACACTAAAAAAATAATTCGTTTTTCTTAAGCACTGGCAAAATATATCAATGCTAAGTGTGGGAACACTTTAAGTCAGCAGTTCTAGGCATGCATCGTAAGGCGCCGAAAGTGCTGAAGCACCTGAACAGATGCAAACTGTGCTGGCTGTTCATTACAACCCTGTTTACAATGTGAAATGTCTATTTAAAATAATTAGACTACATAATACAGATTATATAATAAAGACAAAGTATTATTTAATTTATATAGAATTGTACGTTTATGAATGTGTGCATGCCTACACACAAAAACAAAAATAGGGGCGCCTGGCTGACTCATTAAGAAGAGCCATGTGACTCTTGATCTCGGGGTCATGAATTTGAGCCCCACATTGGGTGTAGAGATAACTTAAATAAATAAACTTAAAAAAAAAAAAAAGATTTGAAAGGTTTACCAAAATGAAGACAATGATTAGTTCTGTAGAGTGCAATGCCACGTGACAACGATTTTATAAACTCTAAATTTTGATTATAAAGATTAACCTATTTCTGTTTAGAAAAAGAAAAGTTTCTTTTTTTAGGGGGAATATTTCAAATGATTTCCTCTGAATATTAGTGGGAGGTATTATGATCCATTGTTCCTTTTGTACTCTTCTTTAAAAAAAAAAAAAAAATTAAAACTAAGAAGTTAAACTTAATCAATTAAAAAATACTCGGACATCCAGGAAACCTAATGCATGATTTTTACTGATTTTTGATTTCTACAATGGTCTCACTGCCTAATCTTAAATATTTTGAGTATTTTAGTGGCGTATAGTAAGTCAAGCACAGGAGATAGGGTGTGGCATATCTGAATGCTTACACAATGTTTAGATTTATCTATTTGCAAGACAAACGAAATTTGACATAAGGAATACTCCAGTTTGTGCTAATAAGTCTATTACTACAATGACAGTATTGAGTCTTTAAACAAACGTTTTTTAAGATCCCCTTCACGATTTAATTATCCATTACTATGGATAAATAAACTCGCTTTATGAATTTGATGAAACTACAAGCCCAGGTCACTACAAAAACATTCTGTTCAAATTTGATCGCACCTCTCACAACTAAACATTTGGAACCTACCTGATATTGCTTCTGTTCCATGGCTCTAAGCCACTAAGGGTGTTTTGGAGAAGGAATATAAACTTTCACATTTTTTTTTAAAGCTTCTTTTCTATCCTAAGGGCCATGGGGCAAGAGATTGGGGGAAGAAGTACGGAAACAAGACAGGGTAGAAGAGGAAAGGTTTTACAGTTTTTCAGCAGTAAACAATAATGCTTCAAATTGAGGGAGAGAGAAAAAATAACTAATTTTCTTTCCTTTATAGCTGCATAAACCACACAGTGCAGTATAAGAATATTGTGGATACAACAGGCACTAAACCACAGCAGGGGCCATCCGTTTGTGCTTCCTGACTTTTCTAAAAACTTTCACCGGCATTGTGGCTAAAGATGTGCTCTAAATTAAGCTACTCATTTTCTACTTCTAGAACTCTGTCTGGCATTTAGCTGAAAACAAGTTGCATCCTCAGAGGCTTTAGTGATGGGATGCAAAAACGGACTCATCCCTAGGGTACTGCTGCAGAAAAGGCCAGTTTTTCTTTTCTGTGAGTCTGTGTAGGACTTAACCTTTCTGTGGGTTTCCTACTCTGTTACCACCTGGCAGACGAACAGGACCAAAAATTTTGCCTGAACTGTGCTAGACCAGCCCTTCAAGAAAATAAGGACAAGATATGAGCCAGGAAAAGCACTTTGGAAACTACTTGCACCTAATAAAAACATATTTTTAATCTAGCTAATGTGAAATTTAAACTAGTTCAATCCAAATGGAAAAGATGCTTTATTTATATTTATGTGAGTTCTTAATTTAGGCTTGATTCATGCTTCATGAATAAAAGCTACCATTTTATAGAATAAGAGGCACATTTGGCTGTGCATCCCTTTGCTTTTCACTAAACCAATATGAGATATGTGGCAAGATTCAATATTTGTCCTTAATTTTATCAATAAGCTAAAATTTTCCTTTATTTTTTATTTAAAAATTATAATCAACAAAGTAATATGATTAGAATTTCACATGGTTACTTTTATCTTTTTTCTCTAGTCCCAAAATGTTCCAAGTATTGTGCCAATAAAATAAGCACATCCATGCCTACTATCTCATTTAGTCCCCAGCCAATTGAACAAGTCCAACTAAGGGCCCAGATAGAGTAGAGCAAAATGAACCACCCTCTTCATACCCTGTCTGAATTCCTGATCCACACAGTTACAAGTTTCTTGTTTCTTGTCACTAAGGTGTTTTTTTTTTTTAATTTAAATTCAACTAATCAAAATATAATACATCATTAGTTTTTGATGTAATGTTCAATTATTCATCAGTTGTGTATAATACCAAGTGCTCATCACATCACATGCCCTCCTTAATGCCCATCACCCAGTTACCCCATCCCTCCCACCTACCTCTCTTTGTTTCCCAGAGTCAAGAGTCTCTCATGGTTTGTCTCCCTCTCTGATTTCTTCCCATTCAGTTTTCTCTCCTTTTCCCTATGATCCTCTGCACTATTCCTTATATTCCACATATGAGTGAAACCATATGATAATTGTCTTTCTCTGATTGACTTATTTCACTTAGCATAATACCCTCCAGTTCTATCCATGTCGATGTAAATTCATCCTTTCTGATGGCTGAGTAATATTCCATTGGTCACTAAGTTTTGGCATGGTTTTATACAGCAACAGATAATTGAAACAGGACTACACTATGATATGTAGTCATTTATATATTAGTAATCTACCAAGAGGACTCATAAGTAAGAAACTAATGCTATCTTTTGAAGAAATTCACTATTATCAGTCATTTCAAATGGTGTCCACAGAGTTGGGTCAAAGTATTTTGAGTTAAGAGGCAATACAAGTGTTTACATTACAACAGTTTGAAAGTATACTGTTATATATGTAAAATACACATTCAAAAAATCTCTGGGAAATTTTAAGCCAGAAAGATTGATGCTGTTATATTAACAACATTAAAAACCAAAGCATCCCCGTGAGATCCAGAGACAGGTACCCATCATAAAACAGAACAACCAAAGATAAAAACTGAAAACCTAGCCTGAAAATCTGGAGGCTGGGCTAGCACCTCAGACATCTCTCACACAATGATGGTGCTTTTAAATCACATGCAGGGCAGTTCATGGGGTGGTGTAGGCACTCATCCCAACATCCTGGGCAAACAAAAGCTCTGTTTAGACAGATGTAGATTTGTGATGCTTTATTTTCTATAGATGTTAATGACTTTTGCATTGTATTCATGTTGAAGGTTTAAATTATCTTAAAATCTAGTATCAGATATTTTAATAATATCTGAATTCATTTAAATATCAACACATGAATAAAACTGTCAAATTGTGATCATCTCTTGAGGGTAGGAATGTAATGGTAGCTTAAGTATGGCATAGCGGTTTAAATGCATTGTTATCTGAAATGAGACTACCTGAGTTGAAAGTTTGCTCTGATTTTTTTGTTTGTTTGTTTTTTTGGCTTTCCACCATGGCTCCTCAAAAATGTGCCTAATAATACCAACTACCTTGTAGGGATGGTGAGAATGTTCAATGAATTAACACAGAAGAGTATGTACATAAGATGTGTCAAATAAATACTTGTTATTATTGTTATATTTTAACTTTACCAACAATAAATGTTGATACTGTAGTCAAAATTAAGTAAATAATCACATTTTAAAATTGTACACTCTCTGTAAAAGGTCTCGATAAGAATGAGAAAAATCAACATAAAGGACTCAGGGGGCGCCTGGGTGGCTCAGTCCTTAAGCGTCTGCCTTTGGCTCAGGTCACGATCCCAAGACCCTGGGATCGAGCCCCACTTCAGGCGTCCTGCTCAGCAGAAAGTCTGCTTCTCCCTCTCCTACTCCCCCTGCTTGTGTCCCCTCTCTCGCTGTCTCTCTGTCAAAAAATAAATAAAATCTTTAAAAAACAAACAAACAAACAAACCAAACCCATAAAGGACTCAGTATAGTCCCTGAGACATACTAAGCACTTGCAATAACAATAATAGAATCCTAATAGGAAAGAATCTTAAGAAATCATCTGGTTCTGCTTTTAGATGTTGCCTTCTTCTTCTTTTTTTTTTTTTTTTTAACAATGTTGCCTTCTTAATGCTTGAACACGCAGTACCTTCCTCAGACAAACTTTTATATGATTAGTCTATTTTCTTTCAAAAAATATGCTCAAAACACTCTTAGTAACTTTACCATTCCTAATAGGCCTATTTTCTATCACACTAGTGATGTGTGCAATTCCACTCTGATGTCTAATCAGGTCTTGCTATCTATTTAACAATTGTCTTTTCTTTGACATATCATTTAGATGTAATGTAACACATTGTATCTTAAGTGTATATAGTTCAATGAGTTTTGACAGATGTATACACCTGTTTAACTGGAATCCCTAGAATGTTTTCATCATCCCAGAAAGTTGCCCTGTACCCTTTTGGAAATAATCTCTGCCATGCCTGCCACCTCCCCACCCCTTGCCCACAACCACTGTTCTCTTTTCTACCACCATCTATTAGTTTTGTATGTTTAACAATTCATGTAAATGGAATCATACAGTATGTTCTCTTTGCTGCCAGACTTCTTTCACTCAGCACAGCATTTTCTGAAGGTTGTAGAAATGACTACAGTACATATCAGTAGTTTCTCTTTACTGCTGACTAATACTCTATCATACTACTATACATGGTTTATCATTATCCTGTTGATGTAAATCTGGGTTGCTTCTAGTTTTTGACCATTATGAATATAATTGTTATGAACACACATATACAAGTCTTTTTGTGAATAAATGCTTTCATTTCTCTTTGATAAATACCTGGGCATGATAAATATCCATGCATGATGGGACACAGGGTACATGTATGCTTAACTCTATAAAAAACTGCTGAATTGCTTGTCATATTTTATAGTCCCACCAGACATTAGTGTTTACCAGTTCTGGTGTGCTCTGTCTTTGATAAAATTAGGTTTTCTCAGTCTTTTTTTTTTTTTTTTTAAATTTTAGCCAGTCTAGTGGGTGTTATCTCATAGTAGTTTAATTTGTGTTTTCATGAATATGACGTTGAACATTTTTTAATGTGTTTATTGGCCACCCATTTGTCTTCCTATGAAATGTCTGTTTGAGTCCTTACCCAATCTTAAAAACTGTCTTCTTATTTTTGAATGTAAGATTCTAGATACAAGTTTTTACCAAATTTACATGATGCAAATGTTTTTTTCCCAATCTTTGGCCACCTATTCACTTTTTTTTTTGCGATATCTTTTGATATGCAGAATTTTTTAATTTTGTGGAAGTCCTTGATCTCCCTTTAAGGTGCAACTGATATAAAAATGATGTAAAGTACAATCATAATTCTAATAATAATATATTAAATCCCAAAAAGAAACCCATAATGCGGCCCAACATGAGTTTTCAGTAGAAAACCTAGTTCCGTCACTGACTTCTGATCCAGGGCTTCTTCCATTATTCTGATATATCTGACCTAACTAAATGGCCTTCCATTTTTAAGGGTTTTTTTTTTTTTTAATGACTTATTAAGGCCATTTTGAATGATTCCCTGACTTCTGGTATTTTAACAATGCTACCTTATTTATGCAAATGTGTTATTATCCTGAATCCTTTTTTCAAAGTCAACGAATTGGGTACTGACACAGAACAGGCACTCAATATACCCAGGTTGCCTAAAGCTGCTAACAGGTCTTCTGTGGGTGTGATTCTTAAATTACCCAACAGTGGGACCCTGTCAGTGGCTCCACTTTTATAGGCTTTGTATTGCTAGATTTCTTAAGCCTGATAGCCATCAGGTGAATTCCTGACTGAGCATATCCTGCCCACACATAAGCATTTGTCTTTGTCTGTCTTTTTTTTTGAACAGTGGTAGAACACTAGTCAGTGAGTAAATGTGGTGAAAAAGGAAGTCCAGTCTTTATTAGGCAGTGATGAATGAACTGAATACTGAAATTTAAACTGGTAATAAATGATGCTGCCTAGACTTCATCTTTAGAACAATATATTGCCAGATGTTAACTTACTCAAACCTTAAATCATGCAAGAACTTAAAACGTCTTTAATCTGGTACCTTCTCAAAGAGAATGGAATGGAAAATGCATTGTCAACTGACACTTTTTGCTATGAAAATATTACTATTCTTTACAGGCTTTTATAGATTTTTATCAACATACTTCTATTTTCAACCTAGGCTAATTACATTAGCTAGCAACATCTGGTTCATCACAAACTGTTATTGTATGGAGACCATTTAGAGAAATACAATTTAGTTGAGATCTGATTTTTCAGAATTATAAAAAAACTTATTATACAGAAAGGCTGTGAAAGGACAACTAAGAGTAAGTTTCTACTGCTTCCAAAGATTCCTTCAAGTGCTTATCTTTAACTCAAACAATTTCTACTCAAGACTACCAATGACTACCAATGACTTAAAAGGATCTTCTTTTCTTCTGATGAACATCATATCCCTGAATGATCCAAGTCCCTTAGTTCTTCAAGGAATTAATTTTGCAACTAGAGCAATAAGAGGACCTCACAAATTTCTTACCCCAAATGTCACCACTAAAAATAAAGATGAAACCTTGCTGAAAAACTAAACTATCAGAAGTTTAGATTGAAATATATATATATATATATATATATATATATATATATATATATATTTCATATATAGAGTAAATTTCTGTAAGACAAATATGAAAGTAGCATAAAACTCTCAAAATATAAATACAGGAAATAGTTTTGAGACAATTTTAAAAGCTAACTCTATCAGTTTTAGAGTATATGCTTTACAGTATTTCTTCTAATAAGAAAAACTATTTGCATATACTTTTCAAAAGATACTCTACAAAGGTTTTAATTAAAACATAAATGTATTGGGGCACCTGGGTGGCTAGTTTGGTTAAGTGTCTGCGTTTGGCTCAGGTCATGATCCCAGAATCCTGGGATCGAGCCCCACGTCGGGCTCCTTGCTCAGAGGAGAGCCTGTTTCTCCCTCTTCCTCTGCCTGCGGCTCCCCGCTTGTGTTCTCTCTCTCACTATTTCTCTCTCTTTCTATGTGTCAAATAAATAAAATCTTAAAAAAAATAAATATATTAACATTTTAAAAAACTAAAACAATTAGAATAAGTCATTTGTGTTCCCATAAATACACATATTAGGTGGTGAGCGCTAGTGATGTAACTGGCCCATCGAAGGACCCTTTTTTGCTTTTTTAAAGAGATTGTGAGATATCTGCTTAAAAAATATATCCTTAAATATTGGAGATTGAAATCATCTAAAAAAACCACAAAATATGCATCCAAAAGAATAATCTGTAAGCATTTCGACTAAAAAGTTAATGTTAATAATTCCCCCTAAGCCAAGCTTCCTCCTGCTAGTTGAATTTACATTTGACCTATTCATTTTACGGATTTCTTACAAACAGCCATTTTTTTCCTTTGCTTATGCGTTGGAAGCCTAAAACAGTACTGCATAAAATCGGGAAAGACTTTTCTCCTATAAAAGCAAGGTAAGAAGAACATGTCTGAATAAGAAAGGTTACTCCCATGTGTTCAGTCTGAAAGTTATTCATACTTCCATACCCTTATCTTTCTTATCCTATTAAGTAAATAGGAGAATGTGAAAAAGCTTTCTGAAGAATCTTTCTGTATTCAACCAAATATCATTTGTGAAATGGTTATGATAGGGGCATTACTTAAGTAGGTACAGTGTTACCAGAGTATCCCTAACTGCTCACTGTGGAGGCTTGCTTTGGTCATTATTCAATAAACATTTATCTCTGTAAGGTCAAAAGAAGATGTTCTACTCAATTAAGCCTAATAGCACTTGGTTTTGATTCATAAATACAGCAAAACTATACCTTGCACATTTCTTATATTACTTTCAAAGAAGCAGTAAATTAATTGAAACCTCCTCATTTTAAACACAGACTAATGGAGCCCTGTTCAATATCAACACTCTCTATACAAGGTGAAACACTTACAAACCACCTGACTCTTATGCCAACATGTTCAGAGAAAGATAGATATCTTCTAGTTGCAAACACAAAAGTCTCTGAGAATGCTGTTTCACTCAGTGCTGTCAAAAATACTACTTAAAGCATTCTTCTGCAATAATTACTAAGGAGTTAAAACGTTCTGCTCTCTTACTTACTCTCAAATCATTTTTTTTCAAGTATGACAACAACAATAAATCTCTTTTTCAAAAGGCCAAGAATTGCTAATTATTATACCATTAATATTGAAGTCACCAAGCATTTACTCAAGATAGCAAAAGTTTAAACATGACCATACTAACTATAAACTTGGCTCAGAGCACCAGTGATCTCATATCAGCCTGTAGGCACTGCAGGGGAGGCAAGAAGAGAAAAACTAAACACCACAATTCTAAATGTAGTAAACTGGATCTTTTTTTTTTTTTAACAAGCCTCTTCAAACAAACAAACAAACAAACAAAACTCCAAAACCTCAATTCCTAGGTACACTGAATGGTTTTCTTATAGAAGAATCAGCATGTTTGTCTTTCACAGGTATTATAAAAAATCACCAGACTGAAAGTAAGATAGTTTATGACCCTAAGCTAGAACAGTGATGGGTGTTTATAAGAGTAACATATAAAAGTCGACATCAGTGCTGAAAAGTGGAATATTAATAGTGCAACAGCCATAAGAAGAGCTATTTCTAAGATGTGTCTTCTTTATTTTATCCTAAAGCACAGAACATTGAGTCTATTAATAATCTCTATCCAAGATCAACATTATAAAGCAAACACTTTATGAAACATAAAAGTTTTAATACATCTCAACCATGAGCTTTTATAAAACAGCTGCTATGTGTAGGGTATTGCACAAGGCACCAAAGTTATGTCAGTACTCCTCACACCCATTCAGATAGCTACGGTCAAAACAAACAAACAAACAGTATGGTGATTCCTCAAAAAATTAAAAGTAGAATCACCTTATGAACCAGCAATCCCCCTTGTGGGTAAATGTCCAAAAGAACTGAAAGTATGATCTCAAAGAGATATTTGCATACTCGTGTTCATAACAGCATTATTCACACTAGCTAAAATGTGACAGGAACTCAAGTGTCCATTAGTAGATGAATGGATGAATAAAATGTGGTATGTAAATATAGTGGAATATTATTCGGTCTCAAAAAAGGAACCTGGCACATCCTATAACATGGATGAACCTTGAGGACATTGATGCTAAGTGAAATAAGCCCATCACAAAAAGACAAATACTGTAATGACCTTACTTATATGGGGTATCTAGAACAGTCAAATTCATAGAAACAGAAAGTAGAATCATGGTTGTCTGCAACTTGGATGGAAGGGAAAGTGGGGAGCTATTTAATGGGTAAAGAGTTTTAGTTTTGCAAGATGAAAAGTTCTGGAGATTGGCTACACAACACGAATATACTTAACGCTACTGAACCATACACTTAAAATGGCTAGGATGGTAAATTTTATGTTATCTATATTTTACCACAATTAAAAAAATTTTTTTTTAAGATTTTATTTGAGAGACAGAGTGAACGAGAGAGAGAAAGAGTGCACACACGAGCAGGGGCCGAGGGAGAGGGACAGGGAGGAGACTCCCCGCTGAGCAGGGATCCGGATGTGGGGCTCAATCCCAGGACCCTGGGATCATGACCTGAGTGAAGGCAGACACTTAACTGACTGAGCCACCCAGGTGCCTCATTAAAAAAAATTTTTTAAGTGATTTCCAGGGTGGAAGAAAACAGAAATTATGTCACTACTTTGCATATGATAGTGCTCAGTACATAGTAATTAAATTAAATTTTTAAAAAATTGAATTGTAATTGACACACAATGTTAGTTTCAGGTGTACAACATAATAATTCTACACGCCTGTATGTTATGCTATGCTTGCCACAAGTGTAGCTACCATCTGTCACCATATAATGCTAATATAATACCACTGACGGTATTCCCTATGCTACACCTTTCATCCCTATGACTTATTCATTCCATAACTGGAAGCTTGTCTCTCCCACTCACCTTCACCTGTTTGCCCATTTCCCGTCCCCTGCCCTCCCTCCCGAAACCATCAGTTTGTTCTCTGTATTTATGGGTCTATTTCTGCTTTTTGTTTGTTTATTCATTTGTTTTTTAGATTCCACATGTAAGTGAAATGATGTTGTCTTTCTCTGTCTTATTTCACTTAGCATAATACCCACTAGGTCCATCCATGTTGTAGCAAATGGCAAGATCCCATTCTATTTTATGGCTGAGTAATATTCTGTAACACACATACACACACACACACACACACACACACACACACACAAACACACATACACACTCTTATTTACCCATTCACCCACTGATGGACACTTGGGCAGCTTCCTTATCTCAGCTATTGTAAATAATGCTGCAGTAAACATAGGGGTGTGTATGTCTTTTTGAATTAGTATTTTTGTTTTCTTTAGGTAAATACCCAGTACTGGAATTACTGGATCATATGGTAATTCTATTTTTAGTTTTTTGAGAAACCTCCATACTGTGTTCCACACTGGCTGCTCCAATTTATATTCCCGCCAACCGTGCAGGAAGATTCCTTTTTTCCCACTCTTCACCAATACTTGTTATTTCTTGTCTTTTTGATTCTAGTCATTCTGACAGATGAGAGGTATTATCTCACAGTAGTTTTGATTTGCATTTTCCTGACAATTAGGGATGTTGAGCATCTTTCATCTGTCTGTTGGCCATCTGCATGTCTTCTTTGGAGAAATGTCTATATCAGGCCCATTTTTTTCTTTTAATGGCATTGTTTGTTTGTTTGTTTTGGTGTTGAGTTGTAGAAGTTCTTTATATATTTTGGATATTAACCCCTTAGT
This sequence comes from Halichoerus grypus, assembly GCF_964656455.1. Classification (NCBI taxonomy): domain Eukaryota; kingdom Metazoa; phylum Chordata; class Mammalia; order Carnivora; family Phocidae; genus Halichoerus; species Halichoerus grypus. The sequence goes on from NC_135713.1 coordinate 103,829,569, forward strand.
GGATAAGTATCTTCTCCCATTCATAAGTAGGTTGCCTTTTTGTTTTACTGATGGTTACCTTCACTGTGCAAAAGCTTTTTATTTTGGTGTGGTCCCAATAGTTTATCTTTGTTTTTGTTTCCCTTGCCTCAGGAGAACATGCTGCTGATGATATCCTTGATGATATGTTGAAATAAGTCTCAGAAGTTTTGCACTGCTCCCTCAGAGGAAAGCAGGTGTTCATCATTTGAGTCAAAAGGAGACTGAAGTTCATTTGTTATATGCACAAATAAAAGTTATATCCACACCCTCTCCCATAGCACCTCTGGCAAAGGGCCACTAACTCCCATTTGAACATCTGTACTTCTTTGTGATATGGCAGCCCCATTCCATTTTGGGCCTGGTCTATCTGTTAGAAAGTTTTTCCTTATTGTTGAACCCAAATCTGCCTCCTAGTAACTTTCATTCATTTATCCTGGTTCTGTCCTTAGGAGCCCTAAAGAGGACAGAAAAAAATCTAGTTCTTCTTTCATATGAACACCTTTCAATATAAAGGGGTTAGGGGAAATGCCATTCGACCACAGTCACTACTTTCTTTGCAGTAAGTCCATCAGCCCATTGTCCTGAAGGATGGGCAATAGAATCCAAATAATTCTACATCATTTTCTCTTAAAATAGAGTTCAAAAAGATCTGCTTTTTTCAAAGAAATGTGAATTCATTTGAAATCATTTATAATTTTAAGTTTTCTATTTAAAAATGCCAGCCTTTAATTTCATAACTAAAAGGGATTTGCTTCTTCAATCACCTGCAGCCAGACCCTGAAACTCCATTTGGCTCTTCTGTCCTCCCAAGTAGCTCTCAGACATCTAATAAATGCTGTTGGCAAAGTGCTTTGGGCTGAAGGTTATGACAGAAGCATAATACCTTATTAATAGCCATTTAATTTTCACTTGTGTTGGAGATTATTTATGTTTTAATCTCTACGGAAATCTCTCGTGTTTCGGTACTAGTGAAAATTTGTTTCAGGAAATAAAGTAATTTAGGCAAAATATCATGTTTTTAAAATTATACCAATAGGCTATGCTCTCTTAGTTATAGTGATAGGCTGTGTCATGCACTTGAAATAATTGTTGGTAAACTTTTCTGAAAAGTTTGGTTTCAAGTACTTAAGTGAAATTTTTTATTAGCTTTAAAAGGGCTGTAATCACCTGAAAAGGGAAAAGAAAATAAGTAAGATAAATGTGATTAAATTTGCAACAAAGTATAGAATAAATGAGCATGCAGTGCCTTGCACTTAGTAAGTGTTCAATAAATCTTGAGTTGAAATGAGCAGGCTTTTTACTCTGTATCTTTTTTTTAGTGTTTAAATAAAATCATATAGGGCGCCTGGGTGGCTCAGTTGGTTAAGCGACTGCCTTCGGCTCAGATCATGATCCTGGAGTCCGAGGATCGAGTCCCGCGTCAGGCTCCCTGCTCAGCGGGGAGTCTACTTCTGCTTCTGACCCTCTCTCCTCTCGTGTTCTCTCTCTCATTCTCAGATAAATAAATAAAATCTTTAAAAAAAAAAAATAAATGAAATCATATAAGTAAGTTTGATATTTCTCAAAAATTTTCCAATATATTTTTATTAAAAAAAAAAGAAAAATCCATATAAATATCTGACTGGGTACAACTACATTTCCATTTTGATTTTCCAGTACTATAAAAAATTCTGTTAATGTTCAGAAAGAGAGAGGCAAGTAATTTCTTTTTTGAAGCATCTGTGACCTCCTTCAAATCAAAACATCTCAGTTCCTTTCATTTTCAACCTAGAAAACAAGGTTCTTTTCTTCTCTCAGAATTCTTTCTACTATATGCAGATTTACCAAAACACTTATATAGATTTAAGTTTTATTGGGATGGAGGATGAAAAGAAGACTTATTTCTGCATATTGCCAGTCTCTCCTGGGAATTTTGTCATTAATGGAGTCTGTGTGAGACTAAAATCACAAATGAAATGCCTTAACACTTAAAAAAACAACACAAAACCAAAACCCTCCGAGTTAATTAGAAATGAGATGCTAAAATAAATACTTTGTCATATACGTAGCAAAACTTGGATTCTATTCTTTCTTGCATAGAGAGCTATCTTTAATTTTTCCATAGTGAATTTGGAATTCCTTATCTCTGAGTTTCCTGATATATAGTAGTGATCTACCCAGAATCACAAAATAAATGAAAACAGCAGAGGTGTTAAAATCTTAGCAAGCCTCAGAATTCTTGCTGCACAAGTAAAGCTAATATCTGCAAATAATATTTACTTTCTTCCTTTTTACTGATATATACAACTGACAATCAATTGACCAGGGTTTTCCAAGAAATATCATCTCATAAAAATATAGATTCTTCACAGAATCCCCATTCAAGACCTTAAAAGATTAAACATTCTAACATTAACAGTAATGATACTGTTCTCATATAAATAATCTCTTTAAAGTAAACCATTATAAAGTACTTAAAAATTGACATTTAGGGTTTACTGGCAAAGGTATTTTGAAGAAAAAGTGGAATTTGAAAACTATATTAGAACTCATTATCTGCTATGCTAAAGAGTGGTAGATTTAATTCTCATGGCTGTTGGGAGCCACTAAAAAAATGTGAGCAAAATGGAGGGTGGAGTAGACATGAATAGAATATTGTTTAGGAAAATCACTCCATCAACACAGTAAAGGCTAGACTGTGGACTGAAAGAAGGGAAACCAGTTATATTTCAATATTATAAGCCAGGGGTCAGCAATATTTCTGTAAAGGACCAGACAGCAAGTATTTTAGGTTTTGTAGACCACATAGTCACGATCACAACTACTTAACTCTGCCACGGTGGTATAAAAGCAGCAACAGACAAAATGTAAACAAACAAGTGTGTCTATGTTCTACTAAGACTTTCAAAAACAAGAGATTCAAAAAACAGGTGGCAGGATGGATTTGGTTTGTAGGCTGTAGTCTGCCAACCCCTATTCTAAGTCAAAAATAAAAAGTAGAACTTGGCAAATACAGTGGCAATGAAGATATAAAGAAATAGATTTTAAAGATTAAAGCAGAAGATCTGGTAGGTTTTGGTGACTGACTAGGTATAGAGGTAGACATTACAGAAATACGTCTAGGATGACTTCCAAGTTTCTAGCTTGGGCAAGTAGAAATGGGTGGGTTCACTGAAGGAATCTAAGATGGGGAGTAATTTTGCTAAGAATGGTGATAATTTCTGTTTTGGACTTGTTGAATTTGAAGTTCTTGTGGGACATCTAATTTAGACAGTTTTAAAGTGAGGGGATGTAATAGAGTCAGTAAAGTATAGCGTGCTTTTCCACCTCCATAGTGTATCAATCACCACATCCTCTCAATTCTTCCCTATAAAACTTTCAAATTCCCTTTTTACTCCCCAATCCCAATGCTTGGTTAGCTCTTTATGACCTGGGCTATTGGAATAGTTTCAGAATTGGTTTCTAGGCATCAAGCCTTGGGCCCTCTAATATATTGTCTACACTATGGCCAAAGGAACCATTCTAAGATGTAAATCTGATCATGGCCCTGCCCATGCTTAAAACTTTCAACAGCTTCCCAACAATGCATAAGCCCTTTAGTGATCTGACTTCTATCTACTTGCTGTTTACAGATAGTGACAAGCAATCACAGTAGCTCTCTTCTGCTTTTGTTTGGTGCATACTGTTACCTTTAGCTGAAAAAACCCACTTCATAGAAAGACTTGTAGAAATTATGCTCAAATATTAACAGTTCTATATAGATGGTGTAAATGATTTTTTTCTTTTTTTACCTGCTGTTTTCTAAAACGTGCTGACTACATATTACTTTTTTTTTTTTTTAAATGAAAAGGGAAAGTTCAAAACACACACAGGAACAAGAACAAACTCCCTTTCCTGTCAACTCCTTCTCACCAGTCCTTGGGAAGGCTTCGTCCTCACATTTATTATCCCTTGAGGTCACTGCTCACGCAAGTGCAGTGGTCATCCCTCTCCTGCCTGGCTTCTGCGGCTGGTCCTCTGCATCCTGCAGAGCTCAGTTCTCAGCTCTGCACACTTGCTTCCACCACACTGACTCTCAAACAGACTAGCAGGAGATTCGGCTCTGCAGAGGGCAAGCCTGGGGAGCTGTGTCACTGGCAGGAAGCTCATCTGCCCTTAGAGATTAGGGTTAAGAGAGTTTATAATTTGCAGTTCCGGCCACAGGTGACCTTGCACGGGCAGCTACCATGCCCCTTATAAGAAGTGTCAGGAATTCTCTTTGATTCCATCTTCTTTGGCCACGCAGTCAGGTTCCATGTCTAGTTGTCCTTTCTTCTTTTACAACCAACTCCCCTCCACCCCCATCTTCTCTTTTCTATGTTCTTGTCAAGCACTTTAATCTCTCCCTTGTACAACTGCCCAGATTCCTAACTGATCTTTTTGCCTCTAGTCTTCCACCACTGTAATCCATCTTATTAATGTAGTACTTAGAAACTTGAGTAGATCTCTGAAGAACGCTGAAACAGCACACCTCAAGATCTCCACACTTCTTTTCCCAGTATTTGCCTGTAGAGATAGTTGGGCCTCCCCCAGATTCCTCACCAGACCCCATTCTTTCCTGCTTCCAGGTATTTTCTCAAATCCCCTCCAAAAAAGAAGAGCATCCTTCTACCTGTCTTTATCCTACTAAGTTTTAAGGCTTAAATACTACCTACTCTATTAAGCTTTCCTTGTTCACAAAAGTCAACTTGAATTCCTTTAACACGGCCTATATCATACATACTTACTCCCCAACTTCTGTCCCCACCCCATTCCAAAATTCCTTATACTATAGCTTTTTTACCCTCATCTTCATTTTGGAATCTTCACAGAGGCCACCATAATTCCCTGTACAGGGGATGAATACCGAATGAATGTTTCTTCTCAACAAATGTTTTCAGGACTGATCATCCTTACATCTCTAACTGCTGTGCACCTAATATATTTAAGAGCCTAATGAAAGAACTGAATGGATACAAGTATTTCTTGAGCACTTAGTACATGTAGGCACAGAGGTTAGGAATTCACAAAGAGGACTGAATTAAACTTACAAAAAAACAGTCTGTGTCATAACAACAACAAAACAACAACAACAACAAAATATATATATATATTCGATTTTTGTCCCTGGTTCCTGACAGAGAAGCCTTAAAACCCTTGTAATTTCCTGAGTGATGGGAGTGATAGAAGTGTTTTACAAAGAGCTCCTAAATTCCTTGGAATTTCCTGGATGATAGGAGCATCTTTTGTTCTAATAAGGCAACTCTTGGTGGGCTAACTAGAAAGCTTCTGGTTGGGGGCTGGTCATTAGAAAGACCAAGCCCTGATTAGAAGCTTGGAACTTTCAGCCGCACTCTTATATCCTCCAGGGAGCAGAGAGGGGCTGGAGAATGAGTTAATAATTAATCATGCCTCCATGATTAGGGGGGCCTCCATGAAGATCCCTCAACTAAGGAGTGTGGAGAACTGAGCTGTCCAAAGTATCCATATGCTGGAAGGGCAGTACACCCTAAATTTCATGGAGAAAGAAGCTCCTGTGTTTGGGACCCTTCCAGATCTTAAGCTATGTATCTCTTCATCTGGCTGTTCATCTCTATCCTTTATAAAATTCTTTATAATAAACCAGTAAACAAAAGTGTTTCTTGAGTTCTGTGAGCTATTATGGCTATTATTGAACCTGAGAAGGGGGTGCGGGAATCCCAGAGTTGTAGCCAACTCAGACAGAAGTTCTGAGAAGTAAACTGGGAACCTAGCATTTTTGATTGGCATATGAAGTAGAGGGTAGTCTTGTGGGACTTGAGGGTAAAAAAAAGCCTACAGTATAAGAAAGAATGGAATGGGGCAGGGGACAGAAGTTAGGAAGTAAATATGAAACCTGTGGGGTGTGTGCTAATTTTGGGTACTAAGTATCAGAATCGAGTTAAAATGTAGAACACCTAGTTGGTATCTGCAGAGAATGACTTGTAGAAAACCCTCACATCTGGTATCAAAAGTTTTGTGAATAGTGAAATAGTTTTTTTCTTTTATGGTCCAACCTTGCATTGTTTTGAAAGATTGTTTTCCTATCAAAGAAGAGATAGACCAGATGGCTTCTCAGTCCCTCTTGAGTCAGGTTTTCATAGTATGATTCATTATTTTTCATAAATACCCTAAGCATATAGGGCCACAATCAAGCCTGAGTATAAAAATCATTCTAAATCCAAACACAAGTGATTTTACAAATTTGGTCAATTTAGATTACCATACTTCGCTCCTTTTCTTTGATGCAAAAAATCAAGAACTTACCAGGTTATTCTAAGATTCAAAGTTATAAATTTCAGCTTTAATACTTATGGGGAAATGGGCTTTCCAGAACACTTGTAAGTTAAAAGGCAGAAGACACCTGGGTATTAACTCTGCTTTCTCCCTCTGGATGAGAAAGTGTCCTTGCTGACACTGAGTTTGGTTCAAGAACCAGGAAAGTCTGGTAATTATAAACATTCCCTTAAAAGGAAGCCCAGAGATTGTTAGTTTAAGTTCTTCTGGAATAGTGATGAAAATGGAATAGCCCACAGATTGCTAGTTCTCTTAAAATAGTAAATATAAAAGGGTAGTGACACAACAAGAAATGAACTTTCCTGATTCAGGGACCCTATCTCGCACTTACATTTTTGTAGCAACTGCTGATCCCTAATAGGGGTCATGATGGTGAAGAGAAGCTATGCTAAGATGTGCTCTATCTGCTTCTGCTCTGACTTTACTTCCGATACAAAACTGGATCTGTGGTTAATTAAATTGGGAACTAAAGTTAAAAAGCACATATGTGTATCATGAATGTGTGTATGTTTCCCTCCTGTCAATCTATAACCCATCCAAAACACTGTACTTGACTTAAAGAAAAACTATCATGGCAAAGGCAATCTAATCACTTTAAGTAACACTAGTTACTCAGGAATAAATCAGTTATGTGATCAATACTGACTGTGAGAATGCTCATTTGACTAATTGAAGAGAATCTTAAGTAAGGAGAACTCTTCATCAGGACACAAAATGTAGATAATTGGAGAATCTCTAGGAAAGATGTACTGTTAAAGTTTTTTTTTAAAAAAGATTGTATTTATTTATTTATTTACTTATTTATTTATTTGAGAGAGTGAGCAAGAGAGAGCATGAGCTGGGGGAGCGGGAGGGGCAGAGGGAGAGGGAGAAAACAGACTCCCCACTGAGCAGGGAGCCCAACTAGGGGCTTGATCCTGGGGACTCTGAGATCATGACCTGAGCCGGAAGGCAGATGCTTAACTGTGTGAGCCACCAAGGCGCCCCTAGGAAGGTGCTTTTTAAGAGATACTTCAGTGTTTTAGAAATGATACCTCAAAAGAGAGAAAAGGTCGAAAATGCCTTCCAAAGGAAATACTATTCAAAGTTTTCAACTTCAAAAATACTTCAAAAGGAAATGGGTTTCTAGAACCAGGAATAACCAACTACTTCAGATTTCATATTTTGGAACATGTTCAGCAAAATTACGCACTAAATTAATTACTAAGTTGTAAATTTGTAAAATTCTAAATAAGAGAGATTCCTATAAGCAGTTTTTGTTTTGTTTGTTCTTAATGTCCAAAATGGAAAAAAGAGTAGTGAAATGGATTTCATTAAGCCTGGATTTCTTTCTTGTTGGCTTAAGGACAAGCCATTTTGCTATATAGTAAAACATAAAACTAATGTTAGATATTAAACACAACTTTGCTGAAACCTTTTCTCGTTTCCTTATGCAAAAGCAACTAATTAGAATATTTTTATGAATTCTGAAACCAAATTTGGCACTTCAGTAGCCAACATAAGCAATGGAGTCACATTAAAAACTTATCAGGGTGCAAAAGTTCTTTTTAAAAGTTAACAAACATAAAGTAAGCTATTGAAGATTTTAACATCTTTAAATCCCAGTCTTCAAAACCAAAAGATGTAGTTACATATCATAAAGATTATAATAGAGTCATTTCACACCAAAGGTGTTAGAATTCCTTTCTGGAAATAAAGTGAGCCTCTGATATATCTACCTTTATGCAAAAAATAAATTTTATAAACCTGAAAAATTAAACCTCATTCCAGAAATGGAGGAGAGCTGATTTTCTGAGGGTTTCTCATTTGTACCTGGAAGAGTCTTGAGCTCGAATGGCTTGTGAACCGCAATTACACACACCCCACAGATGCCCTGCCGCAGACATGAGTATTTGTTTGTAACACTTGGTGGGTATGAAGCGGCAAGCACAAAAGCCAACCTTCTGAAACTTTTCCTGGTATATGGAAAATCTTAGTTTTTCTCGTTTATGTAAACTAGTCCTGTAACTCAGATAAATACAACTTTTTTAGAATAGAAACATTACAGCAGCCTTGCTTTTCCTCAGCTAAACTTAGAGCATTCAGTGATGGGCACATTTTCTGGGCTCCACCTTCTGCAAACAAATTTAAAAGTACTGAAAAGCAACCAAGGCTTTACATCACAGAATAACAGATTTAGGAATGAACACTGGAGAAATGTTACAAACAGTACTGTTGCCCTGCTGGGTGATTTAAACAGTAAGATTTATTGTCTCCTTCTGGCCTAAATTTTAAACGTGGATTTTGTCAAAGGTTAGTTCTAACTTAGATCAAATTAAGTTTGATGTGAATGGGCCAGCTCACTCCTAACCACAATACTAAAAGTAGGAAAATAATTGCCTTTTTTTTTTTTTAAAGGTCACATGCTTGGGACCTCAGCAAACAGTAGTATTATTAAAGCGAAAACTCCATGTGGCTCCAAGAATGGCAAAAACATCCTCACGGAGGAAACTCTTGATTAGCAACTGAATGAAAGTAAAAATGTAACAGTTAAAGTGAAATCTAAAAACAGAATATATCCTATAATGCTCTGCAAAACCACAGCAAACAATCAGTGGTATTTGTGCCTGGCTGCTGGAGATTCACCTCTTTCCTCTTTCCTGTCCATTGTGTTCTAGAGTCACCAGTGAAAGTTAGGTCACCTCGAGGGACAGGACTTGTAAACACTAGGAAAAAGTCGGGCCTGAGCAATATCCAAACGGAAGTGTAAGCCATTTGCTGAGGGTTCACTAGATACCATTATTATTTATAAAAGTGGTAAGAATAATATAATCTCAGCCGAGTGTCTTGCATGTGACAATTAAATACTTGAATACAGTATTATATAGTATTCAAATATTTGTTAAACTGGATGTAGGATATAATTTAATAAAATATAAACTAGTTTACTTCTTCATTAAATACTTTGTTCTTGAGTTAAGACATTTAATATCTATTTTATCATCAAATTAAACTAGCAAATTTTAAATCTTTGTTTGGGTTTGATTGCCCACATTTCAACAGTTCCAAGACTCAAGTCTTTTTTCCTTAGGCAAGAATATAGTGGTTTCTCCCATAAAAAACAAACAAACAAAAAACTAAAAAAAAAAAAAAAGAAAAAAGAAAAAAAACCCACATAAAATATAAAGATATCCTATAAAACAAGTCACTTGAGAAGTCTGATTAATTTTGTTAGAGGCTATAATTCTGTAGAAGTTTAGAGGGAAAAAACAAATTACTGAAAGAGACTGGATCTTCCATACAGTGAAAGAATAGTAATATAAAATTTAAGTTATACCAAAAACTTGACCATCAGTTAGTGGCAAATGATTCCTTCTAATAGAAATGAATCCACATTACCTATATTTAGCAAAATAACATCATAGAGAAATATACAGCTATTTCCACTGCTAATTTACATAATGGAAAGTGGAAAAGTTTGCTGTTTCCACATCCCAAGCCAACTATATAATTATCTTTGCCAAACATTCAGCAATCTACAGAGTTTGAATGTATAAGATATCCATAGCCAGGATTACATCTGTTTTATGGACATGCCTGTAATGGGAAGGAGGAACACAGATTTAGCCTATAATCCTCTGAAAATGTGATTTAGACTTTTACTTTACATAGAAAATATTCATTCATTTAAATAGTAACTTTTTGAAAAGTAAAATTTCCAATTATAAGATTGGAAGATGTTTACTATTTATTTATTTTTTATTTTTTTAAAGATTTTTTTATTTATTCATTCCAGACACAGAGATACAGAGAGAGAGAGAGAGAGAACATGAGTAGGGGGAGAAGCAGAGGGAGGGGGAGAAGCAGGTCCCCCGCCGAGCAGGGAGCCAGATGCGGGGCTCGATCCCAGGATCCTGGGATCATGACCTGAGCTGAAGGCAGACGCTTAACCATCTGAGCCACCCAGGTGCCCCAGATGTTTACTATTTAAAGCCCATTATGTTAATACATACTGAAGAAGTTGAGTGGAAATATACTATTGTTAGAAAAATTTCTCCAGTCTATTATCTGCCTGAAAGGGTAGCTTTCTGTTTATCAAAACAAAGAAAATTATACTTATAAATCTAAAAAACATAAGAATATATATTTATTATAATGCTTTCCATTTCTGTTTTGTTAATTCAGATTTCAAAAGCTATGTCTCTGTATTGTTGAGAAGGAGACCTATGCAGGCTCCAGAAACCTTCAGTTGTTTGGGTGGTGGGAGCCAGGGGAACTCCCAGAATTGCAAACTCTTTTCCTGTTCTATAAGTGAATCCAAGGACAGTCTTTAGAAACAATTCTTGCTTCACCAAATATAAAGCTCACTTTTGGAGATAGCTCAGGGGAAAGGATTAAGAGCTTAGGTGTACACAAGTCTGAAGGAACAGCATAGTATAAGCAAATGAATGGGAAATTTTGGACCCTCAGTATAAAATACATATGTGTCCTTGGAGTTTACAAAGAAACACTGTAGTTTCAATCAAAATAAATGACAGAAAATACAAGAAAGGACATACACCAGTAAAAAGAAAGTTAAGATAAATGCTTGGGAATCTCTCCACTTTCCCTTTGAATGTGTAACTGCACTGAGCATTACCTTTTGGCCAAGCTGAGAAGAGTGATTATCATCTAGTCTAACTTAGAGTGAAAGGCGTTTCATAGAACTCCAAAAACCAAATTATAAACATGAGGTTAAAACAAAATATGAAATTATTCCAGATCTTTTGTAGGATCCTAACAAATTACATCAAAGTTCTCTTAGTTAAAAAAAAGAAAATTTCCTTTTGTGTTTATGACATGTAGAAGAATACCAAGATAGTATGAGGAGACGTAATGTCAGAGCTTTATAGAAGGGTTCATTTAAAGTTCAAATCAGAAAAGAACAGAGTTATGTTGCTGGTTATAAAGATGACCAAAGAAACAGTACTTATTACCCTTTTATGCAGACAGATGTAATTCGATAAATGTTGAAATTTTTCAAAGAATTAATTTTGTTTTACTTTTGTTTAGAATGTACAATTTGAATATTAATGATACAACATGATTTCTTTTAAAAGGGGGGGCAATTTTGAGGTTGCTGCCAAAAAAACTCACAGTTGATTCTCCCCCCATCTCCTTTTTAGTGATACTATACAAATCCAGGTAATGTTATCACTGTTCTAACAGAATAATTACATTCAGTGTGATTGATTAATAGCATAAAGGCTCCTGTTGGCCCAAAAAGTGTGGTTAAAGCTACTTTTATATTCAATCAGAAGTTCTGGCAAATAAGTTCAAAAAAGCTAGAAGCGTTCAACAGCTTGTGTGTTCTGGATAAATGATAGATTTAACTTTAGCAAAGACTAATTTTGACTATATTCAGAGACTCCTACACTGTGGGCAAAGACAGTAACTAGCCTCTTAGCACAGAGCTCTGGGTGAAGACCGTAAGAAAAAAAGAATCAAAATTATGATTCTGTCACAGAGTTAACATCCTTCAGATAGATCCAAATTGCAAAGAATATATGAACTGAAGGAAAAAGCTTACAGAAGTAGAACAAATGGTTGCTTCACTTTAAGACTAGTCATGTTGTGCTATCATTTAACACTGAAGACCAAAACAATCTGACAACCCCTTTAAATCACACTAAAAATACCTCTCAAGGCCATTTTAAACTACAGAAGGAATCATCTCAAAAGCACAGAGTGATCAATAAGAGAATCCGGTTATAAAATATATAGATAGAAGCTCTCCTCCATCACTGCTATCAAAGCAATTCAGAGTATACTTTGCAAACTCAAGTAGTATAAGCAAGACATCCAAAGAACTGTCTCTGAGGGTCTTCAAAGTACAGTATGTGTCATCTGTTTGGTCTGGTTTAAGTATGAGCTGATTTAAAAGCAGTAAGATGATCTTGAATGGAATTTTCAAATATCCAGAATTAATGGAATCTATACATAAATCTGTATAATACAAAATAATAATTTGCAAACACATAGGTTTACTCTATGTCAGGTGCTGTTCTAAGAGTTTTATATATATTAACTCACATCCTCACACAAACACTATTATATAGCACTATTATAAGCTTACTTTACAAATAAAGCTGGGGTAATTACTTACTCTAGCTCTCTAGAGCTCACAGCGAGGCAGAGCCAGATTCGTTTTGTTCTAGAGTATCTACTCTATGCTCTTCAATCACTACACAAGCATTCTCAAAGAGTGGTTTGTGGATCCTGAAAAACCCTGAAACCACTTCAAGAGAGTCCACAAGGTCAAACTATTTTATTAGTAATATTAAGATGCGATTTACCCTTTTCACTGTTTTGACATTTGCACTGATGGTACAAAAACAACACTGGGTAAAACCGTTAGACCTGTAGCATGAATCAAGGCAGGCAGCACACTGAGCTAGGAGTCATTGTATTCATCACTGCCAGGTACTGACAGGAAACAACAAACAAATTTAAGCCAGTTTCACCTAAGAATATCCTTGATGAAGCAATAAAAATTGTTAATTTTATGAAATTTCAAACTTACACACAATATTTTGTGTTGAAGCTGAGGTATGCATAAAGCACTTTTATTGCATACACAAATATGATAGTTATTTTGAGGAAAATGCAATTATTTGAACTGTGAGCTAAAACAGTCAGGTTTTTTTTTTGTTTTTTTATAGTCCACCACTTTTATCTGAAAGAACAACTGACAAGCTTTGGTTATTGTGATCTGAGAACAAAGTGATCTGGAACAAAGAGCTTTCACAGAAAAAAAATAGATTTTGGAAAATTCAAAACCACTACCATGAGACTGACCAAAGACTAGAAGCCTCTGAAGATCAGTGATGATATTAATGAATGAGATTTTTTTTTTGATATTGTATGGCAAACTGTATCAATATTTGGAAGATCTGCATAATTGGATGGACCAATCCTTTTCAAATGACCAATGCATAATGTTACAAAATCATGCATGGGTAAAAGACCCATTCAAAGTGCAAAACGAACCAATGGATTTTTAATGTACAACAGATTATGAAGGGTTTCTTGATTTCACATTGCATTTAACCAATAAGACATTAGCATTTGTTGAGTTTTGGTATGGTATCAAAGAAGAATAACCATAATTGTCTGAAAAGGCTGTTAAATACTCCTCTCTCCTCAATATACATATTTGTGTGAGGTCATATTTTCCTCCTATAATTTAACAACATGGTTCATACAGCAAAATGAATGAAGAAGTGGATATGGGAACCCAGCTGCTTTCTATTAGGCCAGTCATTCAAGAGATTTGTAAAAAGGTAAAACAATACTCTTGTTTTTGTCACTAAATGTTTTTTATTTTATTGGGGGAAGAATAATTATTTTTTCTAAAACTTGTGTTACGTTAAAATATAATGGAGTCTATTATTATTTTAAAGTATATTAATATTTAAAAATTTTTCTCAGTATTAATTTCTAGTAAAGTAAATGTTAATATATATAACCCTCCAAAAAACAAAAGCTCTTTGGGGTCCTCAGTAATGTTTTTTAAAGATTTTATTTATTTATGTATTTGAGAGAGAGAGAGAGCACAAGCAGAGTGAGCCGCAGGCAGAGGGAGAAGCAGGCTCCCCACTGAGCAGGGAGCCCCATGTGGGACTCGATCCCAGGACCCTGGGATCATGACCTGAGCTGAAGGCAGACACTTAACCGTCTGAGCCACCCAGGCACCCCAGGTCCTCAGTAACTTTTAAGAGTGTAAAGGGTCCTAAGATCAAAAAGTTTGAGAACTGCTGCATGAAGCTATACTTTCTCTCTTCTACACATTTGTGTGTGTGTGTGTGTGTGTGTGTGTGTGTGTGTGTGTGTACATATGGTGGGGGCAGATAAACTGAGGGTCAGATAAATAATTCATTCACCCAAGGACCCTTAGTTAAAAAATGGCACAACCTGGGTTTTTGACCCCAAACCAATACTCTTCCCACTACAACAATGTAATGCATTTTAACTCCTACAAATGAGTCTCTTTTTTATAGTCAAGTTTCAGTTACTAATGGTAACAAGAATAGGAGCAACAAGGAAAAAGAAATCCCAAAAAAACATAGTATGACAGCTTATGACGTGGATAAATTCCAGTAAAATAAGTTCTGTACTGGGTGAGATTCTTGATCAGATGGCTTCTCAGGCACCTTCAATGTCTCAAATTTAAGTAATACTCTCAATTCACTGAAGCTTAAGGATTTATCTAATCCATTTTTCTACTCATTACAGAAACTTATAATTTATATTACATTAATTATAGATTGATCACAAATAGGAGGTATATAATTTAAAGGAATAATACAGGGACTCTTCTAAGGAAAGGATCCAAAGACTTTTTTTTTTTAACTTTCTATTTTCTCTCATTGAATTTGCTTAAAAGAAAAATGCACTGAAAATTCAAAGGCCATTTTAACCCTGGCTACTAATGTTTTCTTAAAAATGAGAAAAACTTGCTCCAGAAAAGAATATACTGATTTGATTTTTCATTTCCATGTACTTTTTCTGTTCTTAGGTTGAGACAACTAAACTGCCACACACACACACAAAATGATCTGAAGAAAATTAAGTAGGACAAGTCCAAGAAAATTTACCAACTAAAAATTTATTCTTGGATAATCAAGGGGAAACTCAGATTTCTAAATATTATACAAGATAAAACTGAAAGCAAAAGACATGAAACTAACAGTTATATTATAGCCTATTGCAAATAATCAAGTAGCAAGAAACAAAGTTAAAAATAACTATTAACTTATTAATTGAAATAATAAAGTATAAAGTCAAAAATTACTACTTGGTCTTTTAGTTTTTCAGAAATAGGATCATTTCAAAAAAAAAAAATCTCATCAATCAAGGAAATTTGTAACTTAACAGGTATAATTTAAACATTAAAATACAAGTCTAAACTGCCATAACAAATATCGGGGTCATTTATAGAACATGCCAAGCAATCACAATACACATTCTTTTCAAGTGCACGTGGAACATGCACCAAGATAAGCCATATTCTGCGCCAAAAAACAAGTCTCAATAAATGTAAAATAACTGAAATTGTACAGAATATGTCCTCTGATCGCAATGAAATTAATTTAGACATCAGTAACAGAAAAAATATCTGGAAAATTCCCAAATATTTCGAAAATAAACAGCACACTTCTAAATGACCCATGGGTCAAAGAAGAAGCCACAAGGAAAATAGGAAAAATTTTGAATTGAATGAAATTCAAAGCAAATTTATATCGGTACAGGTTCAACCAGAGAAACAGAAGCAGTAGAATATACTGCCATATATATACATATATATATATATATATCCAGTAAAGAATTGACTTGTGCAGTTATGGGGTCTAGCTAGACTGAAATCCTTAAATGTGGATGACACATTTGAGCAAATAGGCCATCAAGAAGGGCAAGCTAGAACTCTCCACAGTACAAGCTAAAGCTGCTCTCCACAGGTGGAATTTCTTCTTCAGAGAAGCCTCAGCTCTGTTCCTCAGTCTTTCAAATGATTGAATCAGGCCCCCAGATTAAGTTTGAGAGTCTGCTTTACTTAAAAGTCACTAATTATGGACTTTAATCACATCTACAGAATACCTTCAAAGCAACACCTATATGGTGTTTGATTAAAGAACTAGGGTCTATAGTCTAGCCAAGTTGATGCATAAAATTGATTATCATAACAACAACAAAATTGTGGAGATGCCAAGAAAGCCATGCTTGGAGATTTAAATGCTTACATTAGAAAAGAAGAAAGTCCAAAATCAATTATGTAAAGTTCCAGCATAAGAAGCTAAAAAAACCAAAACAACAGCCACCCCCCCCCCCACCACAACAAAAAGACAAGAAGAAGAAAAAGGAGAAGGGGAGAAGAAGCAAATTAAACAAACTAAGTAGAAAGAAGGAAGTTGGAGAACTACTTGATTTCAAGATGCATTATTATAGATCCTGTAAATACATATCTCCAGGACTTTTAATGACATTTCAGATATACCAATTTGGAAAATTCCCAGCTCAAACTTCTCCCTGCTTATCACACTCCAGATATAACATTCATAGAAGTCAAGAACTGGATGCACCCTTGAAGGTAGAAGGTAGTCCCCATCCTTTCATTTTCAAGAAAAGAACACCCAAGGTCAAACACCTGTGCTCAAGGACTAGCACCCTGGTTTCCAAAACCCCTTCCTAGAGCTCTTCCCATTGCAATATACTATCTCCAAGTTTCCTTTCATGTCACTAAAAATCTGCCACACATCTGTGCTATAGTAACTGTTGGGAAAAGCTACCATCTACCTATCTGCTCATTTTCTTTTACTTCTTAAGTTTATCCACATGCTAGCATATAAAGCACCGTTATGTTAATTACAAAAGGGCACACCCTCTGGGGAAACCTCCTAGGAAATAAACACCTTTTCTTGGCTGAAATATAAGAAAAAGGCACCCATTCCTGGGGCTGATGTGGCCTTCCCAGTGCACAAGGCTTGGAGTGGAACTCCACCTAGATTCCAGCTCATATTCACATTCCATGGCTAAGTCCTCTGCACAACTATCTTCAGTAGCCCTGCTTATCAGTCATTCACCATCTTGTCAAATGCATAAAATCAAGTAATATCATTCCATAAAAATGCTCCATTCATAAACTAGTCAAATATAAAAACTTTTTTAAAAGCCTATCTTAAAATCTTTAAGCTGTATCTTAACTCTTGGCAGATCAAGGTTCTAGAATTGGAAATATTCAAGCAGAACTACAGGAAATAGTAGCAGTAGACAGGAAAACTTTATTACCAGAACTTCATTTTAGAAAGTGACATTTTATGTTTGTTTTGTTTAGTAAGATTTGAAGTGTTTCTGTAAGTGCTATATTAAAAATCACATAGAAGGAAAAATATAGCAACATGTTTTCCTAAGCAATAAATGTCATCACTGAATTTTCAGCAAGGACATTTATCTTTCTAAAATAAAACAGTTGCATACACTAGCTAAAGTTAGAATTTTATTTTTTAAATTTGTTTCCTTAAACGAGTATGTCCATAATCACAATTGTAGACATGCTATTTTTGTTTTATGAAGTTGTCATTAAGTTTTTATTACAAACAGGATGTTCTCAAAAATAATACTTCCATTTTTAAAATAAATATTCAAAATGAAACAAATGAAAATAAAAATAGTCATTAGCAACTTAAGTAAAATGCAACAAATTAGCAAACTTATTATCTTAGAAGAGAGTATTTTCTTTCACCAGCAAAATTACTCCTATCATCTACTTACTCCAGTGTATGGTCTGGCAGTTGGCAGTATAAACCTGCCTGAAAACAAACCTTCAAGAAAACTAATTAACCTCATCTGACTCCACACTATTTCACTTGGGATTTCCTATGCATTTAGAGTACTCAGTCTGTCTACGCCATATTGTACTTTTTAATGTATTATTTTCTTAAGTAACTTCACGTGCTCTTGTTTCATACAGCATGATTTAGGCAATAATCACTTCTTTTTTTTTTTCCCCCAAAGGTTTTCATTTATTTGACAGATAAAGAGAGAGCACAAGTAGGCAGAGAGGCAGGCAGAGGGAGAGGGAGAAGCAGACTCTCCACCTTGCAGGGAGCCCAACGTGGGGCTGGATCCCAGGACCCTGGAACCATGACCTGAGCCAAAGGCAGTCGCCCAACCAACTGAGCCACCCAGGCACCCTGGCAATAATCACTTCTGATGCAGAATACATCTCTGTAGTCTAGAGAGGGATGTGGGAGGGAGGTGAGAGGGCCAGGATGCTTATGAAAGACAGCAGTGTCTCATTTCCTTCCAGGTATGCTTGGCTTGTCTCCTCAAATTGTCCCCATGGACTGGGTTCATTTATTCTACTTCATTGGTATCACGCCCCTTAAATACATACATCCCCTTAAATACTAATTTGGTTGTCATACATGCTTAATAACCACTGACAATTACCTGGCATTAAGTTTTCATTTTATTTTGAAATATGGCATGGTTGGAAGGGGCTACAAGAAAGTGAGCTGTTCTACAGCTGTTAAATGAGAAGGTTGGATTGTGTGTCACCAAAGGCACTTTAAACTCTATAATCACCAGCCATCAATGGCATCATGTTTTAAAAGTAGTTTCATATGTATGTTTCATTTGATATGACCACAACCCTATTAAGATAGGAAGGGCAGGTATTAATCACATTTTATAGGTGAGGAAATATTCAGAAATGCTGATTTGTTCAGCTCTCATTTAGAGTAAATGATTGTGGAATCAGAATCTAAGCTTTCATAAATCACAGCTGTTAAGTAATGTTAATTATACAAATAAGATTTTTGCCAAAGTGCTAGAAATAAAATTTGTTTTCATCTTGTCACTAGGTAGATTTATTCCTCTCCCTAAACTACCACCTCATTTACTATAGGGATTTAGTGTTCACTTTCAAATTATAAAAACTAAAATAAACATAATTCTCTAATACAGTAATCTCACCAAACCCTCCTACTCATGTATCTCCTGTCCAAAATGTAGAAATCCAGTATTCACCCAACCTTGAGTCTTTCAAATTGGTGTACTCTAGGTGAAAAAAAAAAGCTGATCTATGTTTTTCTGTACACTTGAATTAACACAGAAATCAAGCAAAATGAGTTATGTTTGCACTTTACTGTCCTGGAAGGTACCTCATGATCTGGTCCCAACCTATCTTTCCACCTTTATTTCCAACTATATCCTCTCTACTCACAACAGATTGTTCCTCAAATACACTCTGTACTTTTCTCCATTTCCTCTACTGGAAATTCCCTTTCCCACCCATTTCCTCTTATTCAAACTCTACCCCTTCTTCAAGGCCTAGTATTAATGCTATCTACTTTGCATACATGCAGACTTCCTGATCCCTAAAGTCAAAATTAATCTCTCCCTCCTCCATGAAGCTACTGTACTTTCTCTGAGCCTCTGCTTTATATAGAGTTCATTGTGTACAAGATAGCTATACTGTCTGGCTCAGCTGAGAGCTTTTTTGTAGGCGATGGGAGTATCTTTATCTTTCTATCTACCACATGCATATTGTAGATGTTTGGAAAAATGCTGAATGCAAATTTCCTTGCAAACAGAATACTGTCTTGGTCAGGGTTTTCATTATATCTTACCTGGACTTGGACTATCAAAGCAGTCTTCTGGTCGGTCTCCTCAACCTCTAGTCTTGGCTCCTTCCAGCTTATTTTCCATGTTACTACCACAATGATTCCTCTAAGACAAAAAGCTAATCATGTCACTTTCCAATTTTAAACCTTTTATATTGTTTCCCACCATCTAAAGAACAAAGTCCAGTTTCTAAATATGCCATACAAGGCCCATCTTGATTGGCCCCTGTTTACTCCTCTAATATTTCCTACCATAATTCCTGCAGATGTGCGTCCATGTGTACATAAGTTCCCACATTTATCAGGATATCAAATTCTCACCAATGCCTTTGCATGTACTGTCTGCATCCTGGCCCCCCATTCTTATATCCCACTCTTTATGCCTCATCTCAGGGGAGGTATAACATGGCAGTTAAGTCAAATATATCTGTGTTTAAATCCTGGATTGTCCATTGTTTGGAGAGTAATCCTGGGTAAGTTAAACTTTGCAAATACACTGAAGGAAGATTAGAAAGCCATCTAGCCTCACCATTCTTCCCCTACTCTTTGCAAAACCACTATGTCCCTATGCTTTGGTGGGCAACTCTGACATTTTCTGTAAAATATAAAACTAAGAGCCAGTATTAGAATCTAATCTCTAGGTTCCTTGTAGGTAGATGTGATTAGTCAAATTCCAGATTGAAAAACATAAGCTTTAACCTTTGTTTTCTTCTAGCTCCTTATTCACTATATACTAAAATGTGAAGTAGTAATACATACAAATTTTAAATCCTTGCTTACAATAGTGGTCCATTTTAGCAAGGATGTAATATAACATTTTCATATACTGCTTGCCTCGTATATCTTGGGTGAAATATCTGTTCAGATCTTTTGTCCATTCCTTAAGTTGGTTTGTTTTCTTAGTGTTGCATTTTCAGAATTCTTTCTATATTCTGGATACAAGTCTCTTATTAGATATGTAATTTGCAAATGCTGCTTCCCAGTCTGTGGCTTGTCTTTTCATCACTTAAAAGCATCCTTTGGGGCCACCTGGGTGGCTCAGTCCTTAAGCGTCTGCCTTTGGCTCAGGTCATGATCCCAGGGTACTGGGATTGAGCCCAGCATCGGGCTCCCTACTCCGCGAGAAGCCTGCTTCTCCCTCTCCCACTCCCCCTGCTTGTGTTCCCTCTCTTGCTGTGTCTCTGTCAAATAAATAAATAAAGTCTTTAAAAAAAATAAAAGCATCCTTTGCAGAGCCAAAGTTTTTTAAATTTCGATGAAGTCCAATTTATCAGTGGACTTCATGTCTTATTGTGTCTTGTTAGACTCATTAGCATATCCAAGTTCATAAAGATTTTCTCCTATGTTTTCTTTTAAAGCTTAATAGTTTTACTTTTAAGTTTATGATCTATTAGAAGTTAATTTTTGTATAAAGTGTGAGGTAGGTGTAAATGTTCTTGCAGACTCTGAATTACTCTAACATCAGTTGTTAAAAGATTATCATTTCTCAAACTGTCTTTGTACTTTTGTCAAAAATCAGTTGATTATATGTGTGTATGTGTGGGTCTATTTCTGGGCTCTGTATTCTTTCTATTGATCTCTCTCTCTATCCAGTAGCCATCTATTTTTTCCCTCTGTAAGATTTAATAGGTATGTAATGCTATAGATTTTTGTAAACAGCATATACTTAATATACAATAGTTCAAGGTATCATAGCTCCAAATAGGGATTGCTTTCTGTTCTAAGAATCAGAAACAGAAATGTAACAACAACAAAAAGTAAACTTAAACAGAACCTGACTAATGTGAAACAGAAAAAGAATGCAATAATATTCTAAGGCTAGGCAACTGCTCTGCTTCGAAACTGAGTTTTCAACCTTAAAGAGCCCAGATGAAGTGAATCCCTTTGGCATAATCTATTTCCACGGCAGATTTATAGCTTTGTAGGAGGGTTAACTGTTAGCATTTTATTTAGGTTTAGGTGCCAGGTCTTCATCTAAAATTCAGCAGCTACAGTGTTTTAAAAAAGAATAATTCAAAGATATATACAGTATGAATTTATAAACATTCTTCAAATGCTACTTTAAAAACTTTTAGCAAGAACAAACTGATATTAATCTTCTCATACATTCCTTTTATGCTTTTTTGTTGGAATAAACAGCATTTCATCAGTGTTTTATGAAAATTATTTTGAGTTAATAGAAGAGTTTATAATCATAAAAGGCTCTCTATTATCTTAAGAGTCCATGAATTAAGCCAATGCAGATATCCTTCCATCTTATGGCCATAGCACCAAAGACCTAGAGTGGTGATGCTGTAGGCCCACCATCTTTAGGTTGTAACCCTCCTCTGGAGGCCAGGCTCTTAGGTGTTTAAGTGTTGTTGTAGGCCGTGTTTACATACTATAACAGGTGTTATGTTCCTTTACTGCTCCTTAAAATTGTTGCTATTCACTGGCACAGCTTAGAAGCAAAGGTAGTTTAGTTAGGAGAAAGGACTCTCTCTCACTTTGTCTTTCTAGAATAGAGTGACCTTGTCTTCTGCAAACATCTGAGCTTAGCATTGGAAAAGACAGATAATCTAGATCCAGACCTGCTTTTTAACCTGTTTACCTTTATTTACCTATGTTCCCAACATACAGGAGAAGGTTAAGTAATATATGTATTTTCCTCACTAATTCATTTACTACAAAAACTATGAGAAAAACCTTTAAATATCTACTAAAATGTAAACACATTTTGTTCCAAAATTCTTTCCATACTACACAGCATGGGCTAAAACAATAAAACGAAGAAAAGATAATTTTTAAAACTTCACTGGACTGCTGATAAATCCTACCTGAGAATATAATAATGAGCATAAAGCCAAACAGTTAAGGCTGGTGAACAACTTTGCAATGTTATCTTGGCTTTCAATTTCTGGGCCACTCTCCAGCAGCATCAGGATTAGACATTCTTACCTTCTATCACACTAAATGTACTTCCACAGGTCAGCTATATGTCTAGGTGACTGAGCAAGTACATATACCCTACAACTAAAACTGAGTCTTATCATATAGCAGCATGATATAAAATACAAGGACTTTAACACTCTAGTTTTTGTATAAGGCCTACACGGTATCTTTCTAAACTCTCCGAAGCCAAGCCAAGGGGTTTTCTTTTTAATTCCCTTTAACAAAGACTGTCGTTAAGATTATTTCAAGTTACAGTCAATATTGTGAACAAATAAGCATATCCAGAAATTTTCTATTGATTTGTAATGATTAATAAGTCTAAAAAAGTAAATGCTTATCTAAAAGGAAGACAAACTGGCAGGAAGTCATTATACAATTTTCATAATTAAGAAAACATTCTTTTTCACAGAATCCAGAAAATCAGATATACAGCGAAGAACAAATCTAGCTTCCTGTCTGTTGACTGTGTGTGTGTGTGTACATGCGTGCATGTGTAAACTGAAAATACAAATTATAGAGAAAGGATTTTGTACATAAGCTCATATGCCAATTAATATCTGCCTTTGACCATAAGAAAAGTACTTCTCAGTAGGAACAGAAACCTACCCATTATCATATAACAAATTTGAGACTGTTTAAACAAAATAATTCTTTAAAGAAGTAGCTAAATCAACACTATAAATTTTAAAACAGAAAGCAGACTTCTTGACATGACAAAATTAGCAATGAGCAATACCAGGAAAATGTATTAAGGATCTTTAAAATAAAAGAGAAATTTAAGTGAGTAGAAGAATAATAAATACGAAATTACATTAAAAATCCAGT
This sequence comes from Halichoerus grypus, assembly GCF_964656455.1. NCBI lineage: Eukaryota > Metazoa > Chordata > Mammalia > Carnivora > Phocidae > Halichoerus > Halichoerus grypus. The sequence continues at coordinate 103,852,800 of NC_135713.1, forward strand.
AAGCCTCTGATATACTTCAAAATAATAATGGAAATCCAATTTAAGGTTTAACACTCACATAGGTGCATTTAAATAGTAAATACGTTGAAATCAACATGAATACACAAATACACTGAATGAACTAATACACACGATGTAGCAATATCTAAACAAGAAAGACCAAGGAGAGAAGAGAGATCAAATATTACTAATGTATCAAAGTTGGCAAAAAGGTAGGAAAGAACTGTAATGAAATCTGTGAGATCCCTCTTCAAAGTAGGTCATTACTAAATAGTTCATATTGTCTACTTTTAAAAAGACAAGCTCAAATAAAGGCAAAGATTCGATAAGGTGAACAAAACAACAAAATCCACTCTTTTAGATTAATGTTGATGAAATATTATGGTAATGGTTCTTTAAAAAGTTATAGAACTTGTAGAAAACTGGTGATGGTTGGGAGAAGAGACCCTCTTATTTTGTCTCCCTAGAATAGAATGACCTTGCCTTCTGCAAACATCTGATCCTAGTTTTGAAAAAGATGGATATCTGCATTCAAACTTTATTCTAAACCTCATTTACCTTTATTCACCTATGCTCCCAGCATATAGGAAAAGGCTAAGTAATGTGTGTACTTCCATCACTAATTATTTGGCTGCAAAAACTATGAGCCAATCACATCCTAGCACTACTGATGAATTTTTTGTTTGTTTGTTGTTTTTGTTTTTTGAAGGGTGTGGATCCTAGCAGATGCATTTTGTAAAAGCCAAACAAATTTTAAAAGTTTGTCTTGGTTATTTGGATATGTACCCCTGATAGGCATGGAGGGAGTTATTTTAAATAGTGTGGTCTGAAAAGACGATGTTTGAGCAAGGAACTGCATGAAGAGAAGGAATGGTTACTAAGATTATCTTAGAGAAGAAACTTTCAAGCTGAGGTAACCCAAAGTTACCTGAAGGTAACTGAAAAAGGCCTGAAAAAAGAATGAGCTTGGTGTGTCCATGAAACAGCAAGAAGGACAATATGCTGCATTTGAAGTGAGCCACAAGAGTAAGGTGGATAACAGCTTGGCCAAAGTGTGTAAAAAAGGTAAGGGTGTGAGGACCAGAGCACAGAGTAAAGCAGTTGCCTTTGCCAGAAACATATGAGAATTTCAGATGCAGATGGGTACATTGTTGGTGGGAAAATGAGGAATTTCTCTCACAACTTCTGTTTTCATAATAAAATAAGGAGCAGGGTGATCAGCCAAAAGTGAGAAGAGCAGTGAAGACGTTGGGTGTTATTAATTAATATGATTCTCTTCCAGGAACAAGATGAAAACCAACTAAGAAGTCTATTAAAAATAATGAAACAGCTATTCATTTCCTCTCTGCCCACATTCCCATCTTAGAGAACCTACCCTACTCATAACCCTGGAAGAAACAGCCTGACTGTATCAGTTAGGTTTAGGTTCTGTTACGCTTAATAGAAACTCCAAATAATGTGGCTTTAAATAACTTGAATGTTATTTTATCCCACATCCAACAACTCCAGATAGGTAATCCAAGCTAGAATTGTGGCTCCATGAGGTCTTCAAGGACCCAGGCTCTTTCAACCTCTCTATTCCACCAAGGCTAGCCCCTTCCCTCTTTCCTTTAGAAAAGACTGCCTGAAAGTCTGATACTATCTGTTTCATCTCATTAGCCAGAATTTGGTCACAAGGCCTTGCCTTGCTACAAAGGAGTGTGGTGAATGTGTTTTAATGAGGCAGTCATGAGTCCAGCTACATATCTGGGTTCTCATTACTAAATACAAAGGGAAGTGGATGATGGAGGGACAAGCCATCTCTGTCACACCTACATATCTCATGGCTTTCTAAGAGCCCCTCCACCATCACTGTCCTCTCCGATGACATAAATGGATAGCTAACCCAAGCCAAGCCAGTAAGATTTTCTCTCTGGAGAGTCAGGCTTTGGGACACAGAAATAAAGTCAATTTACTTCTGAAGGGCTGAACTGCAAGAGACAATAGGCTAGAGCCCTACAAAGAAAACACAAGACTGTAGAAAGTAACAGAATGTTCCTGTCAGGCTTGTATGCAATTCTTTTATCTGGATTCTGTGCAACTCCCTCTATTCCTTTATGCAGAAATCCCTTCAGTTTATATGTAAAATCCCTTTATAGAAAAATGTGAGTTTTTTTTTAGTAGGTTTCTATTCCCTACAACGAAAGGATCCTTAAGATATCTAATAAGAAAGTTATGATTTAATGTTATGTATATATGAAGTGTTTCTGCATCTTCTGTGAAACTCGTGGAAGATAGTCATTGTGCTCTTCTCCACCCCTTCTGGAAAGATAGGTAAGACAGAATTTCTTTTAGAATTTTATAACTTTTAAAAAGTATGTGATAATTAGGAAGTGATTTCTTTTTAAAATTCAGATAATGACAGTTAAGTAATGTTTATTATATCTTTTTTTGTCCTGTCCACCAGGAAGATGATGACTAAATTTATTACACAGTCACAGGCATTTACAGCAATTCCTGGTTAAAGCACAAAGCCTGGAGATTACATTACTGTTTCTAAGCATACACTGCTCCTCCTTGGGAAAGGTTTATACTTCACCATACCAGGTTTGGCCATATCACGTGCTCTCACCAATGAAATGGTGAAGTGATGGATGCCATGTCTAAGCAGAAGCTTTAAGAGCTAGCATATGATTCCATCGTCACTCTTTTCCTTCTGCTGTGCCTCTCAGCAAGAGGCTTCTCCTTCATTCTGGGCCCATGAATGTAAGTGATGGGGAGTCTATCTACAGATCTTGCTAGGATGTAGCCAGAACAAGAGAACAAACATTAGTTTTAACCCACTAAGATATGGGGATTGTTTGTTACCATAGCATAACCTAACTTAAGCTGACTAATAAAGGAAACAATTCAGTATGTTTATATGTAGGGCATTGAAGAATATCAGGAAGGACTAAAAGGACGAAAATGTCTGAGGGGAGCATTAGGAACATCTAGAGCTCCTATCCCAATACTTATCGCCACCACTCAGCCAAGTTATCTAAGCCAGAAACATAGGAGTCATCTGGAGTATATCTTTTTCCTTTGGGTCTCCTATATCCAAATCTGTTACCTCCTTATTATCTCTAAATCCATCCCCATAGATACTACTTTAGTGAATGAGACCCTTACTACCTCTCCTTTGGACTAATGTAATAATGTCTTTCTGTTTCGGTCTCCTTCCTCCAATCCATCCCCTACACTCATATAGAATAATATTTCTAACATGATGTCATACCTTTGCTAGAAACATCCCATGTGAGAGTTACACGTCAGCGGGACACATATGAGCTGGCCCCGGCCAGCCCTTCTCTGGGCCCTGGAGAGGGGTCAGGCCACAGCAGTTTCAAGACCAGATTTGCCACTTTCTACACACAAATGCTTAACCTCTTTAAGTCTAGTTTTCTTCACTTTTAAAATGAGAATCATAATATAGACTATACTTTGTAGCTTTGTTATGGAGGTCAAATTAGAGACATAAATTGACTTGGCAAAGCAGTAACACTATAGAACAAGAAATATTTGTGGAATAACAACAACTGTCTGCCTAGAGCATCTAGGAATACCTCACAGCCCTCATCTGTTCATACAACTGTCTCCCTTTACTAGACACTAAGCAACCTGTAAAGAAACTCAGACTTACTAATCTCAGCATCCTAGGACCTAGCACAGTGCCTGGTACAAAGGAGGAACTCATTGTGCATAAGCAAAGCCATACCTGAAAGGTGGTAAAATCCCTGAACGGTTAGGGGGGGAAAGGATCCAGAGAGAAAACTAGAGAAAGAAAAAATAGAATCACTAATTATAGATCTCCCTCAGGCCCGTGTGTAACTTCAAGTGCTTTTAACTTTGTGTTCAACAAAGATCTTTGCATCTTGAGTGGCCTCTTTGTTGTGTATTTTATCCAAATTATACCTGCCAATTTATTTTTTTTTAAAGATTTTATTTATTTATTTGAGAGAGAGCGAGAGAGAGAGCGTGTGTGAGTAGGGGGAGGAGGAGAGGGGTAAGGAGAGGAAGAGGGAAAGAATTTTGGAATAGCAACACAGGGCTCGATCTCAGGACCCTGAGATCATGACCTGAGCCTAAACCAAGAGTAAGACGCTTAACTGACCAAGCCACCCAGGCATCCGTATACTTGCCAATTTAATTTATAGGTAAATTCACAAAGTATAGACAAGGAAAGTAGGAAAGCAATGAATTTCAAAACTCTTCAATGTGACTAGATTTCCAGGGTAGGGAACACTTCCTCAAATGCTTGAGTAACTTAAAGAATGTTTTTTGCATATAATCTCAACACTGCATTTCAAATGTACAATTGCATTCTCCAAAAACAACTTATACTACCAGATCAATGGAATATAACTCTCAAGGGTAATTCTAAAGAGATGCAAATACCTCTTCTCCATTTTGACAGGAGAATCTCCCCCACGTGTGCATTTCACTGCTTCCTGTCTGCCATTTGAAATCTAACTGTAAAAACAGTAGGGTTGTCGTATTTCTGAAGTATATAACTGAAGTTCAAGGATTTTTTTTCCTTTTATTTTGAAGGTGAACCCTTGGATGTGGATTAAGGTGGATTAAGGTTCTCAGTGAACTACCTGGGCATTTTAAAAGTGGTTTTTTATTTCAAATAGCCCAAGAAACAGTTTTGTTCAGAATATCCAAAAATCCTTGCTATAAAGACCCAAACAGAAGAAAAATGGAAGCTTGCCAAAAATGCCAAATGATAGTATGGTTTATATTATAATTGTTACTATTCCAAAATTTTAAATGTAATAGGTAAAGGCAGTAAAATAAACCGTCTAGCCTACATTGGGGGATTATACAACAATAATTTAAAGGACTGGACTTCATGCTAAAATGTTATTTCTTTCCAATAGTGCCTCCAAATAATGGTTTATCTTATTAGCATTCAGGTATAACTTATGAAATTGCTAATATTTAACTGTTCTTGATCTACAAAAATGGCAATTTTACATTCAACTCTTTTTTGACCTGGTATTTTGATCTGTTCCAGAAATATATATTGCCTACTTAACATCCTTAATAATTTGCATGCATGTCTCTTAGAGTACTTGTCAAGTGCTCCGAATTGTGATCATTGTTTATAATGTCACTTTTACACTATATAATGAACGTTTGCAGACAGAAATCATTTCTCCTTTGTTTTCATGTTCTGGGAGTCTGGCACTGGCTGGCACATAGCAGTTCCTATAGTGCCTGGCAAGAGGAGTAGCATGTGTTTGAGAATAGGATTACTGCTTAGGAGAGAACATACAAAAAATAAAAATCAAGGTCTAGGACAAGTTACCATGCAAACCGCATTAAAATTAGGACTGCTCCAAAGCTTAGAATCTGCTGATAAACCCGAATATCTCCTGAAAATACAGTAATTGGACCAGTACTACCCATACCAAAGAAATAGTAACTGAAAATTTTCTTTATTCAGAGACCAGTTACCCACTATATAGATCTCACATTTCTTTCTCTTCCTATTTTTTACCATCTGCTTCAGTACATCTCAGAGCAAAGGAAGGTAAAAGGAAGCAGAAATGCTCTAAATGGTTAAGGTACTCCTTGCTTGTAAATGTTCTAATGAGAGGAAGAGGAGGATCTTATAGATGATGATTCTAATGGTTCATACAGAGTCATTAAAATACCTGTGGATTTCAATCTTTGTTATTATCTTTTAAAATTTGTACTATAATTTAAAAATGCATACTATCTTCTAAATTTTTTTAAAAGTTTTTTATTTATTTGTCAGAGAGCATAAGCAGGGGGAACGGCAGGCAGAGGGAGAAGCAGGCTCCTCGCTGAGTAAGGGGCCCCATGCGGGACTCGATCCCAGGACCCTGAGATCATGACCTGAGCCAAAGGCAGACACTTAACCAACTGAGCCACCCAGGTGTCCCACTATCTTCTAAATTTTTGAAATTTAAATACTGTATTATTGTTTTGAATTTGTACTTCCTATGAGGATCATATTAAGACTAAGACATTCCCCAAGGCTGAGAGAAAAGTTACAAATGTTTTTGAGAAGGCTAGAAATCCTGGGAAGTAAGAAATCCTAGTAACATGTCAGACCCAACAAAGAGACACTTGAGAGATGACAATTGGCAATGTCTAATTTGGGTGTTCACCCAGGCCTCAGGGAGTATACTCAAGAGGTATTTATGACTACATTTTCCCTTGCTTCATAATTTAAAGTTCAATCCAACTCATCAGATCTTTAATCTCAATTTCAACTTCAATAACCATATCTAAATTCCTGGTGCTATCATAATAATGATATTTCATATTCAGTCAACTAACACAGGTCATAACTAAAATACAAATTCCACTGAATTTTACCAAATAAGAGAGTTGTTTTATGAAGAAGGTCAGCTAAATATGGATAAACAGAACATAGCTGATCAAAAACCAAAACGAATACCATTCTAGTTAACCTTGAAACATTTCTATCAAATGTTTGATGACTATTATTTGAGGATATGTGTTAGTATTTTTTGATTTATATTTCAATTTGATGAGAATAATTTAGAAGAGTAATTACAATACAATTACGTTTGATAGAAATTACACAAAGACTGAATTTCCGTAATGATTATAATCACCACAACAAACCATTAATTTCTAACTATTTGGTCTGCCTGTTACATCTGATTTTACTCTTTGGTTGTTTATTATGAATCAATATACAGATGTTAAAAAATAGTAGGGCAGACAACTCAATTTGGTTTACAGGCTTAACTTGCAGAAGTTGGGCTCCATCTACAGGCAAAAAAATAATTCTTTACAATCAACTTTTAAAATAGGATTTTCCAAAAGACAAGCTCCAAATAATCCCAAACTTACAATTAACCTTGAGTGCATATTAGAATAACCAGGGGTGCTTTCTTAAGCTTATGATCCTGTACCACAAATTCTGATTGACTTAGTCTGGGGTGGAGCCCGTTCTCAAGTGATCTAAATGTACAGAAAATGTTGAAAGACACTGATTGAAGTTTTTAGCAGCACCTACCTTTTAAAAACATCAGAAACACTCAAAGGTCATATTTCATTTCTTATAAAATTATTTGAGTCCTACTATACTGACCGTTCAATGTTTTTCAAAGATTAAAACTAAATTCAGTTGATATAAATGTCTTATCACTGTTAGACTGCAAAAATTATCTGAGGTGACAGTACGATTTTTAAAATCTACTTTTACATTATTCTGTACCTCAGAAGTAATCAAGGGAGTATGTGTGTGGTGGGGAGTAGAGTTCTTAACCCTGGAGGCACATTAGTATATCTGGGGAGATTTTACAAAGTTTTGTTGCCCTAAACTAAAATCTGTTCTTAGAAGTGAGAAAAGCAGTTACTCTGAGGGGGTGAGGGGAGAAGTAACCAAAATGGGGCAAGAGGGAGATTTCTGGGTGATGGAATTTTCTGTTTCTTGATCTGGATGATGGGTATATGGGTATATTTGGTTTGTAAAAATTTAGCAAGCTGTGTAATTGTGATATGTGCACTGTGAAATAGAGCTAAGACAAATATATTCTGTATGTATATCATACTTCAATTAAAAGCTAAAAAGTTAAAAAGGAGGATGTGTCCAGGTTTCACTTCTGACCAAATGATTCAGAATCTGTGGAAGTAGGGCCTAGCCATCAGTATTTCTTTGAATGTTCCGCCAGTGAATCTGACAGGCAGTTGGGAATGAAAAACCATTCCTCTAATGCATCACAAATATATTTATTCATTTATTAATCCACTCATACAAACTTTAAGGACCATTTACTTACTATACCAGACTTGGAGGATGTAAAGATAAAAAGGACACAGGGCACCTGGGTGGCTCAGTCGGTTGGTTAACCATCTGCCTTCGGCTCAGGTCATGATCGGGATCGAGCCCTGCATCTGGTTCCCTGCCCAGTGGGGAGTTTGCTTCTCCCTCTCCCTCTGCCCCTCCCCTGCTTGTTCTCTCTCTCAAATAAATAAAATCTTTTTTAAAAGAAAAGATAAAGAGGACACAATCTCTGAAGGAATTTAGTCTAGGCAAGGGATAGATAGGTAAACCAATAAATCCCATGTGATAAATACAAGCAAGTTACTTACAAGATCTAGAGGTGTAAGTGATTTGTCAAAGAAAGAGTCAATAATTTTGATGTTGTTGTTCATTCTTTTATACAAATATTTGGGTACCTCTGATGTTTGACCATAGAAATACAAACATAAATGGATATAATCTCTACCTTCAAGAAAGTTAACTTCGAGAAGGTTACAGTATAAGGATACACAAGGAAGGAAATAAAGGCATAAGCTAATGTCATACTATCACAGACTTGTAAGAAAGGTGTAATATGTATGCCCCGAGGAGTCAGAGATGGTACTACCAAGTTGCTGACCTTGGAGGTAAAATGATATATAAACTTGAACTAGTCCAGTAACGGGGGGAATAAAAATTAGTATTCTAGAGGAGTGCTTTTCAAAAGTTAGTGTGCATACAGGTCAGCTGGGGTTCTTGTTAAAATGCAGATTGATTCCTCAAGTGTGGAACAGGGCCTGAAACTCAGCATTTCTAACTATTTCCCAAGTGATACTAATGCTACTGGTCTACAGATCACAATTTAAGTAGCAAAGTTCCCAAACAAAATGGGTTTCAAGAGACAAGAGATAAAAAAAAATGCCCAAAATTCTACAGCAGAGACACCAAGAAAAACAAAAATTGCAAAGTAGCCATTAGATTTGTCAATTAGAAGGCCTTAGTGAGAGTAGTTTCAGTGGAATCATGAGGGAGAAGCTAACTGACGGGTATTTAGAAATAAATGGGAAGTAGTAAGGTGGGGACAAGAAATAAAATGGAATGGTTTTGTTTGTTTTTACTCTTGAATGCTGGGAGAGATTTAAGTCTATTCGTAAGCTGAAGGAAAGAAACCAGTGAAGAGAGAAAACTAAAGATGGCAAAGAGGATGGAATCACTTTGGGTAGAGAGATTCCTCTCCCTTTGCAGCAGAGGAGAAGGAACTAAGAATTAGTCTCAAAGGGTAGGCAGGGGAAAAGAAAAGAATGAGTGGAAGGAGTTACTCTTATTTCACAGAGCAGGAAGCCAGGTGATCTGGTAAGAGACAGTGAGTTCCAGGTTTGGACTAAGCACTGTGGGGGGGTGGGAAATGAAGAAGCAATGGAGGCACAGCTAAGGCTGGACTGGTACATGGTTGTGTGATTCTGCTCATCAGCATCCAGTAGTGAAGGTATAGGCTTAAAGAAGATGGGCTGGATGAGAGAGTGAGACTGACACACTTAGTAAAGGAGGAGGAAAGGGACATAAATCCTATGAAGTCAAAATAGGTATAATGAGAGAAAAGAAAGGAGAGAAGGTAGGAAGTGCTTTGGACTTTTTTTCTCTTCAACTCCTAACCAGTTTTCAATAGTGTTAACAACTGGAGACACTGCTGAGAATACATGATTAGGAAAAGATTCTACTCTGTAAATTTGTTGAAAATTATATTGTTAAATACCATCCCCCAGCTTACACATTAAGCACTCAACAAACCTGCTTGTAGATTTAACATCCAAAGTGATAAACAGCTTTAACAGGGTCCAGATGTTTCTTAACCAACAGAAGCAATACCACAAATTTTCAGTAAAATTATACTCCTTGCCTAAAGCACTGGTAGGCTAGTCTATTCCCTCATCTTATTGCTTGAATCAGAAAATGACTGAAGGATAATGGACTACTTCTAGCACACGCAGATGAAAAGGCTGAATATTTGAATAGATAATGATTTCACATGGACATCCTATCTCGCTGGCAGCTATACCCATTATAATTCAACTTAGACTGAGTAGTGATATTCCTTTAAATTTAACTATCTTTTTTTTTTTTTTTTACCACATTACAATTTTTTAAGACTCTTAGAGATTTTTCTGGTTTTTTTTTAACATAAAATTAACTTGAGACTTAAACTATAATGAAGCTGGTATAACTAACCAAAAGCACTAATAATTTTGGAATGTTTTTATACTCAAGTGGTCATGAGACAAACATGGATATTTCTAGGTGAAAGTGAAAAACTGTATTTTCCCTTTGAAATTCCATACTTTCTCCTCTATCCTGATCTCCTTATTTTTCTTTTACTTCTCTTTGTAGGCAGGAGAGGTAGGCTAGAAGGTGGAATAAGGATGTGAATATTGAAAAATCTGGTGGAAGAGGGAAACAGTTAAAAATAGATGTTTTGGGGGTGCCTGAATGTCTCAGTCGGTTAAGCATCCCACTCTTGATTTTGGCTCAGGTCATGATATCAGGGTCCTGTGATGGAGCTCTGGGTTGGGCTTCACGCTCGGCAGGTAGTCTACTTGGGATTTTCTCTCTTTCTCCCTCTGCCCCTCTCCCAACTCATCTGCATGGTCTCTCTCTCTCTCAAATAAATAAATAAATCTTTAAAAAAATTAGATGTTTTAGGGGCGCCTGGGTGGCTCAGTCGTTAAGCATCTGCCTTTGGCTCAGGTCATGATCCCAGGGTCCTGGGATCGAGCCCCGCATCGGGCTCCCTGTTTGGCGGGAAGCCTGCTTCTCCCTCTCCCACTCCCCCTGCTTGTGTTCCCTCTCTCGCTGTGTCTCTCTCTGTCAAATAAATAAATAAATCTTAAAAAAAAATTAGATGTTTTGGTGTTTTCACTATTTATTAAGGCAAATTTTGCCAAATAAGCTTTATTTAGTTCTTAAAGAAAATTCAGCTTTGCTAAATTATAAGTTATACTAATTACAGAGTATATAAGTATTGGAAATTGTATTAAAGCCAATAAGACAGTAGAATTGAGGAATTATGCACTTAAACATAACAGCTATTTGTTTCATCTATTAAAAACTAAAAATGGGGGCACCTGTGTGGCTCAGTTGGTTCAGCATCCGACTCTTGGTTTCGGTTCAGGTCATGATCTCAGGGTTTTGAGATGGAGCCCTGTGTCGGGCTCTGTGCTCAGTGCAGAGTCTGTTTGAGATTCTCTCACTCCCTTTCCCTCTGCTCCTCCCCACCCCTCCCCGCTCATGCATGTGCTCTCTCTCTCTCTAAATATAAATAAATCTTTAAAAAAACTGAAAATGTATTTTTTGTCACATTATAAACCTAATCTTTAAAAAATTCATAGCTCTTAACAATCAGAAAATGCATGTCTTGAATGACAGAGGGAGAAAAAATATATTGATTGTATATGTAATCTGACTTAAAGTTACTGAGCTGATGTGATGTATAAGCACTAAAATATTGTCAATAGTGGCCCAAAGGTATTCTACTACAGTTAAATACTATTTCTGAATATAAAAGTTCATACCATCAGTGGGAATTTCTGGGAATTACTTTTCTGGTTACATAAAAGAAAAAACTGAGGGAGTGAAGCAATGAAAACATGGAAATGTTTTTCATTCTTTTAAAGTTTTTCTATATGAAGTTGAGAAATAGCAGAAAAAAAGAATATTGTTTATATGTAGTTACATCTATCTTATCCCCAAATGTAGGCGATCCAAAGAAAACATTTTTAAAGATTTTATTTATTTATTTGAGATAAAGAACGAGTGGTGGGAAGGGCAGAGGGAGAGGGATAAGGAGCAGATTCCCCGCTGAGCGGGGAACCTGACACAGGGCTCGATCCCAGGACCCTGAGATCATGACTGTAGCCAAAATGAGACACTTAACCGACTGAGCCACCCAGGCACCCTGAAAACATTTATAAAGCAATATTATTTAGGAGTGCCTGGGTGGCTCAGTCAGTTAAGCGTCTCACTTTGGCTACAGTCATGATCCCAGGGTCCTGGGATCAAGTCCCGCATCCGGCTCCTTCTTCTCACTCTCTCTCTCTGTGGGCGCACTCTCTCTCTCTCTCTCAAATAAATAATAAAAATAAAATCTTTAAAGCAATATTATTTAAAATGTATACCATACAGTTGTAATAACAGAATCACAAAGGAGAGTTTTTCAATTAAATTGAATTTCAGGAGTCACAAAACTCAACAACTCTTTATCATCAGACATTTCCTGAAATTTTTTGATACCACTGAGATTAGAAGAGGTATATAGTATAAATCAGACTTGAAAAGATATTAAAGAAGGTTTTCAGGCCCACATACTTTCATAACCAATTCTGGCAAATTTTACTCACCTAAATCTGAGGACTTCTCTTTTCATTCTATACAATACTCTACTGTTCGTATTCATATTAAACAAACACAGCCTTCCATATCTAACTAATATGTTGTTTACCCCACATATAAAAATTTAGAGGCTTTTAAAGAAGAGATTAGAAAGAAATGAAGAAGAATTTGACTCATGGGACCATTGCTGTAAGTACTTTAAAACTGGTCTATTTTAGGCCTCCAAACAGGCTAACATACAAATGGTACACATATCAAACATTATGAAAATAGTGTTTAAAAAAATAAGTTGAATAGAGGACTTAATACTAATTTAAAGTGAAGTATATAAGAAGACAAACTGACACCCAGAAGCACAGTAATTGACTCACCTGCGGCTAACTGATTTCTTCACTTCTCCCTCTCCAGCTGACTTAACATTTCCACTTGTGTCCTTTTTTAACTTTTTTGCAATTCTTTCTCTCATTAGATTCTTCTCATCACCATCAATATATTCATCATGCTCTGCACCTTCATATTCTCCATCCTGTAGAAATTGAAGTGGAGTATTTGCCAGGCATCCCATTTCCCCTTAAACTTCCAGAGATCCATCTGAGACTCTCCTCATTGCATTCTAGGCCAGTTTTGTTTTTTGTTTTGTTTTGTCTTGTCTTGAATTAGTAAGGGCTTGAAGAATCTGTTCCAGGTGGGAATACTCCTAGGGTCTGCTCTAGGCCAACTATGTGAGTATGGGATACCCAAATAAGGGGTGTTTGCTCACGTAACCCACAGCCCTTCTGTGCAACACGGGCTGTATTCCTTCTGTATCACCCAGGATATTGTGTCCATCTACATTCCTATTCTTTCCCAGTGGGAAATGTGGCTTCTGCAGGCAGTTGGCCAGCATACTGACCGCAACCAGAGATTAATTCAAGTAGAATGAGGAGGAGGTGGAGGAGCTGAGATTTCTTCCTATAATCTCAGTCATACCAATTACTTCTCAGAATCCTCCTTAAGTTTTTTCAAAATTTTAAATATATAATTATAAAAGTAACATACACTACCTTTTAAGGAAAAAAATTAAGATTTTATAAACATTTTCTATTAGTTGTTCAAACTATATATTAAAATTAATACTTACTTTAGCTGAATCTCCTACTGCATCACCTTTTTCACTACAAAAAGAATGAAACAAGAAAATTTTAGCTTCAAAGTGAAACTACTAAAATTATGCAAATTTTAGGATTATTCAAAATTTAGAATATTTTGCTAGGATTAACAGTTCAAAACCTATTTCAACACAGGAATTTCAGAATGGAATTGTAGAATAGAAACATTCTACAAAAGAGTCATTTTTACAAATAGAGTAAGAAGTACGCTCCATGAGCACACATATGAATTCACTAGAATTAACAGAAAAAAGCAAACAACAATCAACGGTGCTGTTTTTATGAACAAAGGACTACAGTAAACAATTTCTTCCACTGGCTTGATGTACTCTGGCTGAAAAAAACAAATCCTTCAAATACAAGGATATTAAGAAAAGACTTTTTTTTAAAATAGAATTTTTTAAAACAAGCTAAACTCAGTGCAATAGCATTTTAATCCCCCTTTGAGACACTGGCCCAATATATCATGTGCAATTGTATTTAACAGTAAGACATCTTCCCTTCTCCAAGAGAAACAGAGATAGACATTTTCTGTTAACTACTAAAATATATAAGAAATAACTACTCAATGGATTCGTCTAAAATGTGGTGACTTCACAAAACCTTTCAACTCTGCCTTGTTTACCTATCATACCAACTGGCACAAAAACGCTTTAAGGAAAAAGCTAACAAAGTAACTTTGAATTAAACATTAAACTTTTAAAGCAAACCGTTTCCTATTCAAACTATCCCAAGATTTAAGCTTAGCAATTAAATTTAAATTTAATTAGTTCAACAGAAATAGATAGCAAGATGAAATGAAAGGGGCCAGATTTCTGCTCAGGTCATGATCTCAGGGATGTGAGACTGAGCCCCACGCTGGGCTCTGCACTCAGTGGGGAATCCGCTTGAGGTTCTCTTGCCCTCTCCCTCTAACACTCCCAACCCCTGCAGTGCGTGCTCTCATTCAAATAAATAAATCTTTAAAAAAAAAAGAGAGAGAGAGAGAACTGACCATTTTCTCACAAAGGCAGCAAGAAAATATCTGAGCCAGAAAATAATTTAGGATCACACTTGTAGCATACTAACCTTCCAACGGCTGGAACAGAACTGAGATGGGGATCATCCTTAAGCAAGTCATGACTACTTTTGCTTTTTCCCTTCATGCTCTAGGAAAAAATGTAGGATATAATCATAAGTGAGGAAGAAATAAGTTTTCCAAAAGGACAAGATAACACGTTTACATAAAATCTAGTACTGGTAAAATATGGCTAGCAAAAGATACATGTTCCTGAAATTTTCAATATAAATTAAAGCTTTATAAGTAAGAAGCTAACTCTCACACTGATTGAAAATACTGTTTTTAAAAATACCTTTTCTTCCAAAAAGTGATAAATCCTTCAAAATAAGTTTATTGATTACTATTTCCAAACACTAAATCTTCAGTATGATTTACATACAGCTAAACTAATTCTTTGATGCAGATAGAAAAACTTAGAAGATAGTTCACAAGAGTAATTCAAAATAAATGCACACAATTGTTTTTCAAACAAACTGGCTATATTGCACAGAATTACATGAATACATGTATTCTGTTTCTCTGAAGAGCCCTATTACATTCTTTGACCTTTAGCACAGACAGAAAAACTTAATAGTTAAAAAAGATCTCATAGGCCACTTAATCTAGTCTCCCACCCAATGCAGGAATCTCCTTGACATCACTGCTGACTAGTCAGCCGGTGTTTCAACGCCTGAAAGGAGCTTTTCCTCAGATACACACACAAACCACTCCTTTTCAAATGTTTTCTATTGTTGGACAGTTCTCTCTGTAATTGGGAAAAGAAGTATATGTGTAATTTCCAACCATCCAACCAATCCTAGTTCTACCTTCTAGAACTCAAAATGAACTATAAACAATTTCTGTTATGATGTATACTACACAGAGCTTAGTTTAAATACAAAGAGACTGGTAGGTATAATAATGGCCCCCTAAAGATGTCCACGTCCTAGTCCTCAAAACCTGTGAATATGTTACCTTACATGGCAAAAGGGACTTTGCAGATAAATTAAGGATTCTGAGATGAGGAGACTATCCTGGATTGTCAGGGTATATCCAATGTAATCACAAAAGTCCTTACAAGTGAAAGAGGGAGGCAGGAGAGTCTGTTTCATAATGATAAAGCAGGAGAAAGACGCTATGGGCTATTGCTAGCTTTGAAGATGGAGGAAGGGGCCACAAGCCAAGGAATGCAAATAGGCTCTAGAAGTTGGAAGAGTTAAGGGAAGAGATTCTCCCCAGAGGCTCCAGAAGGAATGCAGCCCTGCCAATACCCCAATATGTAGCCCAGTGAAATCTGTTTTGGACTTCTGACCTCCAGAACTGTAACATATTAGATTTGTTTTGCTTCAAGCCACTAAATTTATGGTAATTGGTTACAGCAGAAATATGAGATGAATATAAATATATTAACATCTTTTTAAAATTACTTAAATATAAACAATTAGAAAGATCAAGTTTAATACCATTTAATGAGGCAAAAACAGTTTATAAATTAGACTGTTCAACACTTCTTAGAGCCTCTGTGCAAAAGGCCTAGCGGCACTCTTCATGCCGTGTCCACCCCCGAGATCCCAACCTTTTGGGGAAGTTTAATTTCTTGGACTAAACAAGGATAGGACAAAACATTCTTATTTTATTCTCAAAAGTGGTGTATTTGTCTATCAATATAACTTTTTCTGGGTGAGAAAAAAGCCTTTTTGTATCTTGGGATTTGAAGTAAAAATATTGGCATATCTTGCGGTAAGAGAAATACTATGTGTATCACTGTGAATGTGGCACAGTTTAATCACTATTTTTAAATCTAGCTATTGCGATACTTTTATAATGAACCTACCATTTAACTTGCCTCATGGAAACTACTTGTCTGATTGTAAGCTTTCACTTGAAAAATATTTTCTGACATCTGTTTTTAAATTATACACAAAGATTCAGGAGTAAACTTTAAACCAGTACAGGCATTTGAATACAACTATCATTTAAGAAAGCAAAATGAAAGGAGGGATGTTCCATAAAAACTTTTCAAATGTCTGAAGCCTAGGATCATATTTTTACTTAGTTTTTACTTCTCCAAAGTATATCCAGTTCCTCAAGCATTCTCCATGTGCAGTGGTTCTTGGCTTTATCACCATCCTCCCCATGATCCTCCCTTCCTCTGAATGCATCTAGTTTGTCAGTTTTTCTTTCTTTCTCTTTCTCTTTCTTTCTTTCCTTCTTTCTTTCTTTCTTTCTGTTTCTTTGTCAGTATCCTTCTTAAATGTGTTCTGAACTGAACAAAATGCTGAAAATGTGACCACCCAAAATGCAAAGAATGTTAAATTTCTTATTCCAGAGACCTTACTCTTAATAATTCAACTAGGGCTTACAGGCTATTAAGTCTTATACCTATTCAGCTGATTGCATTAAATTCAAGTATAGAATTTACATGTACTCCTATTACATTTTAACTTACTAGCTCAAATAATCATGCACAGGTTGACAACAAAGCACTCTTTGGGCAGAAGTATTCAATCAGATATAAATCCATCTGACTATACTATCTCCCAGATCACATTTCCTCATGTTGTCCACAAGAATATCATGAGAGACTGACAATGTGCTTTCCGAAACTCAAAATATGTTATTATGGCATCCTCCTATCATGCAATCCTATCAAAAAGGAAATGAAGTCAGTCTGGCAAGTCACTTAACCAGAGTCTCAGTTTCCTCATCTATAAAGAAAGGAAGTTGGACTACATCCCTTTGAGCTATAAAACTCTATTATTCTAAAAGAGATTTTATCAGGTAGTAGAAAGATACTGAAATAAATAATGAAGGAAAGCTAACCCATGTGGGAGAGGTACCTTGTCATGAATAAATGAGTGGGGTGAAGTAGTGTCTGTAATCCCACACTGATAATCCATAAACCAGAGGGGACTCTATCTTATTTCTCCTTTCACATAAAGTAAAGCCCCAATTCAGACTTTACCAATTATTAACTTGTGATGTTAGACAGGTTCTGGAATAAAGCTTAACACACTATAGAGTCACTGAAAAAAGAAACTTGATAAGCAAATGAATAATGAAACAATTATTTTCAGGACCTCTAGAAATATTTAATTTCACGCAAGCACTGAAACTGAAAATTGTTCTTAGTCACTGTAAAAGACACTTACTTCACTTTGGTTCTAATTACTACACACATTTAAAAACAGTAAGGCTAACTTTTCAGAAATATATCTGTTGGTCATACTTTCCCAATATTCAGGCTAGTGTTCCTTTTTCTAACCAAGGTTTCATTTTATCCCAAAGGTAAAATGTATTGGAGGGATTCTCAAAGTCTGAAATACAGTACAAAAGGAAAATAAATAAAATAAACTTCCATTTTGAGTCACTCTAGAATTTGTCTCATGCCCTCTAGAGAAATTTCCTTTCCTCTAAGCCAATAAACTTCAATGATTTTTTTTATCGTTGTTCTATTTTCTCAAGTTAAACTTATTCATGACTCCATTATATAAACAGACAAAACAGCTGAATTCTATAAGCTGAAGATTCTGCACAATGTGCCAAGACACATTCACATGTGGAGAATGGGTTGTTGGGGGGTCATGATATACGGTTGTACCCCAGTGCTCTCCAAGCTGCTCAAGCTACTATCCAGGACCCAGTGGGAGTGCTCAGGAAGAGCACTCGGGCAATCGTGCCAAGTTAAGGCTTCTAACCCCAGAAAGCTGAACTGCTGGTGAAGTTTTTTGCCAACCCTCTGGACTGCCTTAGCATGAGGGCAGCAGCTTCTGCATCATAATCACAATCATATCAGAGATTGTTTGATATTCTTTAGCTTTCTGAGAATCAAATATAAATTATAACACAGAGT
Source organism: Halichoerus grypus (assembly GCF_964656455.1). Taxonomy (NCBI): domain Eukaryota; kingdom Metazoa; phylum Chordata; class Mammalia; order Carnivora; family Phocidae; genus Halichoerus; species Halichoerus grypus. The sequence continues at coordinate 103,870,994 of NC_135713.1, forward strand.
ACATTGCTTAAGACATCTGACTTTCAAAAACATTTTCTGAGATTGCATATTGTATCGAAGTAATGACTATCTACATCCTTATTTCATGTTACAAAGAGGAAACTTGAGGCTCAGGGAGACTGTTATCCAGTCACAGAGTATCAGTGGAAAGCGAAGTGCCAATATGAATGTGTATGATCCCAAATTCATGCTCTTTCTGTTCCAACCCACTGCCACCCAAAGATGACACAGTTTACCATCAGAGAGCTCACAGCCTAGGACTCTACAGGCTTAATAAAGCAGAAAGAAAAGGGTATAATGTTTTAGTATACATTGAGAACACAGTTGTATGTTTCTTGTGTAATAAAACAAAATGGATGTTTTTTAAAGGAAAATGTAAGTATCACAAGACAGGCAAAGGTTAGATAAGAAAAAGGAACGACTAAGAAAAGACATTTAGAAAAGATGGTATTTTAGGTGTTGAAAATAAATACGACTTTGACATCCAGAATGGGACAGGACACTTCAGGCAGGGAAAGGAACATGAACAAAGACATACAGAAAGGAAAACACAAAACATATATGTAGAACAGCAAATAGTTCATCTCTGCTAACACAGTGTTTCCTACATTTCCCTGATAAGAACTCCACAGAATTCATTAAAAGTACAGCTTCCCAGGCCCCTCCCTTGGAGATTCTAATTCTGTAGGTCTGAGGAGGGTGGAGGGATTTAATTTTTAATTTTTAAAACAGTGTTGGACCTGATTTTTCAGTGGTTTTTAAGTGGTTTAAGAAGTAAACTAGAGGGCGCCTGGGTGGCTCAGTTGGTTAAGCGACTGCCTTCGGCTCAGGTCATGATCCTGGAGTCCCTGGATCGAGTCCCGCATCGGGCTCCCTGCTCAGCAGGGAGTCTGCTTCTCCCTCTGACCCTCCCCCCTCTCATGTACTCGCTCTCTCTCATTCTCTCTCTCTCAAATAAATAAATAAAATCTTTAAAAAAAAAAAAAAAAAAAAAAAAAAGAAGTAAACTAGAGGGCAGACTTGGTAAAGAGGGTCACGGCCTTATTTCTATAGTCAACAGAGAGCAACTGTGACATCTTAATGAGGTTTCAAGAAGACTGTTCTGATGGTAATGAGTGGAAGGGAAGGAAGAGCAAGGAGATGGGAGACCAGTCTGTAGACTAGGGCAGCAGCCCAGGCTAGAAATGAAGGCCTGAACGAGAGTAGTAGCAAAATAAATTAAAAGGAAAAAATTTGAGATATGTCATGGATGAAAAATTGGTAGAACAGTGCAACAAATTGGTTTTGCAGAGAAAGAATAAGAAAAAAGTCAGAATCTAAAATTCTTCTCTAGAGGATACTGATACCAGGGAGTAGAAAAAAGTCACAAAACAGGGAAAAGTCTGGGAAACAAAGATAATGAATCAAGCCTTGGCCAGGACTTGGGTTACTAGTGAGATATTCAAACATAGAGAGATGGCCAGTAGGCAGCTAGAGAAAAGAAAAGTAAGCCAGCCTAGAGACACAGATTTGAGAGTCAGAAACAAACATTTGATAATTTTATCACAAAGCGCAGAGTCAGATGAGAGAAATATGATGACACAATACTAGGCTTATACTATTCACATGATAATGGACTGTAGGTTGCAATTTTCTTGGCAAAAAGGAAGGAATTTACTTAGTCTTTCCACAGTTTGAAGTGTTTTTCAGGTTTGAGAGCAACATAAAGGGCAAGCCAACACTATCTGCAGTGGTATCCTTGCACATTTCAACCTTGTAGCAAACACTGATTGCTTTAGGATTATCAAGTTCACCACAGTCAGTGTAAGTTAAACATTTTGTTTGTTTTACTTTGTATAATAGTAAGCAGCAGAGGAAGATATGCTTTAAACATTTAATATATACTGTTGTTACAAATAGAAAAAATTCAAACTAATTTCCTAGTAAAGTCGACCTCAAAGTAATGGTGAATAAAACTTACTTTAGACCAGAAATTTAATTCAACGAAAAGACTAATAGAAAAACTCCTTTCTCCTACCCTTGTTCTCTCCTCAGGGTGGCTCAGCCTAATATCCAGGCCCCTGTGTGAGTTAGGAAAGGGCAAGGGGCCAATTGCACTGAGCTGCCTTCCACCCCAGAATGCTGTGCTACCAGTGTAATTTCCCGCCAGCCTTCTTGATGGCTTGGGCTTGAAGGAAGCAGCTTCTGCAGCATTCAAAATCATATTAGAGACTTAAATGGCTATAGAAATCTAAGTTCAAAATTCTGATCGTACCATCTCCTAATTACACGGTCTTGCACCAGTGATTTAACCTTTAACTTATTGATTTCTTCCCTTAAATAGGAATGATAACACCTATAGCACATGACTGTTATAGAGGTTACATAAAATAAATATTTAGCACAGGTAGCAGAGAGGAAAATAATTACAGTACAGTACAGTATAACATATGCTTTGAGGGTTCTAGAGGGGAGGGGGGTGGAAGGATGGGTTAGCCTGGTGATGGGTATTGAGGAGGGCACGTTCTGCATGGAGCACTGGGTGTTATGCACAAACAATGAATCATGGAACACTATATCTAAAACTAATGATGTAATGTATGGGGATTAACATAACAATAAAAAAATTAAAAAAAAAAAAAACAAAACATATGCTTTGATAGCCACAGACAGATTACCACGGAAAGAAGTTAAACTCAGCCTGAGTGGGAGATGGGTAGGGGAGGGAGGTGGAGGTCGTCCAGAGTTGATAGTGGAGCTAAATCTTAAAGGAAAAACAAAAATTAACCAAATAAAGGAGAACCTACCCCAAGCAAAAGGAAAAACAGGAGTGGGGGGGTTGTGGGGAAGGCATGTGTATGTAAGGAGACTTGACATCTTTAGAAAACATCAGTGAAAGGGACTCCTGGCAATTTCCAGTTCTAACATTTGTGGTTTTGTCCATTTACAAATATACCCACAGGATCATGACATATGGTATATCTTTCATTTTAATAAGGCAGAAATTTGAATCATGAATAAGGCAAGACTAGTGCACTGACATCTAAAGAAGATAACTTCTGAGATATCGAGGTGCCAGAGTGATTGATAATGTTGATGAGGCCTAGGGAACGGAGGTTTTCAAATAAAGATGAATTTAATTTTGATATCTAAAGTAGAGATGTTTCCTAAAGGAAATCAAGAATGTGGGATAAGAGCCCAGAAATAATATTCATCCGTGGGTCCTAGAGTTCAGAATATTAGTATACAGGTGGAAGTTGAGAATCCATGGTATCAAATACCTGGAATACTGAAGACAGCAAGAAAAAATTATGACCAGAACGTTTTTGACACATGTCCGTTTCAATTCAGTCTTAATGCAATGGGTAGAAGTAGTGTGCTTACTATATGTCCAACATTAGCCTACCGAAACCATCCTCTATGATGAGGGAAGCACATGGATAAAAAATTAAAAACAAGGGTAAAAATAATGTGCTTTTAAGTCAGTGCTATTGTTAGTGTTGGTTAGAAATAGGTTTAGAGTTTTAATTACTACAACAAAACTTCTAACACTTTAGGTCTCTGCGTTCACTAATTTTCTTTGTTTTTTTTTAAACACTGCAAAAAGGTAATCTATTTACAGAAGAGTGATTTAAAGGCCTTATGATTTTCTTTATAAACAGATGTAAAAACAGGAATTGTCCACTTTTTAAAAAACTCAACATTTCAACCCTCCACTATTATTTTTTAGAGAGGGAGGAGGTGTGGGGCAGAGGGAGAGGGAGAGAGAATCTTCCAACGTAGGACTCGATCTCACGATGCTGAGATCATGACTTGAACCAAAATCAAGAATCAGACACTTAACCAACTGAGCCACCCAGGTGTCCCTCGACCCTCCACTATTATTATAACCCACTAAACTGCCTGTACCAAAGGCTACCCCCACCCCCACCCCTTCCCCCATTTCACTCTCCAAACAACTTTCCATTTCTTCATCATCTGAGGGATGAGGATGATTTTCTTGGAGTATATTTAACAGATTCACTGCTCTAATATTGTCAAGGCATAGGTGTTTCAGCAATGAGTATTGTGTCAAAAGTGATATTCAGGAAAATATCATGTTACTTAACATATTACATATTGTGTCAAAAGTGATATACAGGAAAATATCATATCACTTAAAGGCCTAGTGGAAGCACTGGTGGGGTAGAAGACCAGGAAGCAATATATAATTCAAATACATGTATCTTACATGGTTCAAATCCTAGCTCTAGCTATTTACTGGTTGTGTGACTGAGCAAACTACAACCTATCTATACCTTAATTTATTTTGGGGTAAAATTGGGATAATGATAATACCTATCTTAAAGGGCTGTGATGAGAATTAATGACATTCATAAATATAGATAGATAATATTAAAATGAATATAAAAGCTTTGGTCTGTCACTATTTATTATAATAATGATCATAATCATTATCATCTAGCAAACCACTTAAAACAAATAGCAATTAAAATCTGAATTACAAGGTTAAATCATTTTTTAACTCTAGTTCTAACTGATTAAAAAAAAAAGCCAGGTTAAGAAACCCCACAAAACTCTAATTTCAAGAGAGCATATCATCATAGGAGTTGCAAATGTCACTGACAACAAATCATTTTACAAATCAGTTCAATGAACACTTCCTGACTGTGTACCATGAAAAACATGCTGTGCCATGTATACGGCAGGAGATACAAAAATGAGTGAGATATAGACCCTAATACCTTCTATAATTCAGAACAAAGGGATTAGAGTTTTACCTGACTAACTCGATTTACTTCCTCCTCTTCTTCTTCAGCTTCCTCTCCAAATGAAAGTAAACTAAAATTTCTTATTAAAAAAAGGAAAGAAAAAAGGAAATAAGAATGAAAGAAAATTGAGAAAATTAAACAAAACTTATAAATGCTGAATTGTCAAGGCATTAAAATAGAATTTACAAGAAGAATACATTTTAACTGTTCAGGAATATACAATATGACTTGGTATTCAGCAGAAATATACTAAGGATCCGTATTTTCAGCATAATGTTAAGGCATTGGCCTCTGACCACAGATATTTAGTATATTAGATGAAACAAATGACCAAAGATCCATCCTGAGCACTACCATTAAATATATTAAGTCAAGCATGACAGAAATAATTAAGCCTTTTATATTTATAAAAACTGGTTAGCAAACTGGAGTTTTCTGAAAACCTAATAAATATATAGCCCTGAGAGCACTACAAATAGGAAGTAATTAATCTTTAAAAATGTCATAATACTTTAAAATTGATAAGTTACACAACACTGTCAAAAAAATATATAAGCAATAAACTTAACAAAAAAAATAGCCCATGGGGAAGAATAAACTGTTTGTCTTCTATGAGCCTTCAAACTAAAGACATCTCAAGGAAGATAAATAATAAGTTATTAAGACTCTCTTTCAAATATTGAAAAAATAAAAGATTTGGCAACAAGAGGAATTTTTTATTTCAAAACCTAGATGCAATCAATGACTACCACATCATCCCTAATATATTTGCTATGAATTAAAAACAAAAACAAAAACACCCAGCTTTTGGGCTGTTGTCAAGATAAATAATAGTGATGAAATATTGTATCTGAATATGGTGACCGTGACCTTTCACCCAGAGATAAAATTAGTCAAAAGAAATGAATCAAAAAATAGAATATCAAATACTCCGCTATATAAGAATTTATTTTGCCACAAGACATCAACTGCTTATTGAAGTGGCTCCCATTTGACAGTTTATAAAAGCAGCTTAACTTCCTTATACTTTGGATGTCACGGAAAGAAACAAATGTAATTGAATACCTATGCCACTGAGTGTTTTCAAATTTCCCTGCTCATTTTCTCTTCCTAACAACCAGATGTTGTAATTATAATCTCCATTTTACAAGATGAGGAAACTGAAGCTCAGAAATATGAACACACTTTGCTTCTTATAAATGGAGTCAGGAAGGACTGTATTTGGAACTGTCTGAATCTAACAACTATGAATACACTAAAATTACTAATATGGATGCTACAATTCACTAAAAGAGGAAGTTGAAATCTAACTCTCTGATATCTATTTTAATAAAATAGACAAAACTAATAATGTGAAAAATATTGTTCACAAAATACTGAAACTTATTTACTCCAAAACAGGAGTGAAAAGTTAAATTATGTAACCATGCAGTCATTATATCCTTCATACTTGACCTTCCAAGTTTTTTACACAGAGCATATATTAATTGAAAAACAAGTAAAAAAACAAACAAAAATTCTTAACAACACATTTACATAAATAATTGCTACAATGATCATAAATATTTATTAATACAGATTTCATATAAACATGTGACACAATACTTCTTTAGCTTAAGTTACATACAGTATTTTAATAAAAGAAATGCATATTTAGAAAAAAAAACCCCTCATAATTCAGATATCTTCCTGGTCCACCCTGGCCTCCCCCTCACTAGTAAACAGTTGTTACAAAAGGAAACAAAATGAATGAATTTCTATTATTCTATTATTTCTGATTACTTTGTGCCTTTGGGCTTCAATTTCTTTACTTCTTCCTCTGGTTTCTCTTTTTTTGGCTTTTTTATTTCTCGTGGAATGATGTCATCAAAAGGATTAAACAAAACCTATGAAAAAAATATTTTGAAAACATTATTCCATTTTTAAAAATTTCACAAGAAATTAAAACCAGTATTTAATTGTGTTAATGTTAACATCTGTATTTTTTGCTCACATAACTATTATAAGTCTAGTGATATATTTACTACATAAAGTACTTCCACTTACATGGCCTCACTGGATTCTCCTGATAATCCTATGTGCAATTAAGTAAAAGGTATTTTATCCTTATTTTACAAAAGGGAAAAATACTCAAGAAAACATAATACCTAGTAAGCAAGACAAACTCAGAGTTTTAACCCCAAATCAAATGCTTCTAAGGACCTTACTTCCTCAATGAAGGGTCACTCTGAAGTTACCTAGGAAGGCACTTCATTGAGCTAAATAAGCCTAATTCTTCTAACTTTCCCTCATAAGTCAAGGTTTTCATACATTGGATTATCAGCTAAAGTCTCATCTTTGAAATCAAAACCTTCAATTTAAAAAAAAAATTCTTAATCAGAAATTGTGCTTAAATTACAGAGATAAAGTCTGAATTGTGATGTTAATTTAGTATAAAGCCTTTATCCAGTAGTTTAAAAATACTAACAGCCCGCTTCTCTTACATGATAATTTAAGTGCTGTATCTTAGACGTCATGCTCCTACCTCACAGCTTCTTATTCTGTGTGGATTACGTGGTCTTTCTTCCTCACCTATGTCAACTTCTGTCAACCGCAGCATGTTATATACTGTATCCCCTGTGACCTATCAAAGAAAAAAGAAAACTTAACTGTAAACTCTTATATTCATTCCTGGAAATAAGGGAAGGCTTCTGAAAATATTTTTTCGATAATTAAAAGGAAATCTCTTATTTTTATATAGGAGCTTATGCATTAAATAATGCAAATAAAGCAACTTCATCTTCAGGGGAAAAAGCAGAAAGGGAGTTCAATCCCTCAATAACATTTTTAGAGAACTTCCAATATATATTTAACATCAGGTTTTATTAAAAGTGAAAATATAATGCCAAGTAACCTCGTACCGAATGACAACTTTTCATTCAAACAAAATAAACAAATTCAGATTTTAGAATTGGGTGGAACAAGCAAATAACAATACCATACGTAAGTGCTTTGCAGCCATTATCTTGTTATAGTCTCACAAACATCCTAAAAGCAGGTACTATCATTATCCTCCTTCTCTAGATAAGAAAACTGAAATTCAAAGAAGTTACGGAACTGACCGTGATGGGCTTTCAGAAAGTATGCTATGCTATACTGTGTCTCTAATGTGAAAGGTACATATTAGCAATTGTAAAAAGCGGTGCAGAATGACAACGTAAATATCACTTTATTATATGCTTTTATTTTTTAAAAATAATAGGAAGGAAAATCTATGAACATCAGACAACCCGTGTTGTAGTGGTTCAAATGTACCTATTTCTTAACTTATGTTGTTAAGTTTTAAGCAACCATATTGTATTGCATGTTTTCAGCATGGGTCCTTTCATTCAACATTTCTCAGGAGTTTTAAAATAATATCAGTTTTCCAGTTGTGCTGTTTGTTTTTTTCCCTTTCATCCTCACAAAGTCCAGTTTTGCCTAGACTGTGGGGAAACCATTCCTATTGAGCCAGTAGAGGGAGCTATACACAGTGATGTCTAACATGCCTAAGACTTAAAACAGGTGGGAATATATTTTTTAGAAGGGAGAGTGAAAAAACAAAACCTTCAGAATCCCCTTTTAAAGAAAGATGTTAAATGTGAGCAGGATTAAATAGGTACTACTCAAAGTAATATTTCAGGTAAAAAGTTTTAATATTAACACAACTTCCACTTTATATTTAAGGGAATTCATCATCGACAAAAATAAACTTTAAACTACTAAATGTTGTGACCTAGATAATACCTAGGTTTCTGAAAACATAAAAACAATATCAGATGAGCGACACAGTAGCTAATATCATTAGTATGATTTTAGAAAAAAAAATTTTAAAGTCATAATCAATGACTTATTTGAAACATACAAACAAAAAATTAAGGTGGTCCCTCATAGATCATTGTAAAAGGAATATATTCCATCAGTTTTAGAAATAATAAATAAAATCCCAGGGAATATTTTTATGAGGGCAGCTCCTAGATATATTGGTCATATGTATCATAGAAGCTGAAGATAACTGGACACAAACCTTTCCAAAAATGGTATGCTTATTGTTGAGTTCATCTGCTCGACCCAGTGTAAAGAAAAACTGGCTGCCATTATCATGAGGACCAGCATTTGCCATGGCAACCAGTCCTCTCCGATTAAAACGTAACCGTGAGTGGAATTCATCCTGAAGCATTAAAAAAAAAAAAAAAAAAAAAAGTTTAGTATATGATCTCAGTTATAAGGGTCTTCATATTCAGTTAACAAGGTTCTATACAACTTCTAATCAAAAATGCTAAAGTTTTATTTAACTGATTTTCAAGTATAATCAAATCCAATACTTACTTTCCTTCAGTACTGTTAAACTTGACTTCACTAGCCTGTAAGCATCTTCTAAATATCCTCAACCACAAATTTATCCTATTTTATGGGAAAGCTGCCTATTTACGTGGAAAAAGGGCATTCAAAGGGGAAGAGATTTCTAAGTCATTCCCCTATTCCCATCCCTCAAAGTTATCTAACTTTTTAGAATGTTCTATTTTTTCTCCAAAAAAACTACCTTTGAGTCATTGCAGGGTCTTCAACGATTGCCCCTCCCCATTCCATTCTAAAGGTCATGAAAAAATGGCTTTCTTCTTGTCTTTTTTTTTCTTTAAAGAACTTATTTATTTATTTGACAGAGACACACAGAAAGAAGGAACACAAGCAAGGGGAGTGGGAGAGGGAGAAGCAGGATCCCGCTGAGCAGGGAGCCTGATGTGGGGCTCGATCCCAGGACCCTGAGATCATGACCTGAGCCGAAGGCAGACGCTTAATGACTGAGCCACTGAGGCGCCCCTTTCTTCTTGTTTTTTAATTCAAGGAATCTACTATAATCGTGCTATGTGCTTTACTCTGTTTTTTTAAAGGTCTTTGTTGAATATTTTCTGAACTGGCACTGGTCCCATTTGCCAGTTTTCCAAAGAACCAGAGCAAGCCTCTCTAAGGTCGATTTCCTGCTATGGTAGAGCTACATAACATACATTAGTCTCTCAGTTAACAGGATTTCTATCCAGACCTGATACTAGACTCGTTTATAATATAGCCATATGATGTAATCAGTGCTTTTCAGAAAAAAAGTTATTTTTTCCTTAATAAATAATTGTCAAAGATTTGAGCTCAGAGAGTCATAACTTGGGAGGGCTGGGTGGCTCAGTTGGTTAAGCATCTGCCTTAGGCTTAGGTCATGGTCCCAGGGTCTTGGGATTGAGTCCCACATCAGGCGCCTTGCTCAGCAGGGAGCCTGATTCTCCCTCTACCTTTACCTGCCGTTCCCCCTGCTCATGCTCTCTCTCTCCCTCTTTCTCTCTCTGTGACAAACAAATAAATAAAATCTTAAAAAAAAAATGAAAAACAAACAAAAAAGAGTCATAACTCTTTTATACTGTATCAAAAATGGCCTAATTGAAAAATTTAAGATAACGATATTACATAATAAGCAAAAATCTCAATTTAGAAAGGAATTATGAGAAAGCGCAATTCTGTTACACCAAACAATAGAATAAAGGAATGCTTCCTACTAGGTGGAAGCTCTAAAATCATGAGACATCTCAATTTGGTAAAATACAAAATAGTTTTTTAGTGATATCTGAGACTTTTTTATTATAACCACTCCTCATTTTCTAAGGCCATTATCATCTGAAAATTAAAGCAAAAGTTCAAGTATTTTTCTCAAGAATCACACAGTGACCCAGTAAAAAATTAAAAGAAAGTCCGGACCCTCTATCTCATTAGTATAAATATGATGTCTTCAAAAATTATCATATTTTAAGAGCTACTGATGTTTATTCATTCAAAGAATGTGATATTGGTACGATCAGATTAATAAATAACCTAACTTGTAGTTTTTATTTGAACCCACTGTTATTAACTATGATAATCTTTTTTTCTTTTTAGATCTATGGAGGCAGTTAACAAATCACTGACCTATTCTTGATTAATACACTTTTTTCTAACATTTTTTTATATTAATTCTTTCTTCTGTCCCCTTGTGATTTCCTGTTATGGCATGCATTTTAGGCTACAAAGGTCTGTTATGCATAATTAAGAATGAATTCTGCTTTGGACTGAATTGTGTCTCCCCAAAATTCATACAATGAAGCTCTAACCCCCAGTGTGACTGTATTGGAGATAGGGCCTGTAAGGAGATAATAAGAGTTAAATGATGTCGTAAGTGTGAAACCCTAATTCAGGAGTGCTAGTGCCCTTATAAAAAAAGGAAGAGACACCAGAACTCGCCCTCTCTACCATGTGAAGACACAGCGAGGAGGTGGCCATCTGCAAGCCAGGAAGAGACCCTTCACCGGAAACTGAATGCCAGTGCTGTACGTCTTAGCCTCCAGAACTGTGAGAAATAAATTGCTGTTGTTTAAGCCAACCCATCAGTGTTATTTTATTATAATGGTCCAAACAGATTAATATAAATTCCATATAGTGTTAAATAAAATATTTTGAAATAGGATGGCATGTTCTAAAAATCTTTTATATTTACAGAGTTCCAGAGATCAGATATTGTCAGATATCAAGAATTATGTTATATAGTTTTTTTTCTGACTCACATGTTCCTCATGACCAACTGCAGCTCCACCTAAATTCAATCTAGCATAAAAGTTAGCAACAAGACAACTCAGAATGCTTGATAGGGGAAGTGCTGCTCTTATACCCGCACAATCCTAAACATGTGATACGTACCAGATTTTGTGCACTAATGTGAAATGCACTTTTTTCATGTGGGGCACAGTCATTTTCGATTAAGCAATCCAAACTGATTTGCAAATAAATAACAATAAAAATTCAGTTTCACCTTGAATGGGGCTCCATAGATAGACTCTCCACCAGTCCCTGTGCCAGTAGGATCTCCCCCTTGGACTATAAAACCAGGTACCACTCTATGAAAAATGGTGTTGTCATAATATGCTGAAAGAAATTTAAAATAATTTAGCAAAGTCTAAAACAAAGTGTATAGCTTTCAGAGTTAATATAATTAGAGTCACAGGATTTTTTTCTCAGACTATTAAATAGGCTCGTAAATCAAACCCTTTCTTCCCTACTTACTATAAAATGTCTACTCAAAACAGCACAATTTCTACAAAAAGCACGGTTGTTGTTGTGTTGTAATTATTTCCAGGATTCTCTCCAACTCCAGATTACAGTTTATGTATAAATATGTTATTTGGAAGCTATAAATATACAAGAGGGATCATATACGGTCTCCTAATAGTACTTATTATCTGGAACCTGAAATCATTAAGAAGACTTCACCAAGAAAAAGAAGTTGTATGTGGCAGAAGCAGGGCATCTCAGTGAGGTAAACCTTGAGCCAAGAAGTTGGTGGGGGCAGAAGGGCAATATTTACAGTTTGACAGAATCAGAGAGTTTATATTAAAAGGAAAATATATGTAGAATATATGTGTAGCCCTGAAGGAAGTGCTGAATAAGCAAAACCTATTATTATTGTTGTAAAAACAAACAAAAAACAAGTAGCAGCAGAGTAGATGGGAGATGGTGTTGATGGTAGTCCTAGTTCAGTCACATGCTTAAGGACTGCAAAGCAGAAAGATGGAGAAAAAGTGTAGTTCCCTGAAAGCTTCACTGAGCTGCAGAACTGCCTGACACCAGATTTCTTATCGTACAGGATTATAAATGTCTTTATTATGTAAATAATATTGAGCTGAGTCTTCTCCTACTTGCACCTAAACACAACCTAACTCACTCAATGACAAAGACAAATCAAGTGCCTACTTTATGAGTCAAAACAAGACTATGGTTTATCATAATTCATAAAGTACTATAATACAGTGGCTTGCAGGCACCCTCATAATTATTTACATTTGTAAGATCTATCTGGACCTAAAATCCATACTTTAAAGCTATATTGGCAAGAGATCCCCAGTGCAAAGAAGTGCTCCTTGGTTACATACAGAAACTGTAAAAACTGAGTCTAAAAGTATCTCTTCTGTAAGTAACCATTTACTCAGAGTAGGTTAAAAATATGCAGCATTCAGGAGTTCTGAGTCATGCATCCTGTTGGCTGGCTAGCCTTAAACATAATTTCTCCCACCCTTTTTTAAAAATGGAGATATAATTGACATTTAACATTACAGTGGTTTCACGTGTACAACATATTGTGCAGTGTTCACCACAATAAGTCTAACATCCAGCACCTCACATAGTTACAAATTCCTTTTTCTTGTGATGAGAACTTTTAAGATCTACTTTCTTACCAACTTCCAAATATGCAATACAGTATTATTAACTATTGTCCACCATGATGTACATATAATTTTCTCATTATAAAATATTATAAATTAACCCACAGTGTTGTTTTGAAGATTAAATAAGATAATATGGAGGTAATCTATAAATTTTCAAGTCCAACAAAAATGCCAGGTCAAACTTTAATATTTTAACTTAAATTCTACAAATTTAAATATATAACATACCCAGTCTATATCAGAAAGCAATAATAATCCGTTTGGTCCCTAATATGCAGTCAATCAACATTTTGATCAGATCTGCTTTTTCAAAAGATCACTCAAACACAGTATGGAGAATGGAATGGAAGCGACAAGGCTAGAGTGAGAGGAAGCAACTATTGTCCCAAGAGTAAAACCTGACTGTGACTTATACAGAGGTGCACATATTTAAGAATTCTCTAGGAAGCAGGATCTATAAGACTCAGTAATCTATTAGATGTGAGGGAAGGGGGACATGAAAGAGATCTTTATTACTTGTGCTTTCAGATTTTAAAATTACCCATCTTACTCCTTTTTCGTATTTCCTGTTAAGCACTTCAATTATATTGGCTTTTTACTTTACCTTTTTTAAAATTTTCCTAATTATAATCTTGTTAGATGAATGAAGTTATTATAATACTATATATATTGAGTAGGGACTTTCTATACTTTCTCTACACCATAATTTTGTATTTAATCTACCAAAGCTAAAATTTCAAATTTCCACAAAATTCCATAACCACTATTTCTATTTCCATATAACATATTAATAATACTGCTGAACTATGCATTTATGGTTGTCCTTATAGCTTACTATGTACTATAATAGATTATATTGCACGTAATGTTTGACTTCTTAAATGTTTATGTATCATTCCCATAAGTATTTTGAAGAGGTTTTATAATTTCATTATGTGTATTCATAATAGTCTCCTGATTTTTCTCCACTATTGAAGAAAGAAATTTTCATGTATCTTAAATATTAAATTTCCTATTTGGCTGCTGTGGTTCTGGTATTTTCCATTATATTTGTATTTCTGGCTATATAATGTATGGATATCATAATATACTTTGTCTAATTGTATTTCTGCCAAGTATAATATAGGAATTTACATCTGCATTTTTAAGTGATTTATGTGGGGATCGAGCCCCACATCTAGCTCCCTGATCTGCGGGAAGCCTGCTTCTCCCTCTCCCACTCCCCCTGCTTGTGTTCCCTCTCTTGCTGTGTCTCTCTCTGTCAAATAAATAAATAACATCTTTAAAAAAAAAAAAGTCAAACTCATAGAACTGGAGAGTAAAATGGTAGTTGCCAGGTGCTGGTAGGTGAGAAAAATGGGGAGATGTTGGTCAAAATGTATAAATTTCTTTTTAATTTTTTAAAGATTTTATTTATTTATTTGAGAGAGAGAGAGAATGAGAAGGGGGAGGGGTAGAGGGAGAAGGAGAAACTGACCCCCTGTGGAGTAGGGAGCCTAACCTGACCCGGGGCTCCATCCCAGCACCCTGGGATCATGACCTGAGCTGAAGGCAGATGCTTAACCGACTAAGCCACCCAGCCACTCCATAAATTTTTAATTATAAAATGAATAACTTCTGGGGATCCAATGTACAGCATGGAAGTTATAGTTAATAGTACTGTGTTGTATACTTGAAATTTGCTAAGAGAGTAGATCTCAAGTGTTCTCACCACACACACACTCACAAGGTAACTATGTAAGGTGATGGATATGTTACTTAACTTGATTGTGATAATCATTTCACAATGTATATGTGTCTTAAATCATCACATTGTACACTTTAAAAAATCATGTTGTACATCCTAAATATATACAATTTTTATTTGTCTATAATACCTCAGTAAAGCTAAAAAAACAACTAAAAACTTCCCTTTAACTACCATATATATGTCATGTTCCACCTTCCTGATTTTTACTCATTTCCTTTTTAATTCTGGAAATCAATCCTTTTTGAAGTAAATACTGATATGAATGTTATAAGATCTAGAAATATCATGACTTGTTTAAATCATAGAAGTAGTGAATTAAAATGGGGTTCTCTAAATTGTATTTTTAAAACCCTGACTTTATTTTGGGAGTATCTTCATTTAAATTAGTCTTCTCAGGCTTCTTGTTAGCCTTTGCAGTAATAATTTTGTCTTTCACCTGTTCAATTTAAGAGAATTGCTCTAGTTATTTTTCTTATGATTTTCCTATTTTTTTTTCTGTCTCCTTGTATTCTTATAAGTAGGGGAATAATTTTTTGTTGTTCCAATTAAGTTCCAACATGACCTAACTTAAGAACTTTATTTCTTCTTCACTATCATATTATATCCAGATGTTTTCTGTTTCTTCCATTCACCTGGTCATGGATTATTAATTACCATTCATTCTTTCTAATGTTTTTGTACTTTCACTCTTCCCCTGTAAAATTTGAGCCTTTGAGTCTTCAAAACTTCTTTCCAGAAACAAGTCTGACTTCTCTGTGTCTACTGTGTTTTTTGGTTCTGTTGATAGTTATTTGAGGCTTCTCTGACTGTACTATCTGTCTGACTCAATTTCCTTCCTGCCTGCCATAGCAATTATTAATAATGGTCTTTGCAGATGTAGTTCTATTTTTTTTGGCAGGTTTTTTTTTGGGGGGGGGTCTGTGTATTTTTGTATCTTAAATCTTCCCCTGGTAATTATCTATTTGTGTAATTATTATCTATTTGGACTCAAAATGCTGTTTTCTGATACCTGATTAACCTTGTCTGTCTCTACAAATCAGATATAACTTAAAAACACAATGATTGCCACCACTGGAGATATTTGAAACCATATGCAATGTATTCTAAAAGCCAACAAGTTACAAAAATGTTTAGAATGTTTAGTTCTATGAGGGAATATTCTGAAGAAGAAAACACTCAAGTGGATGTATAATTCTGTAAAGTTTATTGAATGAAAAATAGTCACTTTGTGACTCAATCTAAAATCATACTGGAAACATTGATGACATCAATGAATGCTGGATGGAAGGCTTCATGGAGAAGATGGAATTCTCGACAGAGATTAAAAAGTGGGTAGACTTAAATAGTAAAGAAGGAAAGAAAAAGTATTCCGAAAAGGAGACTGAAGATATGAAGGAAGATATGAGGATATGTGTGAAAGTGAAAATGGGAAGGAACTGCTCAGGAAATAAAAATAATAGTCAAGTGAAACCATATGGTTATTTAGTGCAATGAAAAACAAGGTTGGAAAGCTAGGAAGCCAAGCCGTCTGAGGATTTGGCTGCCAGATGAATAAATAAGGGGGTAAACAGATTAAAGATGACAGAGAGAAAGACCAGGTAAAAGGCAATCACAACTATGCAGGTGAAAGTCAAGGCAATCTGGTTTAGCTATAGCTGACAGAGGAAGATGGGAGTGAAGTCCACTAGGCACTTTGATATGTACATTAGAGTGAAGAAGAGAGGAAATGGCTGGAATTCTAAATTTGATAGTTACTTGGATAGAACTAACAACTGAAGAGTAAAGAAAATGGAGAACTCAAGGCAATCTTAGGGAGTACCTTTAGAGGATGAAAGAAAGAAGTGGGGAATAGACAAAAAGATAAAAAAGGATCAAAGTTTTATTGGTGAGATAAATTTCTCTGCTAAAGATACATAGATTTGAAAGACAGTCTTCATCTCCTCTCTCTATTTCCTGACACAGTAGCTCAACACCGTATCACTCATATCAACTCCTATCATTCATCACCACCATTTAACAGCAGGCTTCAACGTTGCGGAAAGATACACTTCAGTTTATTTTTAAATTAATAAAATTTTTCCTACAGAATAAAACTCAAGAGTTATGATTACCTTCCAAACAAAGCTGAATGAAATTTCTGCAAGCTTTAGGAGCTTCTTTTGACCACAACTCTATGTCAATATCTCCAGCTGTAGTTTTCAATAAAACCTGTAGAAAGAATATAACATCATTATATTAAATTATCATTTTGGCTTGATAATTAGTTGAAAGGCTGCTCAATTTGAAGCATTCATTAATGAGTTTTCAATTGTAAAGTTAAAATTAAAATTAAAAACTTTGCTGGGCTTTTCTTGGTATACTCAAAAAGTACAACAGGGAAAATACAGTCTCTTCAACAAATGGTATTGGAAAAACTGGACAGTTACATGCAAAAGAATGAAACTGGACCATTTTTCTTTTACCATACACAAAAATAAGCTCAAGATGGATTAAAAACTTAAATGTGAGGCCTGAAACCATAAAACTCCTAGAAGAAAAGACAGTAATTTGTCACTGGCCTTAGCAACATTTTTGTAGATAATGTCTCTTCAGGCAAGGGCAACAAAAGCAAAAATAAACTATCGGGATTACATCAAAATAAAAAGCTTCTGCACAGCAAAGGTAACTATCAGCAAGACGAAAAGGCAACCTAATGAATGGGAGAAGATATTTGCAAATGATATATCTGATAAGGAGTTAATAACCAAAATACATAAAGAATTTATACAACCCAACACCAAAACAAACACCAAATAATCCGATTAAAAATGGGTAGAGGACCTAAATAGACATTGTTCCAAAGAAGACATAAAGATGGCCAACAGACACATGAAATGGTGCTCAAATCAGTTGAGCAATGCAAATACTCATGGAAATGCAAATCAAAACCACAATGAGATGTTACCTTACACCTGTGAGAATGGCTAGGATCAAAAATACAAGAAATAACAAATGTTGGCAAAGATGTAGAGAAAAAGGAACACTCATGCACTGTTGGTAGGAATGCAAACTGCTGTAGCCACTGTGAAAAGCAGTACAGAGGTTACTTAAAAAATTGAAAATAGAATTACCATATGATCCAGTGATTCCATTACTGGATATTTACCCTAAGAAAATAAAAACACTAATTTGAAAAGATATATGCACCCCTATGTTTATAGCAGCAGTAATTATAATAGCCAAGATATGGAAGCAACCCAAGTGTCCATCCCTAGATGAATGGATAAAGAAGTGGTATAGATATATGTGTGTGTGTGTGTGTGTGTGTGTGTGTGTGTGTACATGTATATATGTAAATGTACATGTATATATACAAAGATACACACACACACATATATGTGGTAGTAGAATATTAGTCATATAAAAGAATGAAATATTGCCATTTAAAGCAATATGGATGGAGGAAGATGGTATAACAATGCTAAGTGAAATAAGTCCAACACAATAAGACAAATACCATATGTTCTCACACATATGTGGAATTTAAGAAACAAAACAAACAGAAAAAAAGACAAAAAACGTCAGACCCTTAAATACTGAGAACAAAATGGTGGTTGTCAGAGGGGAAGTGGGGGAGGTGAGATAGATAAAGAGGATTAAAGAGTACATTTATTTTGATGAGCAGCAAATATTGTATAGAATTGTTGACTCATTCTACCATTCACCTCAAACTAATATAACACTGTTGGGGCGCCTGGGTGGCTCAGTCGTTAAGCGTCTGCCTTCGGCTCAGGTCATGGTCCCAGGGTCCTGGGATCGAGCCCCACATTGGGCTCCCCGCTCAGCGGGAAGCCTGCTTCTCTCTCTCCCACTCCCCCTGATTGTGTTCCCTCTCTCGCTGTGTCTCTATCAAATAAATAAATAAAATCTTTAAAAAAAAAAAAATATATAACACTGTTAATTATACTTCGATAAAAAAATTCATTCAATACAAGTCATTATAGATTTATATCTTTCAAATACCATTTTCAGAAATCATTTAGGACTTAAGAAAAAATAGCATATACCTTTTTTAATCAGAAAAATTTACTCATTTAAAAATCAATCATTTAAACTTGCTTTAATTAAGAAAGTTTCTTGCAGCTTTTCTTCCAATAATATTGGCATAGCAAATTAAGAAATTAAAGAACAATGAACCCATGGAATTGTGACACGATAAGACAATTTTACAATTATCTTTTTATATATAAACACTCTACTTTCTCATTCAAAATCATGCCATTCCTGGAGCACCTGGATGGCTCAGTCAGTTAAGTTCTGACTCTTGATTTTGGCTCAGGTCATGATATCAGGGTCGTGAGAGTGAGCCCCACACCAGGCTCCGTGCTCAGTGGGGAGTCTACTTGAGATTCTCTCTCTCTCTCTCCCCCTGCCCCCACCCCCCACTCTCTCTCTTAAAAAAAAATCATGCCATTCCTAATTTACAATGAAACATTCTTAATCTAATTCTAGGTTAGTATGTTACTAAAATGGTATTCTCAAAATCACCATCTATAGTCAGTGGAATCCTTTGATAGCCTCTTTTCCACCAGCTCATGAAGGTAAGGACTTCTAACTTGGCTTGGCATGAAACAATGCCCAAAAGAAATACTCTATCATGGGAGGCACCTGGGTGGCTCAGTAGGTTAGGCGTCTGCCTTCAGCTCAGGTCATGATCTTGGGGTTCTGGGATCGAGCCCTGCATCAGGATCCCCGGTCAGCAGGGAGTCTGCTTCTCCCTCTCTCTCTCCCCCAGCTGGTGCATGTGCACATGCTCTTGCTCTCTCAAATAAATAAATAAAATCTTAAAAAAAAGAAAGAACAAATGAAAGAAAGAAAGAAAGACTCTACCATGACAAACCAACCCACTGGATTCTCATTTTCTTGGGAGGTATACTTTTGGGATGCAAACTGAGTGGCTGAGTAACTCCCTAGATTGTATCTAGAACACTGGGTAACACCTTCAGATTTGGCATGATAACTGGTGTATATCTCAATCCTAAAAGTATAGTATATCTAAAAAGACAATGTCCTGTCCTACCTATTATCCCCTTGTATACTTGAAATAAAATGTTATTGTTAAAGGGAACCTACACATCTTCTTTCCCTTGCAACTCTAATACAATGATTCCAACTTTTTCAAAGTATGCATCCCCATTAGCAAAGAAGAAAAGGGAAGTGGGAAGGGAGGTAAGGAATTGGGCACACAGAGTCCTCAAATATGTACATTTTTTTTCCTCTAGTATTTTAAGGGTCACAGAAGATAAACATTTCAAAGGATTACATAAAAATAGTATTTTTAAATAATTCTTAATCTTCTTCACTAGTGGTAAATTGAAACTTTTTTTTTAAAATAACAGCATTACTGAGATATAATTCACATACCAAAAAAATTCACCTTTTTAAAGTGGTTTTTAGTACCATGACCACTAATTCCAGAACATTTCATCACCCCCAAAAGAAACCATGTCCCCATTAGCAGTCAAGCCCTATTTCCTCCTACTCCTATCCCTTGGCAACCACTAATCTACTTTTTCTATCTATGGATTTGCCTATTGAACATTTCATATAAGTGGAATCATACAGTATGTGGCTTTTTGTATCTGGCTTCTTTCATTTAGTATAATGTTTTCAAATTGTAGAGGTCCATCTTCCTGTTCTATACACTCAGCTTTTAAATGTCTTAAAAATCACAATGGCTTTATATTCTTACTTATAAATATGTCAAGGCACAATATACATTTAAGACAAAGTTCGCCATTAACAGTAAGTAGAAATCCACATTTCAAATAATTTTCATAAAAATTTCTGATTTTTGACATACTTCCCATGCTGAGGCATCAGTTCTACCATTTTCTTATGGTTTGCCTATGTTTACATTATTAATATGAAATTTGTAAGGACTGGTTTAGTTAATCCAGATACCATGAAATGTAAATCCATTTAGCAATGCATTAGGAAAAATTACATCACGATATATAAAAAGTGACTGAATGACTAACTGAATTTATATGTTCCTTTTTATATATAAAATATTACATTTAAACAAGAAAGAAGAAAATAAATACAAACAGAAGAACGTAGATTTTTCTCCCTGCATCTCATGGATGGTTTTACATAGCCCCTAAAGGGTGCACTCACTGGTTTAGAAACCACTGCTCTAAAGAACAAGCCAATGTACATCATCCCTCCCTTCATAGTCTGTGGAGTCAGGTTGCTCAAATACCTTTCCACTTAAGGTAGCTTTGTTACTTTGGACATGATATCTAACATATCTGTGACTCAACTTCCTTATCTAAAAACAGGGACAATAATATTCTTATGTTTGTTGTGAGGACAAAATGATTTATTCTACATAGACTGCTTTGAACAGTACCTGACAAATAGTAAATGCTCAAAAAATGGTAGCTATTATTGTTGTAATTATTATTCTTATGTAATTTTTTTTGGCTACAGTCAACTTATACCTAGTAAAAAGAATGCATACACGGAGGCACCTGGGTGGCTCAGTTAACCATCTGCCTTTGACTCAGGTCATGATCTCAGGGTCCTGGGATTGAGCCCCATATCAGGCTCCCTGTTCAGTGGGGAGTCTGCTTCTCCCTCTCCCCACTGCTCCTGCTCTGTCTCTCTCTCTTAAAAAAAAAAAAAAAAAAGAATGCATACATGGTTGGGCCACCTTGCCTACCAGACTTTCTTAATCTTTCCACTGATAAAATACTGAATTAAAAAAGAAGGCACACATGGTCAACTAATCTTCAATAAAGCAGGAAAGAATATCCAATGGAAAAAAGATAGTCTCTTTAACAAATTGTGTTGGGAAAATTGGACAGCAACATGCAGAAGAATGAAACTGACTACTTTCTTACACCACACACAAAAATCAACTCAAAATGGATGAAAGATCTAAATGTGAGACAGGAATCCATGGAAATCCTAGAGGAGAACATATGCAGTAACCTCTTCGATATCAGCCACAGCAACTTCTTTCAAGACACATCTCCAAAGGCAAGGGAGACAAAGGCAAAAATGAACTATTGGGACCTCATCAAGATAAAAAGCTTTCGCACAGCAAAGGAAACAGCCAACAAGACTAAAAGACAACCTATGGAATGGGGGAAGATATTTGCAAATGTCTTAACAGATGAAAGGCTGGTATCCAAAATCCATAAAGAACTTATCAAACTCAACATCCAAAAAACAAAAAATTCAGTCATGAAATGGGCAGAAGACATGAACAGACACTTCTCCAAAGAAGACATAGAAATGGCCAACAGACACAGGAAAAAAGGTTCAACATCACTCGGCATCAGGGAAATACAAATCAAAACCACAATGAGATACCACCTCACACTGGTCAGAATGGCTAAAATTAATAAGTCAGGAAACAACAGATGTTGGCCAGGATGTGAAGAAAGGGGAGCACTCTTACACTGTTGGTGGGAATGCAAACTGATACAGCTACTCTGGAAAACAGTATGGAGGTTCCTCAAAAGTTAAAAATTGAGCTATCCTACGACCCAGCAATTGCACTACTAGGTATTTATTCAAAGGATACACACACCGTGATTCAAAGTGGCACATGCACCCCAATGTTTAGCAGCAATGTCCACAATAGCCAAACTATGGAAAGAGCCCAGATGTCCAATGACAGATAAATGAATAAAAAAAATGTGGCGTATTTGTATAATGGAATATTACTCAGCCATCAAAAAGAATGAGATCTTGCCATTTGCAATGATGTGTATGGAACTAGAGGGTATTATGCTAAGCCAAATAAGTCAGTCAGAGAAAGATAAACACCATTTGATTTCACTCATATGTGGAATTTAAGAAACAAAACAGATGAACATAGGGGACGGGAAGGAAAAATAAAATAAGATGAAAATAGAGAGGGAGGCAAACCATAAGAGACGCTGACCTCTAGGAAACAACT
Source organism: Halichoerus grypus (assembly GCF_964656455.1). NCBI lineage: Eukaryota > Metazoa > Chordata > Mammalia > Carnivora > Phocidae > Halichoerus > Halichoerus grypus. The sequence goes on from NC_135713.1 coordinate 103,893,704, forward strand.
CTGAGGGTTGCTGGAGGGGAGGTGGGTGGGGGGGAAGGGATAATTGTGTGATGTGTACTAGGGAGGGCACTTGATGTAATGAGCACTGGGCGTTATATGCAACTGATGAATCACTAAATTCTACCCCTGAAACTAATAATACAGTATATGTTAACTAAATTGAATTTAAATAATTAAAAAAAAAAAGAAGGCTCGTGGCTCCTTAATCCATACATTTCTGCTGGCCAACTCTACTTTGTGAGGTTTCAGTGGCTCCTTTTCCTAAGGCTCCTAAATAAGATAATACTTTGATAATAAAATGTTTCTTAAGAATAAATATACATGAATATGCGATTTAAATTAAGAGATCATAATATGTGGAAATTTCATCTCGAGTGTATAAGGACATTTCTATCAATGGTACTTTCTGTGCCTCATCTTCAGAGGCCAGAGTAACAGCAAAACACAGCACATTTATAGACAATTGCCAGGGGTCTACCACTGATAAAACGTGTCAATGATTTCTCAGTTGATTCTATGCTCTTTGAAGGGAGGAACTTTGTCCCGTTTATTCTGAATGTCTCTTTATCCTTTTAGTACCTAATGTATTATTAGACAGCACAGGCACTAAACATCGACTAAGACAACTTGTTATTGTATCTCTTTAAATTCTTTCCAGGCCAAAATTTTTGTCATGTGCTCTCTATGGTACAGAGCTTTGAAGCTTCGATGTCTGCAATTTCCAGCGTAAGGCTGGAAAAAAATCCCCAGTTGTTTTTGAAGGAAAACTTTGACTAGGCCAGATATTCTCTGTAAGCCCAATTCTGTTTCATAAGGACGGTGTTTATCACAGTTAGCTTGTACTTATTTGCGCGACTATTTGGTGAATGTATATTTCATTCCACTGACTCCATGATAATAGGGACAATGCTGGTTTTTCTTTCCCTTGTATCCTTAAAACCTAGCATAGAAGTTGGCATGTGCTAGTTGCTCAATAAACATTTGTTGAATAAAAGATCTCCTGTTCAGGCATGTATCTATGTTAAAGCTTTTCCTCTTTATGACCACGTCAAATCTTCCTCCAGAGTAAAGCAACTAAATCTTCCCTTGACCAGAAGCAGTATTAACTTCAAACTCACTGATGCTTAATACTTTAAGAGAAATACAGTATTAATTTATCCATTTATTCATTCAATCAGTACATATCTGAACTCTTCCTACCACAGGTCAAGCATCATTCTAGATGCCGGTCCCTGCCATCATAGTGCTTGCATTCTATGGGGAGAAGGGAAGGAATAGGACACAATAAACAGTAACTAGTAAGTAGTTAGAAAAAACTGAAGAGGTAAAGGGAGAGGGGCAGAGAATGTTGGGAGGCAGGACATGAATGGGGTTTGCTATTTTCCAGAGTAAACAGAAAAGTCCTCTCTGAAAGGGGAACCCTCCTACACTGTTGGTGGGAATGCAAGCTGGTGCAGCCACTCTGGAAAACTGTGGAGGTTCCTCAAAAAGTTGAAAATAGAGCTACCCTACGACCCAGCCATTGCCCTACTGGGTATTTACCCCAAAGATACAAATGTAGTGATCTGAAGGGGCACATGCACCCCAATGTTTACAGCAGCAATGTCCACAATAGCCAAACTATGGAAAAAGCCTAGATGTCCATCAACAGATGAATGGATAAAGAAGATGTGGTGTGTGTGTACACACACACACACACACACACACACACACACACAATGGAATATTATGCAGCCAACAAAAAAATGAAATCTTGCCATTTGCAATGACGTGGATGGAACTAGAGGGTATTACGCTAAGCGAAATAAGTCAATCATAGAAAGACAAGTATCATATAATCTCACTGATATGAGGAATTTGAGAAACAAGACAGAGGATCATAGGGGAAGGGAGGGGAAAAATGAAACAAGATGAAACCGGAGAGGGAGACAAACCATAAGAGACTCTTAATCTCAGGAAACAAACTGAAGGTTGTTGGAGTGGAGGGGGGTGGAAGGGATGCGGTGGCTGGGTGATGGACATTGGGGAGGGTATATGCTATGGTGAGCACTGTGAATTGTGTTAAGACTGATGAATCACAGACCAGTACCTCTGAAACAAATAATACATTATATGTTAATAAAAAAAATTTAAAAAAGAAAAGTCCTCTCTGCTAAGGAGACATTTGAGCAGGCCAAACAGTATACTAGAGAAAGGAACGGTAAGTGTGAAGGCCCAGCCTAGAAGGATGGGCAATGTATCCATTCTCTACCAGTGTTTATTAACTGGGGGGTGACATCACCCTTAAAAAACATTTGGAAATATGAAGAGGGGTATTCTGAGTTTTCACAATGATGTGAGGTAGGGGTGAGGAGTAAGGAGAAGTTCAAACAACGAATTAAAAGAATTGCTCAGCTCAAAATACCCAGTGAAATTTTTGCTGGGGATATACAACATTATTGGTTTTGTTTTCAAATTGCCTTCATTATATTATAAAATGTCGACCAACAAAAAATTGCATAAATTATGATACAACATATGCAACAGATTTGTATCTGCAACAGAATTGTATCTGATGTAAATTTAGTTTATCCTAATTCAACTACGTAGTTTCAGCCCCACTATTTTCTCCATTATGCTGGTTCATCATCTTTCATACGTGATATAGACTAGCTCTCAGTTTAAGAATTCAGGTGATACTATATACTTACTGACTCCTCTGCCTCATACTGCACAGAAAAATCTTCGATGGGAATTGACATACCTTGACCATTAAATCAATCAGGGAATCATTCTCCCATTCTAATGTGGGAACATTTCCCATTATCTACTTTCTCTGACAATCATCTCATGTTTTAAGACCAGCTCAAAAGAGACCTCATCCATGAAGCTTTTCTCTCCTTTCCCAGTTGCTCACTTTTTTGTAGTACCATAGCACTAGACTCCTCCTCTCCTTAAGCATGCCTACCAGACATATCACAAGGTTTTTCTTTACCTGCCTGCCTCCCCAACAAAATCGTAAGTTCTTCCAGGGCAACAACTAGACCTTATCCATCCATCGTTGTAGCCCCAGCACCTAGTACAGTGCCTGGTGCTTACCAGGCGTTCAATAAATGATTGTTGAACGAATGGAGAAAAAGTAATTCCCAAGTTGAGCAAAAAGGAAAAAAAAAAAAGTCGAAATTTAAAACGTACTTAGGTTTCTATCTAAGACCCTAAAAAACGCCTGCATGAGTTAGGCTGAAGCAAGAAATAGGACCAGACGGCTGGTAGACGGAGAAATCAGCATTTGAGGACTTTTTCAAAGTATTTGCTGAGAGGTGTCAATAGACGGTTTTCGACGCAATCCTGTTAAGAGCAAGAGTAAGGGACATGACTTCTTGTGATCTTTTCCAACCCTAAGACCCCAGAACTCCCTTAGTCGGTGAGGTATTACTTCGAGGAGCCCAGGTACCCTAGATGAGGCTCTCACCTTCCCGTTGGTGGGGGGCTCCTGGATGTAGATGTTGCTCATGCTGGTCAGTGCTCAGGACTCTGCTTCTAATTGGGAATGAGAACGGAGGGCCAGTCACTAAAGCTGTCCACCTATCAGTGCACGCTTCCTTCAATCGGGTGGTCGCAGAAAGCTCCAGTTTGTCAATGTCGCCGAGACGGCAACAACAAGCACTCTCTCTCCACCAAACTAGTTTCTCACGGACGCCGCCATGTCGCTCCTGGACCAGAGCACCGCTAATCCTGAGAAGGGGGATTCCGATGACCTCCAGGGAAGGAGAAAATATTATTAAGAACCCACAGATTAACTTAATTTGTGTTACAATTTTTAAATGCAATCTATAAATCCTGGTGTTGTTTACTTCAGTACACGTATGGGCAGGTCTCACTCACCTCCCCCCCCGAAGCATGCAATGGTTTGGACCATGTGCGTTCTGTAATATGACTCCCCCGGAAACTGAATCAACGCGACTTGGTTCCGGTATCGCCGGAGGCCTTCCTGGACTGTCACCGAGGTCCCGCGGCGCCGGTGGGAGGAAGAGGCCACCCTCGCTGTTTGTTGTCCTCGCTGCAGGCGGGAGGCGGGCGTCCTCTCGAAAGCCTACGGCTCCTGCGACCCCTCTTACCAGCGCCATGGCAGTCCCAGGTGAAGACCGACGCCAGGGCCCGTAGGTCTAGGCGAGGAAGGGAGCTGGTAGGGTAGGTTGGGGTGCGCTGGGCTCGGGAGTAGCGCCCATGGGGATTGAGGCGGGGGCGTGAAAATTAACAGGTTCGTTTGGTCTACATGAAAAAGTTTACACTCCAGAAATAATCTCTGAAGGGAAGAACGAACGACAGAAACTGTCTCCCCCACCCCAGTCGAGCTCCCGCGGCGCTGGATGGATTACAGGGAAAGTGTGTCGTGGGGGAGGAGGGCCGGGCACTGTAGGCCTAGGGGGCGAGGAGCCGAGAAAAACGGACTTCACTTCGGTATGGCTTGAAAATAAAATTCAGGTGGCAACACTTGACGGACCCAAGTAGCCAGAGGCATTGTTTGTCGTGGAAGTCGCAGGGACGAAATTGACGTCTGGGCTTCTACTCTCTCTTCCTATTGTACGGAGTTCCTGTGTGGCGGTGGACCGGTCGCTTTCCCCCTCTGGGCCTCTTTTTGTGCATCTGTAAAGGAAGATTTGCTCCTTTATGTCTGTGGTTTCTTCCAGCTCTCAGGTTCTGTGTCCAGTGGGTACCGACCTAAAAACAGTGAACCCTACGAAATAAGTGCTTCAGAGATTTCTGGTCCACAACTACCAGCTTACTTGGAAGTTCTAGTCGGGGAGGGCATCTGCTTAAACCAGGTTTGCTGCGATGTCTTCTGAAGAACCCTGGTTGTAGGAGTTATTTTGAGAATTACATCCCTATGACCCACCCCCACCCCCAAACCCACAGCTTGGAGATTCACTGTGCTCTTTAGTATATGAAAGACTAAGAAGTGCTATGGTTCAGAAGCCCTAACTTTGTTTTAACCTACCCTTCCCAGTATTGTTTAACCATGTTTGTACCGTGGCAGCCTTTTCTGAACTATATTTTACGGATCACTGTTATAGGGATATTGCGCTTTTCTAACCACTGCAGTTTTGGGAGGAGGCGGAATTAAGAGAGAGGAAAGATACACCCATTCATACACAGAACAATCTTTATTGAAAGTGCCTACCGCGTGCTAGGCAATGTGCTAGGCAGTGGGAATACAGCGGTGAACAAGACAGTTGCTCTTCACACAGAACTTAGAATTTAGCGATGGAGAGGAAGGACCAGAAAGTCAGACATGTATGGCAGGGAAAATTTGAAGGCTTCAGGAGCACATAGTAAGGGCACCTCACGGAAGACTAGAGGGGCTAGGAAGATGGGCTTCCTAGAGGATGTGGCCCTTGGGATGAATCTTGAAGAATTCCAGGAGGGTTGGAGTGGTGAGAGAAGAAGTTGCAGCCTGAGGGACTGGATATGTAAAGAAAGAGGAAATGTATGAGAAGAGGAAATAGAAGTAAAAGATTCTCCCTATAAATGGAACTCAGAATACAAATGGGAGAGAAGTGAGAAATTAACTAGGGAGTTAATAACAGTAGCTAATATTTACTAATGTATCAGATGTGTAAGTAGCATTTACTGTGTATCAGATGTGTCACAGTGTGTCAAGCATTGTATTTTATCTCATTTAACGTCAGTCCGCGCTGTAAGATAAGTATTAATACTTCAGTTTTATATGAGGATACTGAGGGATAAACAAATCAAGTCACTTGCTAATTAAGGGATAGCTAGTAAGTGACAGGTCAGTGGGGCTCTTCTAGGCCCCATGCACTTATTCATCTTGCCATGTTCTAGTATAATTTACAAGGTAGTTTCCACCTCTTAAAGGACCTTGTAAGCCATGACAGTTTGGATATTTTCCCAAGGACTATAGGAAGCCATTTAAGAGTTTTAAGAGATTCATATTTTGGAAAGATCATTCTGGCTGTACAGTAGATTGGAAGGGAGCTAGTTTGGAGACAAGGTCACCAATTAGGAGTAAATTCTGGTAAGTTATGATGATGCTTCAGGTATGGTATCAGGAAAGGAGAGAAGTACATGGATTGGAGATACATTTCTGATGGTAGACTCACTAGGAATCAGTGATTGATCCAGTGTAGGTGGGTGAGACAGGAAGTGGGGTTTCACTGTTACTGGATTGGGTGGGGCCATTTACTAGTATAGGCAATACCTGAGAAGGAGCAGGTTTTAGGGGGATGATGAGAATTTCAGTTTGGGGTTTGTGTTGAGGTATAGTCAGACATATGAATGGAAATATCTAATAGGTAGTAAGAGAAAATTTGTAGCTTAGGAAAGAAGCCAGAGTCAAAGACCACAATTTGAGTCATCCACAGATGTAATAGGAGTTAAGACCATTGTAGTGGCTGCCTGTGCTCAGGTGGAGTGTGTAGAGTGTGAAGGAAGGGTCTGTGGCTGCAGCCTGGAGCTTAACAACCTGTAAAGAGCTAGCAGAGGAAGGCCGGTCCGCACAGTAGATTGCCTAGGCGTCCTGAACCTTCACATCAGCCCTGATGATCCTTGTATTGCACCACTACATCTAGAGTTGAGTTGCTGTCACTGTTGGTTTTATTACTTGAGCAAGCGTTTTGAGCACCTACATGGTATAGACACTCTAGGAGACACAACATCACATCTTGTGTTCTCATGAAACTTAAGTATAGTAATAAAAATGGGATGCTTAAGAAAGAAGAAAAAAAAGTGATTTTTTAAAAGTCCTTATTGGAATTGCCTTAAACTTAGACAAGTATTATAGCTATGTTAACTTTCTTCTGATTCAAAGTAATACTCCACAAAGTGTAATAATCTTAAATTGTGCCATTAAGCTAGATGGCAAGACATGGATAGACTGTTTAAACCCAGCAAAAATTGAGATAATAGACATGACAGCACTGTAAGAGTACAATGCAAGTACCATTAGGAAATAGAGATACAGAAAATGTTGAGATAATTTCTTGCGTGATCGATCCAGGTAGTGGATTAAAGAAAAATAGGGCTCCATCAGAAACCTTTTGAGATAATTATTGAGAAGGCCAAGTATTAAGTTATGCTCTTTTATTTTTAGGTATAATGCTCATATGGATTCAGCATGGCATTTCTCGGGTGGTCTTGCTAGTGATTATTATGAGATAAGACTATAAAGTGACGAGGATGCTTTCCACAAGTGAAAATCAGCCTCTTCTGTTTTATGGTCGCCTACTTCACCTGTTTTTCCACAGCATTATGTGTAAGCATACACCATTATGTAGGCAACACAATGAAATGTGTACTTTCTTAGGGAAATCGTAGACTCTTAGTTGTTATTTTAAAAATGACGTTTAAGGGGCGCCTGGGTGGCTCAGACGGTTAAGCGTCTGCCTTCGGCACAGGTCATGATCCCAGGGTCCTGGGATGGAGCCCCACATTGGGTTCCCTGCTCAGCGGGGAGTCTGCTTTTCCCTCTCCCTCTGTTGCTCCCCCCTGTTTGTGCTCGCTCTCTTCCCCTCTCTGTCTCTCAAAATAAATAAAATCTTTAAAAATAAAAATAAAAAATAAAAATGAGATTTAAATAACAGGTTTCAGTGAAGTTGGCTTTCTTTTAGAAACTACTTTGCCTATTCACAGTTGTTGACATTAGTTCTGACATTCATGTTGATGATTCACCGTTCCCCATGAAGAGTCCACCTGACGCCCAGTGGCAGTGTATGTTACTGATGTTGCTGGCACAAAAACTCTTTTTCTCTCATTCAGTAAAATCTATATAGCCAAGATAGGGAATTTTCTGTACCCAAATTAACATTACATCTGGCATATGAAAGTGAGTCAAATTTTTAAAACACATTACTATAACATCTTAGTAATAGAAGAATTCTAAATCACAATGCATCCCATTGCTTTTCACTCCTAAACAGTACATATTTTCCTTTCTCTCTAGTCTATGCTGCACATTGCTGCTGAAATAATTTTCCTTAACTATATATCTGATCCTGTCATTCCTGGGGAAGGGGGGAGTGGGTGGTAAGGAGTTAGTTCTTGGGCCCCTATCTGTGAATTTCATATTTCTCCATCACCCAGATCAGGATTTTAAATATTTCCATCACCGTAGGAAGGTCCCTTACGCCTTTGTCATTTCCCCCTTCCCTTGCCTAAATAACCATTATTTTATTTCAATTGTCCTTTTTTAAAAAGATTATCCTTCTTTTATAACTGTTATTCCAGTGCCTGTCCTTCCTCAGATGGGCCAGTGACACTGCAGACTAGTTTCACAGCTAGTAACTGGGAGCTGCATACGTTACTGATTCCCAAGTGCGGGATTATTTTCTTAAGTCTCTAACCTCAAAGTAACAAGCATTTGTTGAGGACATATAGCAAGGCTACACCAAGGCTAAGCAGTGCATTGTATACAGAATTGAATGGCATGTTCTGGAAGCTAGAGAAACTAGCTTTTCTTTAAGTTCCTGGGAGGTAAAAGGCAGCCATTTACCTGAGCCCTTCCCTGACACTCAAGTTATTTAACAGAGTTCTAGATCCCCAGTAAGCCCTTGCTAATATTTAACAAGTAAAGAGATAAAGACCTCTGCAATTTATTCCTAAAACCATCAGTTAATAAAATTTTATTATAAATCTGTAATGTAGCTTCTCTGAAGAATTTACAAGTGCAGTTACTGCCTTTGTTAAAGAATCTTGCACAGCAGCAACTCTTCTTTATGTTGGGTTGTTTGAGGGAGGTTTTTAGTTTGGTTTTTGAGAAGGGAATTCATTCACATGCTTCAGATTTTAAAGCTACCAAAAGGTGTGTAGTGACATATCTCTCACCCTTTGTACCCCTGGAGGTTCTTTTTTCAGCTAACTAATTTATATTCTTAGAGATCTTTTTTGTATCTCTCCATCTATCTATAAATAAAATCTACATATAATTTGTGTTTTATCTACATCTAATCTTTCATACAAATGGCAACATACCATAAGCACTGTTCTATACCTTGCTTTTTTTCTTTATATCTTAGAGATCATCAGATATCATTAAGTAAAGACTAACCATAATTTATGTCTAAATTATTTCCACTCTTTTACTATTATAAATGATGCTGTAGTGAATAACTTTGTATATAAGTCAATATAAGTCACTATGCATTTGTGCAAGCAAATTGAGAAGATTCATTCCCAAATGGGGATGTGCTAGGTCAAAGTACTATGTACATTTATAGTTCTGATAGGTTTTGTCAGTTTGCTTTCCATAGGGGTGATATTGATCTACACTACTATTCAGCACTGTATGGGAGTGTGTCTGCCCCATACTCTTTTCAACCCTTTCTTTGCTATTCTGATAAGGGAAAATGTAATCTCAGTGTAGATTTTAATGTACGTTTCACTTATTATGAGTAAGGATGAGCATCTCCATGTTTCAAACTTGTTTCTGTTTCTGTGAGCTTTCTGTTTAGCTCCTTTGCTGATTTTTTTTTTCCTGTTGCTTGTTGGTTTTTTTCATAATGATTTTCTGGGTTTTATATGGTAGGCATAATTGCCCTTTATTGGTGCTATGAGTTGCAAATATTGGTTCCCACATTTTCATGTGTCTTTTGAGTTTGTTTTAGCTGGTCTTTGCCATTTTTTTATGTAGGCAATTTTATAAGTTTTTATTCAATGGTTTTAGGACGGTAGGTCATGATTACAAAGGAACATTTGGAGGGATGCAGGCTCTATTACTCTGAACAGCGTTAGCAAACTTTAAAGAGGAATGGAACAAAGAACAGCATGAGAACCTCAGATGGGGAAATGGATAACTTCTAATTGAAGTAATAAGGGCCTCTTAATATGGCCTTGCTATTCAGTTTGACATGGATCTTGGGTACCAGAGTTCTTGTCCCAAACAACAGAAACTGACTAGTTAATTGAAGAAGAAAATGAAAGATCTCAGGATGCTCACAGAATGTAAGCAAAGGGTAGATAACAAGGCTTGGAAAACAGACAAGACTAAGGGCATCCATAGCCAAGATGGTGCATAGCCCCAGACCTGGTTAGAAGTGCCACTGTCTGTGGCATCACTGCCACTAGAAACTGCACCTTGACAGGAGAATGAATGAAATGTCCCCACTTCATAGTGTCACTTGTCTCAGATTTATTGTATCAGAGGCATCAGATTCAACGTCCTAGGTAGAAGCATTCATTTGGCCCAGCAGTCATGAAAATTAGGACAAATGAAGCTTGAAATTTTAAGTCAACCAAAAACTAGTGAGGACATAGTTAATACGGAGTTATTTATTTAGTTCTTGTCTTATTGCCCTATCATGTAAAAGTTACAACTTTGTTAAAGAAGATGACCTACTTGGAAAAAGTTAATATTTCGTTCATTCTAAAAATATGAGATACAGTTCGTCATAAATAAGTTAATTTCTCATAAGTGCTGAGATGAGATCATTTCAGATCTGTCCATTACAACATTTTTAGTTTATTGTAGGAATGGTAATGGTGCATTTAGAATAGTTTTGTTCTGTCTCATTCAGCGTCTGTGGTTTCTATGGAAACAGACTTAACATTGACCTGGATTCTCTGAGCTTTTTTTCCAACAGGCAATTATTTCATAATGAAAGAGCCTCAGATTTTATTATTAATCCAGTGTTATACCACAATTCTACAGTGCAGCATATGCATTCCTACTCTATGCAATACAAACCACAAGGTTTATGAGAAAAAATGAGATTGGGGCACAATAGTCAAAAACTTCATCAGTGATACATAAAAAATGATTGAAACCTAGTAACAGTAGCACAGTTTTGCACATGTTAATTGGTTAAAAGGCACATAAATAATATAGTAAATAGGGTACTATACCTTGTAAAAGACCTGAAGTTTGCTGTGGAAGCAGACTTCGTAAGAATTGCAGTTTGTGAATTGTTCCAAAGTAATGGTGGGAGAAGAGGATGATGTGAAATCAGATCAGAGTTATGACACCTTATATGGGTGGGCACTGCTCACGGCACACATGCTGAACTGAGGTCACTAGCAATATTTTGGGTTGTGTCTTTGCGTGTGTTTTGTATATTCCTATGAACCTCAGAGCAAATGGATACCACTTTCTGCATTCACCTAGTGTTTTTCATGGACAAAAGTCACATTATGTTCAAATCGTTCTCTCTTACGTCAATTGTATTGGAACAAATTTATGTTTTTAAAACAAGCGTTATAGCACACCTGACTGTATTTTTTTACTAGAATAACTCAGTAATGTGTATTTTAAAGTAAATTTGGGATTAGGGGAAAATGACTAATGTTTTGACTTCATAACAGTGAAGAGATAGTTTAAATTAACACTGTTTTATATTTGCGTTCTATGTACTTTAATTTATTAGTGAGTTTGGGTTATATCTCCATATGAAGAATTTGGGAGTTAGATGCCTTGCATTAAGGTAATAGAACAATTCTTCCCTGACCTTCTGGTTGCTGCAAGCCCTTATTGGAGGTGAAAATTAGTTTCAACTTTATGTGTTATGCAGCCATAAAAAGGAATGATCTTCTGATATGTGCTACAGTTTGGGTGATCTTGAAAACATTATGCCAAGTAAAATAATTCAGACACGAAAGGATAAATATTGTATGATTCCACTTATATGCGATTCCTAGAACAGGTAAATTTATAGAGGCAGAAAGTAGGATGGAGAGTACCATGGGCTCGAGGGAAGGGGGACTGGGCAGTTATTGTTTAATGGGTATAGTTAGTGTTTGGGATGATGAAAGATTTTGGAAATAGTGGTGATGGTTGTACAACCTTGTGAATGTACTTCATGCCACTGAATTCCACACTTAAAAATTGTTAAGGTGATAAATTTTATGTATATTTTTATTACAAAATCAATTTTAATTTATTTCATCTGTTATTATCTTCCAGCATTGCTTGCATGTAGCACTAATGATACAGAGATACTATAAATATTTCTAAACATCGATCAGACTGAATATGTGACTAGCAGTTTGTTTTCTCTTGTCAGAGAATCTGATTGCTGAATTCAGATATTTCTTAGAATAGCTAGCAGTTAAAGTATTTTTCTGGATTTTCACCAATTCCTTTTAAAAAGTCAGTTTGTTTTTCTTCCAAGGGAGAGCAGAAAAACATTTGTTATCTCTAATGTTCATATATATGTATATATAATAACTAGTATATATAGTGCATGTGTGTATGCATATACGTATATAGCTAATTATTTACCTTTGAGGGACAAGCTAAAATACTCTGCAATTTCTTCCTCAGTGTTCTAGAATTCCTGGAATGTTTAAGTTCTTGACTATAACACTGCATTTCTGTTAAAGAAAAACATATTCCAAAATTCTTGAAATATTGTCAAAGAAAATAATTTGAGTAAATTGGCTTTTCCAGTGATTTCTAGCATTCATAACAATTCAATGAATAGTGTTACAAATTTGGGTCAGGAATGATTTTTTTTAAATTAATTAATTAATTAATTATTTTTTAAAAGATTTTATTTATTTGACAGAGGGAAAGACAGCCAGAGAGGGAACACAAGCAGGGGGAGTGGGAGAGGGAGAAGCAGGCTTCCCGCGGAGCAGGGAGCCTGATGTGGGGCTCGATCCCAGGATCCTGGAATCATGACCTGAGCCGAAGGCGACGCCCAACAACTGAGCCACCCAGGCGCCCCAGGAATGATTTTTTTTTAAAGAAAGAAATTCTACAATAAGAGGTTTCTTAGCTTTTTCATGTGATGAAATTCTTATGTTTCTTCTTTTTATATGTCTCCTAAAATGTCATCCAATTTTATTTCAGGTTGCAACAAGGATAGTGTCCGAGCCGGCTGTAAAAAATGTGGCTATCGTAAGTACATTAAAAAATAATATTTCAAAGAGTGAATTATTGCCTCTTTGGGCAGTGTGATCTGGCATCCTGATTTTAGTGCCCTGATTTCAGCATAGTTCTGTAACCCTGTTATTTAGCCCGGGTTTGCAGATGATTCAGAAATTGCTGTCAGCTCTGAATGGTTCCTTTCTTCCCTGCTGTAGACTCAGTGATGGGTGGCTATATATCTAGTGACTAGCAAAGATGTCAAGTACAAGTGGAGTAGATTTAGGAGACTGGAGAAAGTATATTCCAAAAAAAAAAAAAAAGGACACATATACTTAATCTTTTACTCCTTGTCTTTCTAGATACTGGATGAAGAGGGGAAAGCAATGAAAATTATTTATGAAGGGTTTTCTTGTTGACTGAGTTTAGTCCTTTTAAGGATGAAATTAGTCCTAGAATTTCTGCTCACAGGCAAAAGTTGATGTAAACAGTCATTAATCTCTATTATGATCAATGAAGTGGAATAAAAAAATAAACTTTAACATGTGCAATTATGTAGCTTAAATTTGTAATTATGTACCACAAACAAATATCATTTCTTTAGTTAAATGTAACAATTCCTGAAGTTGATAACAGCGAGAACAGTATCATTTGTTGTTTTATAAATTGGAGACCATGCACATGAGCCTGGATTATGGTTAATACTCCATACAAAATTAATTAATTAATTTACATAGAAGTATAGTTACATTTGATGCACAATGTTACATGAGCTTTAGATGTGCAACATAATGATTTGTTAAGTTTATACTTCAGGCTGTGCTCACAAGTACTACCATCAGTCACCATATAGTGCTCTTTTATTTGACAGAGAAAGAGTGAGAACAGGAACACAAGGAGGGGGAATGGGAGAGGGAGAAGCAGGCTTCCCGCCAAGCAGGGAGCCCGATGTGGGGCTCAATCCCAGGCCCCTGGGATCATGACCCAAGCCGAAGGCAGACACTTAACTGACTGAGCCACCCAGGCACCCCCAGAAAAGTTATTTTTAAAAAGATAAATGTGATGTAAAAAAAAGGATGTCCTTGCAAGAACATGTGATAAGAGAGCACTCTTATCATAAATCTTCATTAAAAGGGCTCATAATGAAAGCATGCTGAGAGTACCAAGTCACATTCCTCCAAGCAAAGGCTGAAATGTGGCACAAGGGAATCTTGCTCAGTTAGCAAAAGTGAGCAATAAGCATACATAGCCTTCACTTAAATTAAAACTCCTGAAGAATATACTTTCATGCAAGAAATGGCTGCAGTGAAATCTTTTCTGTGTTTTAAACTTGTTTATATTTATTTCTGCTTTGTTTCCTTTCTTTAAATCTTTGCTAATTTCCATGTTTTGTTTCTTGATTTAGGACTTAAGAACCTACTCACTCATGCTCTCTCTCTCCAAATGCTGTTTTATTTACTTCAAAATCTAGAATGGATTTTCCAGTCTGTCTATAAATACCAGTTTATCTACTTGGACTTCTTTTTAATTTTTAACTTAAGACTTGTAAGAAAATAGGGGTGCCTGGGTGGCTCAGTCAGTTAAGCATCTGCCTTCCACTTGGGTCATGATCCCAGGGTCCTGGGATCAAGCCCAGCATCAGGCTTCTTGCTCAGCAGGGAGTCTGCTTCTCCCTCTCCCCCTGCCTGCCGCTCCCTCTGCTTATTCTCTCCCTCTCTATCTCTGTCAGATAAATAAATAAAAATCTTTTAAAAAAAAGACTTGTAGGAAAATAATAAAAATAATTTTTTGGAAATAGAGTATTTGTTGATCTAGTCTCCTTACTGCTATTTTATTTTAAACAATGATGGAAGTATCTGTAGTAATTAGAATTTTTTTTAGAGAAGCCAAGTAAGCAGATAGGTTTGGCAGTCTTTCTAAGTTTAGTTACTTCTGCTTTATTATTTTAATCTATTATTTTAGTGATTAAGTTATTAAATAACTTCTATTCAGTAATACTTCCCTTCTGGGTTAAACTTACATCTTATACCTGTTAAAAATGAAGGTCTTTTTTTTTTTTTTTTTTTTAATTTTTTTATTGTTATGTTAATCCCCATACATTACATCATTAGTTTTAGATATAGTGTTCCATGATTCATTGTCTGTGCATAACACCCAGTGCTCCATGCAGAACGTGCCCTCCTCAATACCCATCACCAGGCCAACCCATCCTCCCAACCCCCTCCCCTCCAGAACCCTCAGTTTGTTTTCCAGAGTCCACCGTCTCTCATGGTTCCTCTCCCCCTCCAATTTCCCCCCCTTCATTCTTTTTTTTTTTTTTTTTTTTTTTTTTTTAAGATTTTATTTATTTGCGAGAGAGAGAATGAGAGACAGAGAGCATGAGAGGGAGGAGGGTCAGAGGTAGAAGCAGACTCCCTGCCGAGCAGGGAGCCCGATGTGGGACTCGATCCCGGGACTCCAGGATCATGACCTGAGCCGAAGGCAGTCGCTTAACCAACTGAGCCACCCAGGCGCCCTCCCCCCCTTCATTCTTCTCCTCCTGCTATATTCTTCTTCTTCTTTTTTTCTTTCTTAACATATATTGCATTATTTGTTTCAGAGGTACAGATCTGAGATTCAACAGTCTTGCACAATTCACAGCGCTTACCAGAACACATACCCTCCCCTGTGTCCATCACCCAGTCACCCCATCCCTCCCACCCCACCCCCCACTCCAGCAACCCTCAGTTTGTTTCCTGAGATTAAGAATTCCTCATATCAGTGAGGTCATATGATACATGTCTTTCTCTATTTGACTTTAAAAATGAAGGTCTTTTGAATTTACATGTCTTTCTGATAGAAACTACATTTTAAAAATTACCTGTTATTTGCAGGCCAGAATTTTTGTATTGATAGTAGATGTAAGAGAAAAGTCCACAAAACTCTTTGAAATGTTTTTAATGCCTAAAAATGTGCATATTCATCATTCAGTTACAAAAGAGTATTGTCTCTCTAGTGTTGTGAAGCTAATGGTTTAGGTTGTACTATTTTAAAAATTTTAATACTTGATTGAAAAAGATTTTATTGTCAGTATGTTTCAATAGTGTTTATATTATTTTTAAAAGTGTCAAGTTAAGGATGAATGTGTTACTAAATAACAGGGATGTCACTTTTTCATGGCAATTTCCTCGACAAAATAAGAAAAATTGTTATTTCTATGATAAGTTTTTGAATTTTTTTGGAGTTGGCAACTTCTGAATATTTAAAAGCTACAAGAACACTAAGCCTTTTTCCATGGAATAAATTTCTCAAATAATTATGATAGTTCTCAGAAAATAGACCTTTAAAAAGTTCAGTATAGTATACTCAGTGGTTGAGCATTTGATTGTAGCAGCAGGAAATAAAAACATACCTAAATACCTGTAATGTTTTATTTAACTTAAAATGCTAATCTATTGATAGACATTCATGACCTTTTCTTTGCCGGTGGGTCTGCTCATTATTGTTTCTCATAGACTTTTAAGTGCAAATATCTGAAATGCATTTCCTACATTTTATAGTTTGTTTTTTCAAAGATAAGCAAGCAGTGAAAATAATAAATCTGAGTGCAAAATCGTTTTATCATTTGTTCTCATTAGTGGTAATACTGGCCCCCTGGAAATCTGTGGCCTTTTTTTTTTTTTAAGTTGTCCATATGGGGTTGAGGGCAACAGTAGGACATTTAGTATGTAGGGTGTAGTGATTATAAACATGCTGTGATGTGTAGGGCAATATTGGACAGTGAAGAATTGCCTGCCTCAAAATGACAGTGGCACCCCCTTTGAGAAATAGGTACTTTTTCTCATTGTTTTAGATTTTTTTTCTCTATCTTGTACAGTCTTGTTCCAGTACCTAATTTGAAAACTGCTTTTAAAAATAATTCATTTAAATCAGGTGTTTCTAAAAGTACAACTTTGTTTTTTAGAAACAACCACTTTTTTGCCCCATGTTCATATTTTTGGACTTACATGATTTTATATAAGCAAACTTACATATAACAATAACAAATAGGTCATGAAGCAAACTATGCAGATTCAGGCCTGTATGGGGAGGGATTAAAAAGTGGAGAGCCTATATAGTCTCCCATTTCAGGAAATTTGCATGAGAAAAGTAAGGAACTGTCTTAGTCCTTATGGACTACTATAACAAAATACCATAAGCCCAGTAGCTTATAAACAGAAATTATTGCTCATCAGAGGCATCTTTTATTTGACAGAGAGAGAGTGAGAGCAGTCCAAGCTCAGGGTGCCAGCAAGTTTTCCAGGTCATAGATTTTTCATTTTATACTCACATGGTGGAAAGGACTAGAGATCTCTCTGGAGTCTTTTTTATAAGGCAGTAATCCCATTCATGAGGGTACCACCCTCAGAACCTAATCACCTCCCAAAGGTCCCATCAACTAATACCATCCTCTTTGGGGTTAGAATTTCAGCATATTAATTTTGGGGGGGACACAAAGATTCAGGTCATAACAGGAACATATTCAATACAATTAACCCTTGAACAACATAGGTTTGAACTGCACAGGTTTAGTTTTAAGTCTTTTTTTTTTTTTTTTTTAATACAGTACAGCAGTAGAACAGGAACCACCACATATCTCCCCCTCCCCACCTGCACTTAGCCAAGGTAGATCCTAGAGTAATACCCATTTCTTGCTCCTCTTCTGGGAATGTGGAAAACCTCATTCCACGTGGAGTCCAGGGAAGGTAGATAACCAGGGAAGTCAAAGTACCCTTACCCTTCTCTCTAGGTCACTTGTTCCACTTGATCCCCTTTATGTGGTTCTAATGCAGTTTCTGTTCATGGAAAATGCTGTCAAGGGGTAAGCTGCCAGTTCCCGTGCAATATTAGCTACCCCCTTCAGAAAATGTTCAGCACCTTGGACAGCACCCCACCCTACTGAGGCCCAGGCTTCTGTCTGGTGCTGTCCTGCCCTTGGTGTCCTCCTGCATTCCTTGGTTGGGGGGTTGAGGGTAGGTGGGTTATTATGTGGTCCTTGGTTACTTCAGCAAGAATCCTTCCCCAAGAGCCTGTTTCTTGCACCTTCCAGTTCAAGACCTCAGTGAACTGAGTTTCCCACAGGTAGTAGGATGGAGACTGCCAGGAGCAGGCAAGAGCCGTGGTGTTACAGCCTTCTCTGGAACTTTCCTCCACTTTTGCTTTGTTTTTCATCATGTGGTGACTTTTATCTTACTTTTCTATCACATAAAATACAGTAGTTCAGTTTTAAGGGAGCCAGAAATTATGTGTGGATTTTTGACTGCCTGGAGTTCAGTGCTCCTAACCCCTGTGTTCAAGGGTCAACTGTAATTCCTGGAAGGGAATTTGGGATAAATGGAGGGTTTTATATTTAACGTATAATGTGTTTATATAGACTGAGGGGATATAGGAGATGTTTCAGATACTGGAGACAGGAGAAGATTAAGCAATTTCATCTAAGAGTTATAACAAGGCTATTTCTTAACTTTGGAGGAAGCTAGGTGAGAATAAGTACAGATATTTTCAGGTATGGAGACAGAAAGTAGAAGGAGATGCTGTCTGGTAAACTTAGGAGGCAGAGTTGGCTATTTGGAAAGGGGGCATTGAGTGGGATGGGAAATTGGTTGAACAATAATTTAAGTCAGGCATAAGTTTGGAAAAGTCACCCCAAGGAAAATAGGACAGACAAAAAAAAATGAAATGCTTTGTGTCTGTGCTAGCATTCATGAATGTGTGATTGTGCTCAAGCATTGCTTGGCTGCTCAGGGATAGGCACAATCCAAAGGTTAGCTTTGAGCCAGAGTATTTGTTTTACAGTGAGGTATGATAGAAGAATAAGAATATGAATGAGTCAGAGAGGCTTATAAAAGAGTATTCAGAGAGTGAGGAATGAGAAATTTGATAGACTAGGAGAAAATGAAGGGATTGAATGAGTTAAGGTCTTAATAAGATTCCAAAACAGATCAATGCATGGGTGTAAGGGAGTGAGAAAGGTAGAAGGATAAAAGCTTAGAGTCATAGTATGATATTAGAGTTTAAAATTTCTGAGATGGAACACTTCAGGTGATGACAAGGAGCATGGTGTGGCTATGGCATCTAGAATATCAAGGAACTGAGAAAAGCCATACAACACTCTAGACTGTCCCATCGAGGCTTGTGGAAGGGCTTAAGGTGAAGAACTCGAGTGTGAGCCTGATTCCAAAGACTTCAGTGGCTAGGCTATTATACAGTAACAGGACTGCATGGGAGAGTAGAGGACTGCTATATTGGGAAACAGTATTAAGAAGCCTGGAGGAGGGGCTCCTGGGTGGCTCAGTTGGTTAAGCATCTGCCTTCAGCTCAGGTCATGATCCCAGAGTCCTGGGATCAAGCCCTGCATAGGGCTTCCTGCTCAGCAGAGAGCCTGCTTCTCTCCCTGCCCCTCATCCCACTTGTGCTTGCTCTCTCTCTCTCTTTCTCTCTCTCTCAAGTAAATAAATAAAATCTTTAAAAAAAAAAAAAAAAAAGAAGCCTGGAGGATACTAATAATACAGAGGTAAGCTGTAGAAAAGTGTTCCCAGGGAAGAGCCAAATATCCCTTAAACAAGTGGTAGAGGGAGCAAACTGCAAACAGGTAGCATAATTTGTCCATTAAAGATTGCATGTTTCAGAAGCTGTCATAAAAAGATTGGGAGAGAAAGGGGTAATTATCTGTTAGGCCAGGGGACCAGAAACAATATGAAGATAAGACTTCAGGGAAGATAAATGGATACAGAAGCCTACATTTTTGGGTAGGAATCACAATGATAGGGATGTGAAGCTTGGTGGAATTAATTGTGTTTAATAATTGAAAAGTTTGTAATGTAGCCTTTATGCTCTCAGAACTGAGGACCTTAGGTAAAGCCAAAACCTGGTTTACTTAGCCCTTGTTCACATGGTCTGTGTACGCCATAGCCAAGAAATAAATACATGAGCACCCTAATTATAAAACAGGAGTTCTTTTCATTCATTGACAGATCTTTATCAGCACAGTCTAAATGAAACTGTTACTTGGCATTTCGAGTTGCCCATCTAGCCACTCCTTGAATGTGGGAGAATATACCTTTCCTTTTATTGGTACAATAAATGGTCATAACCTGACACCATGTATTAAATACCTACTTGGTGCTAGAGTCTGTACTAAGCACTTTAAAGATACAATTAATTGCGTTTCATTCTTAAAACAACCCTATGAAGTAGGTTTTGTGGTCTCCATTTTTATGAACATTCAAAAAACAAAACAAAACAAAAAGGCACCAGAGTGATTGCCTAGGTGCAAACCTCAGCTGGCACTTACTAGCTGTGTGACATCAGGGAAGTTGCTTAACCACTCTGCTTCAGTTTTCTGTCTATAAAATGAGATAATTAGAGCCCCTAATTCCACAGAGTTGTAAAGAATAAATTAGTTAATGCAAGTGTTGGGATCAATGGTTTGCCATAGGAATTCCTCAATAATTATTATTGACTATTGTTACTGTTATAAATCAGAAAATAGGCTCAGGAGGATTACTTTATTATTAAGTGGGAAAACTGGTAATTGTAATCTGGTAATCTGTAGGACTTGACACTATGCCATGGTCTTTTCCCCACCATTTGTAAATATAACATAAAATTTGCCATTTTAAGCATTTTTAAGTATACAATTCAGGGGCATTAATTACATCCACAGTGTTGTACAACTGTCTCCACTATCTATTCTGACACTTTTCATCACCCTAAACAGAAATGCTATAACCCTGTCTCTCCAGCCCTCCCTTCCCCTAGGCTCCAGCCTCTAATACACTTTCTGTTCTATAAATTTGGCCATTCTGGATATATCATGTAAGTGTAATCATACAGTATTTGTACTTTGTGTCTGGCTTATTTCCCTTAGTATAACATTTCAGAGCTCATCCATGTTGTAGCTTTTTTTAATTTTTTTTTTGTGGCTGATATACCACATTGTATTATTCATTCATTTGTTGGTAGACACTTGGGTTGTTTCCACTTTTTGGTTATTGTGACTAATGGAGCAGTGAAAATCGATGCACAAATATCTGCTTGAATCCCTCTTTTCAGTTCTTTTGCGTGTATGCCTGGGAGTGGAATGCTGGGTCATCTGCGTTCAGCTTTTTGAGGAGATGCTAAACTGTTTTCCACCAGAAATTTTACATTCCCACTAAAAATGTACAAGAATTCCAATTTCTCTACATTCTTGCCAACATTTATTCTTCTTTTCCTTTTTTTTTTTTTTTTACAAGTGTAGCCATCCTCATAGATAGGAAGTGATATCTCAATGTGGTTTTGATTTGAATTTCCCTAATGACTAATGATGTTCAGCACCTTTTTATAGTCTTATTGGCCATTTGTATATCTTCTTTGGATTAATGTCTATTCAAGTCTTCTGCCCATTTTTTTTTAATAATATTTTATTTATTTGACAGAGAGAGAGATAGCGAGAGCAGGAACACAAGCAGGGGGAGTGGGAGAGGGAGAAGCAGGCTTCCTGCCGAGCAGGGAGCCCGATGTGGGACTCGATCCTGGGACTCCAGGATCATGACCTGAGCCGAAGGCAGACGCTTAACGACTGAGCCACCCAGGCGCCCCTTCCGCCCATTTTTTAATTGAGTTGGTTTTTTTGTTCTTGAGTTATACCACTTGTATATATACTGGATGTTAAACCCTATCAGATATATGATTTGCAAATATTTTCTCCCATTCTGTAGGTTAGCTTTTCACTTTCATAGTAATTTCTTTGCAAAAAGGTTTTAAATTTTGATGAAGTCCAGTTCGTCAATTTTTTCTTTTGCTGGTGCTGTTGGTATTTTTTTTTTTTTAGATTTATTTATTTATTTGAGAGAGAGAGAGAATGAGCAGGAGGGGCAGGGGAGAGGGAGAGAGAATCTCAAGCAGACTCTGAGCTAGGTGCAGAGCCCAACATGGGGCTTGATCCCACAACCCTGAGATCACCACTTGAGCTGAAACCAAGAATCAGATGCTTAACCGACTGCACCACCTAGGTGACCCTGGTGCTATTGGTTTTTTATATCTAAGAATCCTTTGCCAAATTCAAAGTCATGAAGACTTACCCTTTGCTGTCTCCTAAGAGTTTTATGATCTTAACTCTTATATTGTTAAGTCTTTGATCCAGTTTGAGTCAATGTTTGCATATGATATGAATAAGATATTCAACCTCATTGTTTTGCATGTGGAAATCAAGTTGTTTCTGCACCATCTGTTGAAGAGACTGTTCTTTCCCCAGTGAGTAGACTTGACGCTCTTGTCAAAAATCCGTTGGCCATATATAATGGGTTTATTTCTGGGTTCTTAATTCTGTTCTATTGGCCTATATGTCTATTCTTGTGACAGTACCATCCTGTTTTGATTACTATAACTTTGTGGAAATTTTTGAAATCAGGAAGTGTGAGTCTTCCACTTTTATTCTCTCTCAAGATTGTTTTGGCTAGTCAGGCACCTTGAATTTGGGAATTGGCTTTACCATTTCTGAAAAAGCCCTGTCATTTTTTAGTAATCAGCTACTAAAAGGTTGTAATTTGAAATGTCTCTGTGTATCTGTGGCCAGAATTTGTTTCTGGTCACCTAAGAATTTTCTGCTCATTGTCTGCTTAGAGTCTATATAGACAAGAAGTCATAAGAACTGTAATTTGGAATACAATTATTTCCTAAGTGTCTTCACTTATTTCCCCAGTAGAAAAAAAATAGGAAACTATTTGTAGCTTCATGAGTAACTTATCTTAGGATTAGTTTAGGGTCAGTTTCATTGAAGTAAAACTAAAATGCATGTGAGATGGAGCTTGCTGCCAGTGTGGTTGTTATTTCAGTATTTTATTTACTTTAAATATTCATTGTAATATGAAGTGTTTGGGTGCAAAGCTAGCTTAAGTAAAGGGAAAAGTGTATCATCAGGAGTTCTGATCAAAATGGCAAACTGAACCAAGATATCCCTTGTGCTTTGAACACAGAAAAGCTGAGAAAAACAGAGTAACAACAACAAAAATAACCCAGCTCAAATGAATGAAAGGGAAATCCCCAGTGCTGGAAATGAAAAGGTGCTCAAAGCCAGAATAGGGAATGATAGCTGAAAACAGTGAGGTCCACAAGCCTACTGGGTAGACTTTTATGGACTAGGGAGTGAAGCCTTAGACCGGTGTGGGATGGCAGCTTGGCTGGAGTGGGGACTCTTGCATAAAGCCCTAGTGTTCAAAAGGTTGTGAAACAGGGATTAGAAAAATCCCATTCACTATCTAGGGAAAGTGGCAAGAAACTGTACTGTATGAGTTCCTACAAGATAATAACTAGAAGAAAAGGAATAATCAAGAATTGTTTACCCAAGCTTATGCCATGTGTAAGTATGAGGAGTGAATTTACACTGCCTCCAGCGAGGCAGGAACTATTTTTCCAGGTTAAGAAATTAACATTGAAATTGGATCTGGTATTTGGGCACCTGGCCTGCTCAGGGGTAAAGTGTGCAACTCTTGATCTCAGGGTCATGAGTTCAAGCCCCACGTTGGGTATAAGAGCTTACTTTAAAAAAAAAAAAAGATTGGTCTGCGTATGATTTCACTCATATGTGGAATTTAAGAAGCAAAACAAATGAACATGGGAAACATAAAAAGAGAGCAACAAACCAAGAAACAGACTCTTAACGATAGAGAACAAACTGAAGGTTGATGAGGGAAGTGGGTGGGGGATGGGTTTAATAGGTGATAGGGATTAAGGCAGGCACTTGTGATGACTACCTGGTGTTATATATGAATCAACTTCTAAACCTGAAACTAATATTACAATGCATGTTAACTAACTGGAATTTAAATAAAAATGTGGAAAAAGTCTGGTATCAAATTAGATAAAGAAACTTAAGTGCAGCTCTATGTCATTATTAATAAAACAATAGAGAAAACTAAAGACTGCATAAAAATTTTCAAAATAAAGGGACTGGGGAGCAAAGAGGAGATAGGTTAAATATTGTTGATATTCAGTGGTTTTTCTTACAAAAATGGCAACTTCATATGATTAATAACAGCCAAAAGAGCATAGTAGAGTAATTTCAATATCAGACTTTTGAAGCAAGAGCAATATTAAGAATAGAGATTCAAGAACAATGAAAAAGGTAAAATGATAATGATCTTGATTGTGCTTACTAATATAAACTCCAATTGTTTTTAGTAAAAACTGTATTAAAAGGAGAAATTGGCAAAACTTTGATGATAGAGGTACTTAGAAATTACACTATCAGAAATTATTAGACAAAAATACGGTGGAGAAGATTTTAACAACAAAATAGACGTAGCACC
This sequence comes from Halichoerus grypus, assembly GCF_964656455.1. Lineage (NCBI taxonomy): Eukaryota > Metazoa > Chordata > Mammalia > Carnivora > Phocidae > Halichoerus > Halichoerus grypus. Next base: position 103,917,812 of record NC_135713.1, read on the forward strand.
CATCCAACAGTGTGATATGTATTCTATTATATACCAAATCATTTCATAAATTTACTAGATGATAGTCCACAAAAGAAATCTCAGCAAATAGCAAATAACTGATCTCATACAGAGGTATCTAATACAGAGCTACTTTCTGGTAGCAGTGTAATAAATTTATAAATCAACAAAAGCATAATTTGAAAACTCCATATGTTTGGAAACTGAAAAGAATACTTCTGAATGATTCATTTGGAAAGAAATCACAACAGAGGAAACTTATTTCCAGCAGTATGGCAGACTGGATCCTCTTGCAAACAATTAAGGAACTTGTATAAAATGTACAGTACATATTTTAGTTACAGTAATGTTCTAGGAAGAAATAAGGAATTAGAGGACAACAATCAAAGGAAAGCAGAAACTGAAAGAGGTAAGACTTGGGGTGCCTGGGTGGCTCACTTGGTTAACCATCTGCTTTCGGCTCAGGTCATGGTCCCAGGGTCCTGGGATCAAGCCCCACGTCGGGCTCCCTGCTCAGAGGAGAGCCTGCTTCTCCCTCTCCCTCTGCTGCTCCCCCTGCTTGTGTGCACTCTCTCTCTCTCTCTCTCTCTCTCAGTCTGTCAAATAAATAAAAAAAAATCTTAAAAAAAAAAAAAGAGGTAAGACTTGAGGATATTTCCTGAACCCAGTGTTCATGAACTTGTATTTTCATGGGTTGGCAGAGTACAGGAGATAAAATCAAGGCCCAGGGTCCTGCCTAAGATTGGGACTCTAATAAGAGGTGTTCTTGTATAAATCTAGAACATACAAAGGGTTTCACACTCAAAGTAAGAGAGAACTAGAAATAAGCCCTAGCATAGAGTTAGGATGAATCATTAGTGGGTCGTGGAATCAAGTATGTGGTTACCACCAGCACTGTTTATTGTTGTTTTTATTTTTGTTTTTAAATATCAAATGTAATGCTTCAGGTAACTTTTTGTTTCATTGTTAATGAGTTAGTGTGTATTTGTATTTGAATGTGTATATGAGTACAAAACATAATACTGAGTGGCGAAAACTAGTTGCAGACTGATAGGTAAGTATAATTGAGTTTATGTTATAAAATAATCCAATATGCTGTTTTGGAAAGATAAATACCAACTGTAGTGTACCAGCTTCTGAAGACAGAATAGAATGGGATTAGGACAGTGTTCCAAGGAATGATGCAAGATCCCCCCCCTTTGTGTGTGTGTGTGTGTGTGTGTGTGTGCGCGTGCGACACACCTGCAAACATTTACCTTAAAAAAAAAAAAACCTAAGTGAATATGACAGAATGTTAACATGTAGGTGATAGGCACTTGGATATATATTGGCTATATAATTTCCTGTACTTTTGTGTTATTTGTACTATATGATTTTTGAAAAAGCTGTATCATGCACTAAGTAGGTAACTATTATAGTTTTATTATGGGGAGAGTCTTTAGGGGGTGAATGATGTCAGAATGAAATTTTTTTTTCAGAATGAAATTTTTATTTAAGTGTTCTTTAGAAGAGCACCCCTGGGTGGTGCAGTCGGTTGAGCTTCCAACTCTTGGTTTAGGTTTAGGTCATGATCTCAGGATCATGAGATTGAGCCTTGCGTCAGGCTCAGCAAGGAGTCTGCTGGAGTTTCTCTTCCTCCCTCTCCCTCTCCCCCTCCCTCTGCTCTCTCTCTTTCAAGTGACACCTTTAATTAGATGAAAGCTATGTAGTTGCTATGTAATTAAGTACATAGAAAGGGAAAATACATGAAGTATGATGTAGCCAAAAATGCTTGTTAAATTAGAAGCCCTGATGAATAAAGGAAAAAGTTCTCTCTCTTGAGTGGTGCATTCAGGGAAAGCAAACTATGACCCACCAAATAATCAAAGTTTAAACATTATATTATTAAAATTGTAATTTGTTTCTTAACCATGAGGCAAAAAACTAAAAATATATAATGTATATATTATTTTGTCATTCACATTTTTGTTTGTTTGTTTTACTTAGCTGGTCACCTGACATTTGAATGCCGTAATTTTCTCCGAGTGGACCCCAAAAGGGATATAGTTTTGGATGTGAGCAGCACAAGCAGTGAAGAGAGTGATGAAGAGAATGAAGAACTGAATAAATTGCAGGCATTACAAGAAAAAAGTAAGTAATGCTTTTTCTTTCCCTCCATCCTTTAAAAATGTTTCTAAACATTCTGCTTATGATTATGTCATGTTTATTGTTCTATTGTACTTATCATTTAGATAGCTTGTGTATTTTATGTAAGAGGTACTGCATAGGTAAGGAAATAGGCTTTGAATTTCTAGGTACTTTGCCCCAGATCAAACAGCTAATCAGTGTTAGAACCAGGAGGCAAGTCTATTTCTGATTCCACAATGCAGGTTTTGTTGTTGTTGTTTTTACATCACACTAAGATGTGTCACATGGTACAAAGAGTCTGATTTAAGACTTGGTTTGTAGACCTGTTTGGCCATTTTGTAGCATGTGACTTTCAGCAAGTCATTTAACCACTGTGAGCCTTAATTTCTTTGTGGGATATCGCAAAGAATAGGTTTGTCAAGTCACACTCATTCACATCAGAGATGCTAACCAGTAGCCAGGTTTACTAGTAATTTCAAGTATATACATGATCATGAGGCATAGGGAAAGCTGCAAGAGTTCTAGGACCACCAGTATAGCTCCCCACATATTTTCTTTCTACTTCACAACCCACTCTGGCCAAGATTAACATGAGGTTTCTTCATTACTTACCCAAAAGAAAGTCATTTAATCATGAAATATCTCAATTTTAAATCCATATAGTTACATTTTCCAGGGAACCATGTCTCATACATCCATAGATCCCAGGATTATGTACCATAAACAATCTTAGACAAACCAGCTACATCCTATAAGCAGTCTATAAATAAGGATTCTCTTGCCAACAACTTGATCATGGATCTTTAGCTTTCAGAACTGTGAGAAAATAAATTTCTGTTAATTAAATACACCTTCCTCGCGCCCCTCTCCTCCCCCCCCCCCCCCCCCCCGCCCGCCAATTCTCTAGTTAGCAAATACCACTCATTTGTTTCCAGGAGGTCTGTCATTAGCATGTTTACAGAGAGATTTAACTAAGTTACCTTTTTTCTCTCTTGGGGGCATCCTCCTCTCTCCTCAAAGAAAGAGAAGATTGCATACCTATTGTTTAACTATTTCTTTCCCATCATGTGTATAAAATAGCCTATCCTTGCAATGGGGCTTTTAGGGATAAAATGTAATGCTGTATATGAAAATACTTTGTAAACTTCAAAATGCCATATGGTCAATGTCACACAGAATAAAAATGTAACTTGTTTGAGTATGGGTTTAGGCATGGAATGAGAGAGATACAAAAAAGTTTAAATCTTATTTTAGCTCATCAGAGAATAAACCAAATACACTTTAAAACTTTTTAAGCTTTCCATATTACATCTAGTGAAGGTAAATGAAGTCAAATGCCAGCATAATAGGACAGGCTGAGAAGGCAAGAGGAAGAGAGTCCTAAAAAGGACAAACAAGACTTACATTACATATGAGTATATACAGCTTCAGGTAAAGATAGCTGCTTGGTGTACATACTTGATTTTATTAGCTACTGAAACACCACTGAAATGATAGTGGAAGAATTTTTTTTTAAAAAACATAAACCCACAAAGACAAAGAAAACAAGATAGGAAGCAATAGTAACAAAATTTTAAAAAGCAGATGGGTTTAGGGATAATGGATTGCACACTTGAGAAAGCTCAATCCTTTAATATCAGGAAGTCTGAGGAGTAACCTGATAGTATACACTTTAAAACTCACCAAAGACTTGGTAATGAGTATCCTTAGGTACCTCTGTGAGGACATCTGTAAAGCTAAAAACAGAGGGATTCGTTAAATATCTGACGTAATCCCCTTCAATTCCCTTTGCCTACTCTGTGAAGCCAGGTGGCTTCCCTCCATCACCTCAGCAGGCTACTACATGTCTGTTTTCTAGACAGGGTAAAACAAAGGGTCTTTGAATTGGGACATACCAAACACAGATGAAAACAGTAAGTTAAAGTACAAATAGAGAATGGCGAGAACCTTCCAGACATCTTCATCTGTTTGGTTCCCAGACTTCTATCACTCAGGCAGAAGATTTGAAGATTTATCTCTGGGAGATCTGAGTGGTCTAAGAAGAAAGACAGAAATAAAGATACTGACCTCAAGGATTCTTCAAGGACACGACATAGCCACATTACCAGCAAAGTTAAGATTTAGAAGTTTCACTTGCGCAAAGCTTCATGTGAGCTTTTTTAGACAATCAGGGAGCACTAAATTTCTGAAGAAAGACTCTCACGTGAGATATAGATACCAAAACCAACCAACCAACGGAACAACTTGAAGGATACAGAGTCTGTGCAGGGAGAAGAAAACAGAGATCATTAATGCCCAGTTTTATAGAAAGATATGCTACAGCACCCATGAAACAAGAATAAGATACTATAAAAAGAACAAAACAACAAAAAAATTTTTGGAATTAAAAAAGAAGCAGACATTCAAAACTTGATAGAGCTGGAAGCTAAAGTTAAAGAAATCTAACAAGCAATATAAGAGAAGGAAAAAAAAAAGATAAGACAAAGAATCTGTGTAGGAAACACTTCATTCAGATGAGCCCTAGAAGGAGAAAACAGAAGGAATTTCCAAGAACCGAAGGACATTAGTTTCCAGATGAAAGTGTTCAATAAGTACTAAGCACAGTATTAGAAATAGACCCACACAAAGGCACATTGTTATAAAACTTTGTATCATAGGAAACAAGGAGAATATAATTCAAACTTCCAGAGTCAGGGATAAAACAGATCATAGGCAAAAGATCAAGAGTCAGAATAACTTTGTTCTTCTGTAAAAAAAATACTGGAATCTAGTAGATGTGGATAATGCTTTCAAATTTTTGAAGGAAAATTGTATCCAAATTAGAATGATCTACCTAACCAAATTATCAACCAAGTGTGAAATAGAATAAAGATCTTGGCAGACATTCAAAGTAAAAAAAAAAAAAAAAAATACCTCTCACGTACTCTTTCTTAGAGCACTGATTCCAGAGGTTTCTACCAAAGTAAGGGAGTTGACCCTTAGAAGGAAGACTTTCTAGGAAGTAGAGAAGATACGAAGGGAGTCTCTAGGGCATTTGTAGAGGAGATCTCAGGAAGACAGCCACACCAGTCACAGAGACCAGGCTGAAAGAGCAAAGTGAAGATTCTGGGAGAGAAAGCCTAAGATTGTCAATTCCACAGGGACAGTTTCTACCCCATCCATCTCCACTGCCCTATCTAAAAACAAAAAACAAGAAAACCGAGAAAACCCAAACCAAACCAAAACAAAAACTCTAGTATTAGGAAGGCTGTTAGAGAACACATAATTTAAACCTAGTTTTACAGAAAAGGAACTGAGGACAGATGACTCTCCAGGTCACTAACTTGTCACCATGAAGCCAGCACTGTGATCCGTGTTTCTTACCTACTAGTCCTATACTGTTTACAGTGTGGTGCTCTCCTACCTTAGAGATCACCCAGTCTATTGGTTCTTCATCTTTTTTCCCCTCACCACATCGATCTCGAAGGATAAAGTACACTCTCATCATGAATAGTGGTTTAGTCTAGAGGTGATTTTTCAGTAAGAAAACCTGGGACAAATCTTACCCTGGCAGGAAAAGGAGGGAGTTAACATACCATACACCAGGATAAGGAGTAGTTGGTAAAACTTCGTTGTTAGAATCAGCTTTCCCTTAACCTCACGTCGAGAATGACTGACTCAATATAGACTTTTTTTTTTTTCCTTTAAAAAGATACACTTGCCGGGTGCCTGGGTGGCTCAGTCGTTAAGCGTCTGCCTTCGGCTCAGGTCATGATCCCAGGGTCCTGGGATCGAGTCCCACATTGGGTTCCCTGCTCGGCAGGAAGCCCGGGTCTCCCTCTCCCACTCCCCCTGCTTGTGTTCCTGCTCTCGCTATCTCTCTGTCAAATAAATAAATAAAATCTTAAAAAAAAAAAAAAAGATACACTTGCCTACGGTCACTTAAAGGCTCAGAACTTGTTTCCAAGTCTCATGGCTCCCACTCAGGAGAGTGCTTATTTCAGGATATCATGCAGATTACAAAAAGTATTATAAAAGGGATCCGTATTTATTTCATGGTCATCTAGTGGAAGCCCAGTGACCCCCTACTCAAACAATAAACTGGTTCCTAAATACAGGAGGAAAGGAGTACAGAGGTTGTGGTTCTTAGTTCCATTGATAACTTTGTGATAGTGCTTAGGATCTCGGATGGCGTGAGGGTAGAACACTGACTTGAGTGTGAGTTCTCATGCCATAGCCATTAGTGGTACTGAAGGCTCCTGAATCCTTCCTTGATTCTTAGAGGTGGGGAACTCTTGTATCAACTCTCTTGAATAAGTTATGGTTTGGGGGGATTTTTTTAATGACAATAAAAATAGTGAACCAGGAGAAAGCAAAGAATTTTTAGTGTACTTATGTTAATTAGTTGTTCTGCTTTTATGAAATAGAGACATGAAGGGGAAGAGAGCTAAATGTCACCAAATAAAACTCAAAACTTATTTTTGTATAAGTTATGGTCTTTTTTGCTTCTGTTTACATTTGTTTCTATTATATTGTATGTTTTTCAGTATATTTAAGGAATTAAAAGAAAATCTTTCATTTAAAACAAAAGTCTAAATGACAAATACATCAATTTTTGACACGAATTAGAATATGTGAGAGCAGGACTTGACATGGATGGGAACAAGCATTGTTGTCGTATAGTACAACAACCTGGGACCCATGCAGCCTTATAAAATTGTATTACAGGTGCTGTGAACAGGGAAAGATTGACTAGTCCATACGTAATGAGGATTATACGATCTTACTGACGCACTGTGTGTGTTTGTGTGTGAACATGCTTGCTGTTTAGTAGCACTACCATGGTTTAGGAAGCTTATTAAGGTTTTATAGTGTGTTTTGAACTTGCTGAAGAAATTGCCTTTGGAATTGTACATGATAGTAGCAAATATCTGAAGTCCTATTTATGTTATAGTATGCAGAAAGCCAACGTAAAAGGATTTTACTCTTTACAAAGTACCCAAGAAATTCAAGAGTATGGATTTTTTTTCTCATTCTATTTTACCTAGTGTTATTTAACATTAATCAGCTATTTACCTGTAACCAGGAGGTAGTCCTCTTCCCATATCTCATCCCATAATATTTTATGATATTCTTTTAGTTTAGTCCAGAAAAGAAATGTTGTATTTTTACAAATTTGGGGGTTTGGGCTTAGTTTGATGTTTTGGTTTGGTTTTGTTTGTTTAAGAAAGTTTTATGTTAAATTCATACTTGATATTATTTAAAGATGGTTGATTCTGAATGCTGCCCAGGAGAAAATGCCAAAATCAGGTATTTGCGTGTTACCATAATTGTGTCTCTTGTTCCCTTTAGTAACTGCTAGAATCAGATTCAAGCGAATGACTCCAAGTGGTGGTTTCAAGCTTCATAAAGATGTGGCTTAAATGAATCCATAGCATAATTGGAATAAAACCTGTATTTGGCTCAAAATGTACTTTTCATAAGAAAGTTACAAAAGATATTTGCTAAGTAGTTGACTAGAAGGCCCAAAAGTGAATGGAAATTTCGATGAATGGATCTAGGCTTGAAACAACTTAATCAGGTATTTAAAAGCAACTGGAGTAGCTACAAACCTGGTGACATACGCAAAGATCTATTGGGTGACTGCTGGTACTACTAGGATGGTTCTTTCTTGTTATCCCAAAGTTGTCTCTAAGCACTGGATCATATCCTCTGACTCCTGTATGCTACACAAGAGACTACCACTCTTGCTGAACATAGAAAATTTAAGTGGTAAAGTACATAGGTTTTTTTTGCCTTCAATTTTGTACTCCAAAGGTTGATTGTATTATTTTCCAAGAAAATACTGTTTACAGTGTGGTGCTCTCCTACCTTGAAAAAACTCAGATTCTTTTCCTTATGCCTATTACATTTCAATATCCTGTCTCAGAAGACACTTCAATAAATAGAGGTGGAATCATTTTAAGAGTGGTAGTATAGAAACAGTCAACTGTCTAAATCAAACTTTTGTCTTCAGTGCTTGAATTCTCATATACTATTATTGTCAATACTGCTAGTTCCTAAGGGTAGTAGCGAGGAAAAAGATGTCTTGAATTCTAGAGTTATTTTGTTTTTATTAGAACTAATTTATCCATATAACCGAGTCACTGGACTCCTTATCCATCATTCCTAAATGGAAGTGGTTATTTTTCCCATACCTACTTATTTGCTTAGTTTCTTATAACTTTGGGGGAGGGGCATGTTTACAGTAGTCATTCTGAACTTACAGATACAAAAAAAATCTGCTCAAGAAAAAGCTAAAATGACTATTTTAATGTCAGATCAAGTCAATTTCAAAACAAAGAATATTACTAGGGATAAAGAAGGTTTCTTTATAATGATAAAAGTGTTAGTGCAGAGGACATATGAAAAGTAAGTGTTTATGAATACTAAGTGGTGATGCACCTAATAACAAATTCAAACTGTATGAGACAAACTGCTAGAATCACCAGGGAAAATCCTTGTGGATAAATAAATCCACAATTATAGTTGGAGATTTCAGCATTCCTCTCTCAGTAATTGATGGAACTGGTAGACAGTAAATCAGAAAGGATATATAAGACTTGAATAACACTGCCAACCAACTTGACCTATTCAATATTTATAGAACACATCTCCCAACAAGAGCAGAATACACATTAGTTTTCAAGAGCGCAAAGAACATTTACCTAGATAACCTTATTATGTGCTATAAAACAAATCTTAATACATTTTCAAGGATTCACATTATGCAAAATATGTTCTCTAGCCACAAGGGAATTAAATTAGGAATTTAGTAACATCTTCCTAAAAAATTCCCCAATATATGTAATCTAACATACTTCTAAATAATCCATTGGGTCAAAGAAAAAAAGCAAAAGGAAATTAGAAAGTATTGTGCACTGAATGAACAAAAACACAATGTAATATTTATGGGATGCTCTTAAAGCAGTACTTAAAGGCAAATTTACAGCACTAAATTCCTGTATTAGAAAAGAAGAAATGTCTCATATTTACAACTTAACCTCTGCCTTAAACACTAGAAAAAGAAGAGTAATGAAACCCAAAGTAAGCAGAAGAAAGAAAATAAAAAAGATCAGAGATGAAATCACTGAAATGGAAAATAGGAAAACAATAGAGGAAATTAGTAAAACCAAAAGCTGGTCCTTTTTTTTTTTTTTTTTAAAGATTTTATTTATTTATTTGAGAGAGAGAGAACGAGAGACAGAGAGCATGAGAGGGAGGAGGGTCAGAGGGAGAAGCAGACTCCCTGCTGAGCAGGGAGCCCTAAAAGCTGGTCCTTTGAGAAGATCTATAAAATTGAAAAATTGCTCTCCAAACTGATCAGGTAAAAATGAAAACAAACAAACAAAAAACCCAGTATCAGAAGTGAAAGAAGTGACAACAGTACAAATTATACAGGTATTAAAATAAGGGGACTATTGTGAAAAACCTATGCCAATAAATTGGACAACTTAGATAGAATGGACAATTACTTGAAACATACAATCTACAAAAAACTCTTTGAAGAAGAAATAAACTGAATGGCTTACATCTATTAAAGAAGTTAAATGTTTAGTTTAAAAACTTCCAACAAAGAAAACTCCAAAGCTGAATGGCTTCTCTCTTACTTCTACCAGATGTTGAAGGAGAAATAAAACCATTTCTACATAAAATCTTAAAAATTGAAGAGGAGGGAGTACTTTCCAATTCACTTTATAAGACCAGCATTCCCCTAATAACACTACAAGTAGAGACTCCTACAAATACAGGCACAAACAGAAGTTTAAGCAATTAAAAGAATTTTAGCAAACCAAATCCAACAATATGTGAAAAGGATGTTATGACCAATTGGTGTTTATCCCAGTAGTGTAAGATTTGTTTCAGTTCAAACCCAGCCAATGTAATTCACCATTTTTAATAGCTCTTTAAAAAAGAACACCTATATAATAATTACAGTATTTTAAGAAATTATATGAGGAAGTTCACTGTCCATTTTTGATAAAAATACTCAGCAAACTAGGAAAAGAAGGGAACTTCATCAACTTGATAAAGGACATCTATAAAAAGCTGGAAGATTACATAATACCTAATGGTGAAAGACTGAATGTTTCCATAACATAAGAAACAAAGCAAAGATGTCCACTCCTACCACTTCTATTCAACATTATAGTGGAGAGTCCAGCCACACAATAAGACAAGAAAAATCAAAGGCATCCAGATTGGAAAGGAAAGAGAAAAACTATTTACTGATGACTTGGTCCTCTATATAGAAATCCCATAAAATCTACCAAAAAAACTTGTAGAAACTAATAACCTAAGAACTAAGTTCAGCAAAGTTATAGAATACAAGATTGACCAATGGGCAAAAAATCACTTGTATTTCTGTATCGTGACAATAAATCAAAAACTGAAATTTTAAAAAAACCTTTTATAACAGCATTAAAAATGTGAAATACTTAGGGATAAATTTTCAGAAGATGTGCAAGTCTGGAACATACAAAACATTGCTGAGGGAAATTAAATGAATGAATCAAAAGATAGACCATATTCATGGAATAAAAGATTCAGTCTTTTTAAGATGTCTGTTCACTCATTGAACACTACATCGAAAACTAATGATGTACTACTATATGTTGGCTAATTGAATTAAAAAAAAAAATGTCAGTTCTCCCCAACCTGATTTATAGATTCAAACTCATCACAATCAAAATTCTAGCAGACTGTTTTAGAAATTGACAAGCCACTTTTAAAGGTCTTGTGGAAATGTAAAGAACATAGAATAGCTAAAATACTTTGAAAAAGAGTAATAAAGTTGGAGGACTAGCACAACCTAATTTCAGGGCTTAGTGTAAAGCTACAAGTAATTAAGGCAGTGTTGTATTGATGTAAGGATAGATCCATGGAATAGAACAAACTCATACATTTATGGCCAATTGATTTTTTTAAACTTTTTATTTTCAAAGAATTGTAGATTCACATGCAGCTGTAAGTGATAATACAGAGAGTACTTTGTACCCTTTATGTAGTTTCCCTCAATGGTAACATCTTCCAAAATTGTTGTACAATATCACAACCAGGATTCTGACATTGATAGAGTCAAGATAAAGAATATTTCTGGCACCACAAGGGTCACTCATATTACCTTTTTAAAAGCCACACCCACTTTTCTCTTGTCCTTACTATCTTCTTAATTTCTGGCAACCAAAAATTTGCCATTTCTATAATAAAATTTCAAAAATGTTTGATAAATGGATTCATATAGCATATAATCTTTTTAGACGGGCTTTTTCCATTAGCTATAATTCTCTGGAGATGCACTCAGGTTGCTGCATATTTCAAGAGTTTGTTTCTTTTTATTGTTGAATAGTATTTAAGTCTATGATCCTTTTTTGAGTTGATTTTTGTGTAAGATGAGAGACTTAAGCCAAGTTTTAGTCTTTTGTTTAAAGATAACCAATTGTTCCAGCGCTCTTTGTAGGAAAGCTATCTTTCCTCCATTGAATTGCTCTTGCATTTTTGCCAAATATCAGGTGGTCATATTTGTGTCTGTTTGTTTCTAAGTTGTCTTCTGTTCCATTGATCTATGTGTCTTTTCTTCCATCACTGCCACACAGTCTTGATTAACGTAGCTGTATAATAAGTCTTAAAATTGAATAGACTGATTTTTTTTAAAGATTTTTATTTATTTATTTATTTCTTTGACAGAGAGAGACACAGCTAGAGAAGGAACACAAGCAGGGGGAGTGGGAGAGGGAGAAGCAGTCTTCCCGCCAAGCAGGGAGCCCGATGCGGGGCTCAATCCCAGGACGCTGGGATCATGACCTGAGCTGAAAGCAGACGCTTAATAACTGAACCACCTAGGCGTCCCTATTCCTGTTTTTGCCTAGAGTATTTATTATGAAATCATTGTCAGATTTTGCTAAAAGTATTTTCTGCATTGATCAGTATGATACTATGATTTTTCCTTAGCTTGTTAATATGGTAGATTATATTACTGATTTTTGAAAACTGAACCAGCCTTGCATCCCTGAGTTCTATTTGCTAATATTTTGTTAAGGATTTTTCCATCTATATTCATGAATCATGTTGGTCTATAGTTTTCTTGTTTTGTACTATTTTAGTCTGATTTTGGTATCAGAGTAACAGTGACATAGAATATTGAGATTTCATTCTCCTATTTTTTGGAAAGATTGCATAAGATTTGTATTAAAGTAGTGTTAATTTTTCTTTAAATGTTTGGTAGACTTCTTCAGTGAAGTTATCTGGGCCTGAAGATTTCTTTTTGGAAGTTTTAAAATTACAAATTCGATTTCCTCAATAGTTAAAGGGTTACTGAAATATTCTATTTCATGTGAGATGAGTGTAGCAGTTTGTTTTTTGAGAAAGGGGTCCATGTTGTCTAAGTTGTCAGATTTATTTCACTTATCCTTTTGATGTATACAAGGTCCACGCTGATATACCTTTTTTCATTCCTGACACTATTAATTTGTGTCTTTTTTTCTTTCACATTTTGCTAGAGATTTGTCAGGTTTATTGATCCAGCTCCTTGTTTTATTCTTTTTCTCTAATTTTTTTTCTGTTTTCAATTTCATTAATTCTTGTGCTTTATTATTTTCTTTTATTATTTTCTTCCTTCTACTTGCTTTGTGTTTATTTAGCTTTCCCCCCTTAAGATTCAAGCTTAGGTATTATTAATTTGAGACTTTTCTTCATTTCTCTTGTAAGCATTTAGTGCTATAAATTTTCCTGTCAGCACTGCTTTACTGTGTTCCACAAATTTTTATGTATTTCACTTTCATTCAGTTCAGTGTGTTTTGTTTTCCTTGAGACTTCTTTGCCTCATGGATTACTTTTAAGTGTTGTTTTCTTTCTTTTACTGATTTCTTACTTGAATCCATTATGGACAGAGACATAACTTCATATACGTTCAGTTCTTTTAAGTTTGTTAAGATTCGCTTTATGACCCAAGGTATATTCTATCTTGGGTGGAGTGTTTTTTAAATATTGTTTAGATTCTGTTGATTGATGGTATGGTTGAGCTCTTCTCTATTCTTGCTGACTTTGTGTATGGTATCTATTAATTGTTGAGAGAGAGATGTTGAAGTCTCTACCATCGTAGATTTGTCTGTTTCTACTTTCAGGACTATCAGTTTTTGGTTCGTATATTTTTAGCTGTTATTTGGTGCATACACATTTAGGGTATTTCTTGTTGGTGAGTCAAAACTTTTATCATTATATTATGCCTCTTTCTCACACTGGTAATTTTCTTTGTTCTGATGTCTGTTTTATCTGCTATTAATATAGCTACTCTAGCTTTTGTTTGATAATGTTTGTTTGACGTATCATTTCTATCCTTTTTTTTCAGTGTGTCTATGTCATTTTAATTGAGGTGGGAGTCTTGTAGACTGTGGATGGATGAATCATATTTTTCAATCCATTCTGCCAATTTCTTTTAATTGGTATCTTTTTTTTACATTAATTATTTAAATGTTAGGGCTAATCCTGCCATTTTATTATTTGTTTTCTGTTGACTCTCTCTGTTTTTCATTCTTGTTTCTTTTTTCCTGCCTTCCTGTGGGTTACTTGAATATCTTTTAGGATTACCTCTAGTGCTTTGACTTAGCTGTAGTGTCACTTGAACACTTTAGAAGTACATTTTGATTTATCTGTAGTGTCTTTGACTATGTCCGTAGTGTTTTTAAATTTTTCTGTGGTGTTTTGTATAGCAATTTTTGGTGGTTGCTCTAGGTATTATATATACATAATTAATCACAGTCTACTGGTGTTGTCATCTTACCAATTCAAGTGAAGAGTAGAAACCATGCCTCCCTTTATTTCCCTTTACCCTCTCCCCTTTATAATACCATTGTCTTAAATATGTTCTCTACATACATTTAGAACCATATGAGACAGTGGTATAGTTTTTGCTTCCACCATCAAACGTAATCTAAGAACTCAAGAGAAGGGAAGCTTATTGTACTCATGTTTTTGCTTACTATGTTCTTTCTTCTCAATGTTCCAGCGTTCCTTCTTTTATCATTTCCTTTCCATTTAGAGAACTTCCTTTAGCCATTCTTTTAGGGTCTATCTGCTGGTAACACATTCTTTTACTTTTTCCTTATCTGAGTATGTCCTGATTTCTCCTTCATTCCTGAAGGATATTTTTACTGTGTAGAGGATTCCAGGTTGACATTTCTTTCAGCACTTAAAAAATGCTGCGCCCCTTACTTCTGGCTTCCATGCTTTCTAATAAGAAATCTGCTTCCATTCTAATTGTTTCACTCACATAAGTAACGTATTATTTTTCTCTGGCTACTTTCAAGATTTTTTTCATTAGTTTTCAAAGGTTAAATTGTCATATGTCTTGATATGGATTTCTTTGGGTTTATCCTGTTTGGGATTCCACTCAGCATCTTGAGTCTGTAAGTTTATGTCCCTTGCCAAATTTGGGAAGTTTTCAGCTATTATTTTTTCAAGTACTTTTAAAGCCCCTCCTTCTTTATACTCTCCTTCCAGGACTCCAAGTGACATAAATATTGTATCTTTTGTTACTGTCCCCCAGATTCCTGAGTCTCTTCTCTTTAAATCTATTTCCTTTGCATTGCTCAGATTGGGTGATTTCTGTTGTTCTGTTCTCCTGTTCAGTGATATTTTTCTTCAGTGCTTGACATTCTGCTATTGAGCCCATCCACTGAGTATTTTAATTCCATTTATTGTATTTTTAGTTCTAAAATTTCTATTTTGTTCTTCTTTGGATTTTCAGTTTCTTTCGGGCTTTCATATTTTTTCATTTGTTTCCAGCATCTCGTTATTGCTCATAGAAACATTTTTATAACAGCTGCTTTAAAATCTTTTTCAGATTATTTTAATAATAATCTCTCATTATGGTGTTGTCATATTCATTGTTTCATTTTTCATTCACTTTGAGATCTTCCTGGTTCTTGACTTGTTGAGTTCTTTTCAACTGAAACTTGTTACGTTATATTATGAATCTCTGACTTTTCTTAAACCTTCTCCTTTATCTCATTTTCTCTAGTACCACCGCAGAAGGAAAAGTGGGGATGCCACCTTGTGACTGCCAGGTGGAGACAGAAGTTCTGTTTCCCCACTCAGGTTCCACAAACACTCAAAGTGGTGATGACTTCTTGTTACTGCTGGGTGATGGTAGGAAGTTCCAACTCCCTATTGTGGTAACCCATGGTGGGAGTGGTCTTGTTACTACTGAGTGATGATGAAGGCCCTGACTTTCATTAGATCTCCTCTGACAACACTTCACTGTAGATGGAAGGGGTGCCTCATTAATACCGGGTGGCAGCAGAAGTCGAGGCTTCCTAAATGGTCTCCATTGACACTCTTAGTGGAGATCTCTTTACTGGCCAATAGAGATGAAAGTCCTGGACACCTACTTAGACTTCTCAGGCTGGGGAATTGAGGTGCCTTATCACAGCTTTACAAGGGCGGAATGTCTAGGTTCCCCACCTACCCTCTGCTGACATGGGCGGGGGTGATGCCAGTTTTTTCTGTGGTGTTTGACTTCAGTAAAGGCAGTTATTATCTACCAGCTACCTGTCCCTAGGCTGTCCCTGTTTTGGTCCTTTGGCTAAAGAAATCAGGCTTTTGTTGGGGCATTTTTGTCTGTACCTGTTGACATTGCCAGGTTGCCTACTTCTTCAGCTCCAAGTCTGGGCTATAGGAAGCAAGAATTCCAGGGGACTCACTACTGTGTCATTCTCTGGGTTTCAAGATCCTTAGCTGGTCTGTCTTATTTCTACTTTTCAGTTTTTTATATTTGTTTTTATAATGTCTGGTATTTTTAGTTGAACTTACTGGGAGGAATAGGAAAAGTACACTTACTTCATCTTCCCAGAAGCAGAAGTCTAATTGATTTTTTTTTTCCTGTCCAACTGATTTTTGACAAAGGTGAAATAAGTTGCAAAATATTATATATGCCACTGTATTTATATACCATATAAAATATCATATATCCATCTTTCAAAAGAGAGGAAAAACTTGGGACTTATATGTAACCATTTTACGTAAGTAATTGTATGTGTATATTTGGTTATTAGAGAGCAAGCTTAGAAGAAAACACACCAAATTGCGTATTTTAGAAACAAGTTAGAGAATAGTATATATCCTTTCCTTCAGGGATACCGATGACATAAATATTAGATCTATTGTTATTGTCCTGGGATCCTGACATCATGATCCTAGAATCCCATGATGCTAACTAAGTTCGTCTGCAAAAGAAAATTTTAAAAAGCTGTATTCAAAGGACACCTGGCTGGCTCAGTCAGTAGAGCATGCTAGATCAACCCTCTTGATCTCAGGGTTGTGAGTTCATGCCCATGTTGGGCATGGCATCTACTGAAAAAGAAAGAGAGAGAGAGAAAGAGAGAAAGAAAAAAAAGCTGTATCTGATTGTATTGTTTTGTTTTTTAAGACCTGAAATGCTACCCACCAAATTGTTGATATTGATTCGCTATAGGAATTAATCGTGGAGTACATGAATTTTTTACTTAATGTACCTAGCAGTGATTAAAATTTTTATAAAGAGCATATAATATTTTTATAAGCTTCTTAATAAATAAAAATAATTAATGGACCTTAAGGGTACTAAGCTAAGTGAAATAAGTCAGAGAAAGACAAACACTGTCTGATTTGACTTATATATGAGAACCAAAAAATAAACAAAAAAGCCAAGCTCATAGGTACAGAGAAGAGATTTGTGGTTGTTAGAGGCAGGTGATAAGAGTGGTCAAAAGGTACAAACTTCCAGTTATAAAATAAATTAAGTCATGGGGATGTAATGTACAGTATGTTGACTATAGTTAATAGTACTGTATTGTATATTTGAAAGTTGCTAGGAGAGTAGATCTTAAGAGTTCTCATCACAAGAAAAAAAATTTTGGGTAACTATGTAACATGGTGATAGATGTTAACTATACTTACAGTGATTATTTTGCAATGTATACAAATATCAAACCATTATGTTGTACACCTGAAAGTAATATGATGTTATATGTCAATGATACCTCAATTTAAAAAAACCATCAAGAAAGGAGAAATTGTTACAAGAAAAGCACAATATCCTAACCAATGAAATTCATTGCCAACAACCAAAATAAAAAAAATGTATACATACCATATTAATATGTAGATTCATGGTATCCTGATTCTTTCCCCTCAACACACAGGAGTAAATGAAGAAGAGGAGAAGAAAAAAGCAAAAAGCAAAGAGAAAATCAAGTTGAAAAAAAAAAGGAAAAGGTATTTTTTAACATCATTGTTTTTTAAAAGCAGGACTGTGAATCCCGGATGGATTATAAAATTTTATTTTTTGTGTGTTGTCCAATTAATTTGACACTAATTTTTTTCTTAATGGGAATTAGATATTCAGTTATTTCAGTAAAATAACAAAGTCATGAATCAAAAATAAAGTTGATACTCAGCCATCTTATTTTTTTTTTTTCTGGAGCAAATTAAGGTATAAACAAATAATAGCCACCCTCCCTTCTTTTATGTGTTCTAGAATTTTGAGTTTAAAACATCAGCCAGGCTTTTAATTGGATGATTTCTAAATTCTTTACATATATATTTTGTCTTCATATATATGAAATTGGAGCTTAAATATTTGTATTCTCAAAATATCATTGCCATGGCTACAAAATTAAGTTACTAATATGATTTATATACTCACTTATGATGCTGAAAATTCCTTCAGGTCTTTCACAATCCTCATCAGCCACCTATGAGTTTTTAGTATCAACTCTTAACAACTGACTGGTTAAAGAAATTGATCAAAAGAATTAAGAAGCAGTTTCTTTTATGGTAAATCAGTGCAGTTTCACTTACACTAGAATAAACATACAGACAGACATTTTTTAAGGCCCTTGACAGTAGTAATGTCTGGCTTGGACCCTAGTTCTCTAACAGAGTAGGTTCTGCAAGTCACGCATTACTTCATAGAGCATTTAATATGTACATTTTAACACCTCAGCTACTTTATAAATTGGAAAAGTTTGTTTTCTCTCAAATGTTGGGAGTTAAATAATCTTTAACATAAAAACTAATAGGAAGGTAGAGCTCAGTGTATTTTGTAGTCTGACTCATGTATTGTTCAGTCATTTGCATTAGCACAGCAAGATGGATTGCTTATAGGAAAAATGAAATGATCTATTTTCTTCCAAATTCTAATATACTTGTTTTATCATAACAGATTATTTATTCAAGACTGGGGTCTCACAGATCTCAGGCAGGGCCTGAAATTAAATGAACTTTTCTGGGCATACTTAGCAGAGATTTTGCCACCTAATAGAACTGTTGTGTGCAAGTCTAACACTGTATCTTAAAAATGAGAATCCAGGACCAAATAGCCAAAGAAAAACACACAGGCAAAGAAGCTCTAGTCAGAATCCACAGGTCAAGCAGGGTCTTTAAAACAGGAAAACAGACAAGAGTTGACAATAATGGAGTTGAAGAGGGAACTAGAGAATCCATGAGAAAATAAGCCCAGGAAACAGCCAAAAGTACAAATAAGATAGACAAGATGGAGGAGGGAATACAGCATCACAGAAACAAGGGAAAACTCGGAGTTCCTAAACAGGATTCCTGAGTCACTCTACAGACCCGGCCTCATATAGTCTCATGCATTTATTTTTTCCCTCCTGTATGTCTCTTTCAGGTTTTCTTAGTTTGGGCTTTAACTTCTAATGGTTAGATCACTCAACTATCTCTTGAGGATTTTAAGTTGACTCAGTTTCTGTCTTGTCACACATTTAGAGTTTGGGTATGGGCAGATTATTGTATACCTGTTTATATAAGATCTTAAGAGATGGCTTCTCTGTTTTTTGTTACTTTTCTTTTTCTTTTTTTTCATAGTAGAGGAAGGAATTATATAATTTTCCCCCTAATTTTTTATTAGAGTAATATTAGAAAAATAAAGAATAATGCTATATCATCTTCATTTATTTATAGTCATTCAAACGCATTCAAACGCATCTTTTTTGTAACTAGTGAAAATTACTTTGGAATGCAAGTGCTCATCTGTATCACTCTGCATCTACAAGATTGAAGTATTCTGACTTGAAAAATCAAAAGAATTAACAAAAGTGCTTTCATTTTGCTAATTTTCAGCTTTCACCCATTGATACCAAGGTACAATTGCATCTTTTTGTAACTCTTTTAAGAGACTTTGATAACAACTTATTGCATATGCGAATGAATTGTATATATAATAAAGGCTTGGTAAATGACACTTTGCTCAAACCTTAGAAGATTTTGAAGGGTATGACAGGATGAAAAACTGAAAATCACAGAAAAATCATTATATCCTACTGAGTTTAAAACTTATTACTAGAGTTGAGCAGAATAGAGTTACTTGTCAGTTTCTGTGGCCAAGGAGCAAAAATTCCAAAGTCAGTATTTTAAGAGAATACAAATATATAAAGCACATTTTGAATTTCTTTGTTTATACCCCACCTTGCTCCAAAAATGATTTAAGGCAATTAAAATCTCATTTAAAATTTACCTATCAGCCATAAATGCAGTTATCAGTCAGTATGTATTATTGCCCATAGGTCTTACTCATCCAGTTCCGCTGAAGAGGACACTTCAAAACAAAAGAAACAGAAATATCAGAAGAAAGAAAAGAAAAAAGAAAAAAAGAATAAGTCAAAAAGGGGGAAACATCACAAAAAGGAAAAAAAGAAGAGAAAAAAGGAAAAGCATTCTTCCACCCCTAATTCTTCTGAGATCTCCAAAAAGTAACTGAATCTTCAGCCTAAGCCATTAAATTTTGAAATTTGGTTTTGAAAGTTATCTGACCTTCCTTGGAATTTGCTATATAATTATGCTTTGCAATAAATCACAGCCTTTTCCATATAGACATTTTTTTTTCATATATGGGACCATTGTCGTCTGGCAATACATTTTTAATGTGCTGACTCTAAGGTATTGAATCAGTCTTATTACTTGGTAGCCATGCCCCAAGTATAGTTATTTGTACATACAAAACACATTATTTTTGGTATTCCTGACTCTTTGTCTGACTAGTGTTATTACTTCATAAGTTGATTGTAAATGGCTTTACTACAGTCAACAGCGGTGTTCTACCTAGCACTTCATGAGTATTTGCTGAATCAAGTGTCCACCTTGCAGTGATAAAGTGAGGTAGGGGATAATGCTTTGCTCTTGACTCTGAAAAACTTAATAGCTTTATATCCTATGATAATATATAAAGGTAGTGAAATTTTTCACTGTTGTTTTTAAATCTCAAGCCTTTTTTGGAAGTCATAGGAGATGAAGCTGTTTTATTGGTTTTAACTGGGACATACGAAATGAATGGTGTTGGCAGGAAGATGATAATGAAAATACTTATAAGGAATTTTTACTGTTACATGAAACACAGAGTGTCTAGTACCTGCCTCCTCTGTTATTGTAACAATTACAATTTTCTTCCTTGTTTAAAAAGACAAGTGTAGCTCAGCCTCATAGAGATGATGCTGTGTTGGGTAGAATTTTTAGGATAGACTCCTGGGTTGTTTTACAAATGTGCCATATTGGCATCTCTTCAAGTGATACCTCAAACACAGAACTTTTTAATTAGGAGAATGACAGCTAAATCATCGTTAGAGCTGATTTTTATTGTATTCTGTATGTAAATTTTATGAAGCTTGTTTCTATGAGTAATGTGGAAAATTTTTATAAATGTGAACATATATATTTATTTGTCTAAAATAATTTGTAGTTTTGAAGCAGGTTTCACACTGAATTTATGGTTTCAAAAATGACCAGTTTGGGGTGTTTCTCTCTTTTACTTCAGTCATAGACCTTAAGAGCAGTGACAAAAATTTAGGATTAAGAATTTTATTCTGTACTTTTTAAAATATAAGAGCCAGGGAGTTGCATCATGAAAGCCTTTATATAACAATGGAAATTTTATATGGGTAAGCATTTTCAAACATATATTAGTAGATAGAAGTGTTTCTTACATTTTTAATTTCACAATGATCAGTGCCCCTTACTTTGCTTAGTTTTTAGATAGCCCTGACACCCACTGAGTTAAACACTTACTGTTGTAGCAGCATCAAACATCACTCAGTTATCATGGCTCGGCACCAAAGACTGCATGTACCTCACTGTGGTGCAGTTAGAAATTTTCAAGTTGCTGACCTACAGACATGGCTACAGGTAAAATCATTTTGGTGAAATCAGGTAAGTATACGTAACCTGACAAGCTGGAAAGGTGTACTGATTCTTTGTTCATCCAGCTCCCCTCGCTGGCATGACCTCAGTCACAAGGGGGGGTGGAGGGCAGCTTCCTAACTCCTCATACCTGTGCTTACTATATTCCCATTCTAGGGAAGCTATGCCCACAGCCCTACTCTAGCGTTATAGCTGAGGAAGTTTTCACACTTCTAGCTTTTCCATAATCTAATTTAGTCAGATGGCCTCCTCAAAAAGAAACCCCCCCCCTTTTTTTTTTAAATAGTTCTATCAGTTGTGGAAGAGAAACAGAGTTACTAGGTTTTTAAGGGTTTGTTTGGCCTTTGCTGTATTTTACGTATTTTTTAAACTGCATTTTATGAAAATACAGTTCTTTGGTTATTATGATGAAAAAATAAAGAAAAATTTTTAAAATGATTGAAAAATGTTACATGCACAAGGATGACCTCATCCTATTAAGTGTGTAACATGGTTTAAAATGCTAATAATTGTAGTGAAACAAAGTTAATTCAGGTATTGGTGACTTTTATTTCTGTTTATGGTAGAGATTATAAATTGGCTCATTAGATTTGTTTTCTGAATGGGGACACAATTAATAATGGTCCAGAAGAGTTATATAAAATTCAGCACTCATTAACTAAAACAGGGTGCAGATTAAAAAAATTTAATGCTCAGTAATTTTTTCCACTAGATAATATTCTTGGAATTATTCTTAAGTAAATTCCCCATAGTATGAGAATAGTTTAAGAAATCTCTCATCTGAATAAAATTCATTTCTTTTCACTAATTTTCTTCTAAAGTGATTTTGTTGTTGCGATTGGATACAGATCTCACTCATAAATTTTAGAAGATTAGTGAAATTTTCCCTGAGGCAGTATGTAGCAGAAGGAAAACTGAATTTAACAGAAAAATCCAAAAAGTCCTGGCCTTTCTAACCACCTGTGTGACTTTCAACTAAATCATTTAGCTTCTCTGGGCCTTGGTATCTTTCATCTATAACATATTGTACCCATTTATTTCTGAGACCTTTTCCCCTCCTTAATGTATATGCTTATCAATATTTTAGTACAATTCAAGTAATATTATTCATTTTAGAAATTATTATAGGTAAGAAGGTAGCATTCTGTAATGGTAAAGGTTGAATTTACTAAAATAACTGTTAATTAAACACATTCAACTTCTTTAAGGAGATAATTGGTATTTGGTTTCCATTCTTACCAACCAATGTGTGTCATTTTCGCTAGATGCATTTGGAATTTATGTTTCGCTTTGTATCTGTAACCTGATTATCTGAATACTCTGAGGCTATTGCTTTTAGCTAATGGATCTACCCCCCACACAATTCCCTCTTTCTTTTCTCCATTATCATCTGTTGGCTAAAATCTCTCCGCGGTATCCCTAATTGTTCATCCTTCATACATATCTGTTTACATCTTTGGTTCTCTGAGGTCAAAACACCAATAAATAAGGAGTAAAACAATTTATGTGTCTGTATTTACAATTCACTCTGTCTAAAATTATATAACTCTAGGTCACCTTCAATTAAACTAGGTTGCGGAGTTACTATAATGTTGATAAAAATGCCATCAATTCCTTTCTTCAGCAAACATTGATTGAGCACCTGGCATTGCAAACACTCTGCTAAGTACCGGCGATACAGAGATTCATAAGACTCCTTTGCTTCCCCAAAGAGGTTCCTAGTTTAGTTGGTAGGAGAAACAGCAGAACACATCACTGTATGATAAGTGCAGTAATTGACCTGAGCATGTGTTTATAGAAACACGGAAGGCTACTTAGCTTGCCTGGAGAAGTTAGAAGAGGCAACCTAAAGAAAGTATTGTTTGACTTGGATTTTGATGGAGGATGAAGGTGGAAGCCCTGGCAGTTACGAGTGCATACTATGAACAGAGACCACAACAGAAAAAACTGAGTTGTGTGCGTGTCAAGGATTGCAAGCAATATGTGAGGAAGGAAGTGGGAAGAATTGAGACTACTACTGAAGGTTCGCAGGAACACGAGAAAGCAGTCTTAAGTTCCATGTTTGGAAGCTTGGACTTGAATCTCATGAGACACCATGAGAGAGTTTTAAGGAAAGAAATGACTTCTATTGAGGTTTGGTTTCATCCATTTCAAAATCCAATTAAACAGTTTTTAAAAGATGAAATTGCTCTCATGAGAAGGCCACATAGAAAATAACTTGAATCTTTTATGTCCTATTATTTGTATATTCCTGTTACGTCCTCTTCTAGACCCACTTTTCTTTCTAAGATTTGATGATTACCAAAAATTCCATTGACTTGTCTTCTAAAAACACATAAAGCTACTATATTCTTTATCAGACCCATCCCCAGAATGACCTGCATATATGCATACTTGGAAATGTGCTTTGTTTTAAATTTTTAGGATTATTTGAAAAAAATTTTTTAGATTATTTTTGACTGACTTAAATTCTGTCACTGGGTTAGTATTTGTTACACCCAAAAAAAATCATTTAAAATAGTTTTCATTGTATAGACTTGGTTGTAATTTGATGAGGCTTCTCACTTTCTTAATATTTTGTCTCAATCTGTGAAGCACCGCTGCTTCGAAGTTACAGAGACACATACCGGTTGGTCCACTGGTTGAGCCCAGTGGCTCTCCCTCAGGTAACCTGGTTTGGCAGGGACTATAGCTAGTACCAGTGCTGGGATTCCATCTTCCTGGGCAGCTGGCCTCCAAGGAGAGTATATGTCTTAAGCCAGCTTGATGATAATCCCACTTGTGAAGCCCAGGAGCTGCAATCCGTGACACATCCAGCCATGCCCAGCCTCCGTCTCTCTCACAGGTTAGGACGAGTTTGGGGAGCCATGAGCATTTTGCTGGCCTTGACCAGTTTGCCTGCTTCCTGGGTCATTTATGGGATCAGCACTTGCCCTTGAACAGCAAAGGTAGAACTGTACCAGTGCCTTAACTTGCTCATCCTGGGTTTTTACCTGAGGCAATATCTGATTAATAGTGTAATTTTGAATATCTGTGTATCAAGACAGCCAGTGTGAAATCCAGCATGGCCAGTAGATGTTGCAGTAATGATCTTGGAGCCATGCTCTCAATATAGCCACATGTGGCTATTTAAATTTAGATTAATTAAATAAATAAAATATAAATGTATTCTTCACTTGCACGAGCCACATTTTAAGTGCCCAGTTGCCACATGTGGCTAGTGGCTACCATGGACAGTGCAGATACAGAAAGAACATTTCCACCATCACAGAAACTTCTGCACAGTGCTGGTCCAGAAGACATCCCCAGTTCTTGGTAAAAATTTTGACAGCCTAATGGCCAAAAGTTTCTAAACCTGAGATTTGCATGCCGAGAGCAGTAGGGCATTCCTTTTTTTTTTTTTTTTTTCCTCTCAGACCAGAGAAGCCGTATTTGACACATTTTGAAAGGCTAGTCTTTCAACTACAGTAATTTTATACAACACGGTGGATGTGTTGGGAAGAGCCAGCTTTTTATTATTAATTAAAAAATTAATCCTTTTTTCCTAGTGAATTCCATTAGAAAACAAGGTCTGTGTTCTTGTAATAGAAATCATACTTAGGAATAAAAGTCTTTTAAGACAATTATAATGTGCAGAAACCATAGTTTTATTTCTAGATGTCTTAAGTGGTATTAATGCAATAGCCTTAGGTGGGACTAGAGAACTTATTTTTTTATAACTTTAATTTTAGAAGTTCTGTAGGAACTTTATCAGTGAAGGATTTTTGTTATGGTTATCCCTTGGTATGCAGAAAATATTTATTATGCAGATTATGCATTGTGACCTATTTTGTTATTGAATGTTAGGTTTTATAAAGACAGTACATTCATTTTGTACCCAGCAAGCCCTAAAAAAAGGTAGGGGTTGATCTCTAGGAGACTTAACTTGCCACCTCTGTTTTTTTTTTTTTTTTTGTTTGTTTTTTTTTAAAGATTTTATTTATTTATTTGAGAGAGAGAATGAGAGAGAGAGAGAGAGAGAGCATGAGATGGGGCAGGGTCAGAGGGAGAAGCAGACTCTCTGCAGAGCAGGGAGTCCGATGCGGGACTCGATCCGGGGACTCCAGGATCACAACCTGAGCCGAAGGCAGTGGCTTAACCAACTGAGCCACCCAGGCACCCTTGCCACCTCTGTTTTATAAGACCATCCTCCCTGAGATTTACCTATCCAGTACCATCTCCTAAAAAGAACTGCCTCTCAGTATCAAAAGAATTGTGAAATGTTGGTAATGTGACAAATCTCCCATTGTTCCGCACTGGCGTAGGTTCGCTTGTCTGTGTTATTGATAAGTTCTTTAATTTCACCTGACATATTAGCATAATTTCATGTAATACAGAAACATCTTAATTAGCAAATAAAAGTAAACTTCTGCATATGATCAGAAACCTTAGTGGGTTTTTAATAAATTAATTGAATAATCAAAAATGCAGCTGTGTCTTGCTTTGTGAATGGTGAATTTTTGAAAAGTACAATTACAAACTCTATTTGAAATGCATTCTTTATTTGTATTGCTCCATCTCTCCAGTGAGCTTTTGCAACACAGGCTTTTTAATAATATACAGTTTTGATTTGTGTTGTATCCATTTTTGGATCTTGAATTATATCATAAGCTTCATCGGATGTTTCAATTGTTGAATTTGATGCTGCGTTTGAATTGGGGGCTTTGGTTTTCCTGTTTGGGTTGCCTGCAAAACACAAAATAAAATGAAATAATTATTTGGAATTATGACATAAAATTTGGCTTTTTAAGATGTGTGCTTAAAAAATACATTTTGGAGCAATATTGAAAATATGTCTTGAAAACGCTACGTGGATGAGTGAGAATTGAATCATTTCAAAGTTGTTTTTGAGCATTTCCTTCTGAAAGTCAAATTAGGGAAATACTCAGTAACAGAAGTAAGAATTTCATTTTCATTTCCATGCTTACCCTTCTTTCTTCCATGTTCCCATGGAGGAAATTACACATTTGAGAAGAAGGTAACAATTTCTGGGTTACTTAATAAAAGTGTGACTGTCCCTGTGCATAAAAATGAACAAAACTATACTAAAGTTTATCTTAATAATTTGCAACACTCTTAAGGCTTTGCGATCATAATCTGTTTAGATGTAATGTTTAAAAAGAACACATTTGTGCCACAATCTCATTCACTCATTCCACGGAA
Source organism: Halichoerus grypus (assembly GCF_964656455.1). Lineage (NCBI taxonomy): Eukaryota > Metazoa > Chordata > Mammalia > Carnivora > Phocidae > Halichoerus > Halichoerus grypus. The sequence continues at coordinate 103,944,347 of NC_135713.1, forward strand.
ATATGAGTCCAAAATGCACAATGGTAGAGGAATATGGACCTTTGCTCATCACAAAAACTAAAGCTCATAGCAAAGAAATAGATTATTCTTCAAGAATGATTGTTAGAAAAGTTAAGGGGGTGCCTGGGTGGCTCAGTCAGTTAAGCATCAGACTCTTGATTTCAGCTCAAGTCATGATCGTGACATCGAGCCCTCACGTCAGGCTCCACACTCAGCGTGGAGTCTGCTTGAGATGCTCTAACTAACTAACTAACTAACTAAATCTTTAAAAAAAGAAAAGTAATTGTATCATATAGCTCGCCAATATATACAAATTTAAATACTGTATAAATATGTAGAAGCACTGGATAAATCCCCGCTGTCACTAATGCCCTCCTGGTGCTGAATCCCTAGCCCAGTTCGTGGTCTGCATGCTGTCTGACCTACTGGCAGCATTTTCTCTCGTTGGCCTCCAGGATATCACCCTTTCTTGACTCACCTCCTGTCTCCATTGCTCCTTCTCCGTCTCTTGTTGGTCCCTTTTTTCCTCCAGGCGTCTTAGATTTAGGAGTGCCTCAGGGCTCAGCCTGTTGGTTCCTATCACCGTCTCCCTCCCTAATTAGTCGCATTTAGAAAAACATGCTCTGAACCTGCCTCAGACGAAGCAGAACCCACTGGCCAAGAGGTTCCACTATTAGAAACAGATCTTTCCTCTACCCTTTGCCACTTGCATAAGTCGATTCTCATCTTTCAGTGTGTTCGTCCTGCCTGGCTTTGCCCATTTATAAGTAACTGTACAGACTACTTTCCAGGCCCCATCAGAATACCCCCACTGCGGGTTGATTTCAGAATTCAACACTCACAGGGCAATATTATTTACAAGTTGTGAAGAACGGTGTCTCACTCCAGCTCCCAGATCATGCCCACAGAACTGAAATGTGGGTGGTATTGGTCTCTGAGCTCATCTTAAAATATCCTAAGTTTAAAGCATAGGGCCTAGAATCGTTCAATAGATGGTTTTGTTTCATTACCCCTGAACCTCTGTGGTGGTAAAATAAATGTTCTCCTTCTCAACATTCAATCATAATGTTTCAACCATCTAATCTGATTTTTTAAAAGTTAATTTGTTGTAGGCACAACATTTTCTAGCCTGGCAAGTAGCTCTATGCCCAGTCAGCAATCATTCTCCATTAAATGGAGTAGGGAAGGCTGGTATGAAAATCTAATAAACCGATACATTTGACTTGACTGTTACTTGCAAAGTGGAGTTTTAAAAAATAAAATAGATAAAAATTTAGCTACTAAGCACTTAAGTAATGGAACTTATTCTCTGTGGGGGCCACTGAAACTGTTTTCCTCATGTAACATTAGAAAAACGACATTTTGAACCTAAAGATACATCCAGACTGAAAGTGAAGGGATGGAGATCCATCTTCCATGCCAGTGGACCTCAAAAGAAAGCTGGGGTAGCAATTCTTATATCAGACAAATTAGATTTTAAACTAAAGTCTGTAATAAGAGACACAGAAGGACACTATATCATTCTTAAAGGGTCTATCCAAAGAAGATCTAACAATTGTAAATATCTATGCCCCCAACATGGGAGCAGCCATTTACATAAGCCAACTGTTAACCAAAATAAAGAGTCACATTGATAACAATATGTTAATTGTAGGAGACCTCAATACTCCACTCTCAGCAATGGACAGATCATCTGAGCAGAAAATCAACAAGGAAACAAGAGCTTTGAATGATACATTGGACCAGATGGACCTCATAGATATTTACAGAACATTCCACCCTAAAACAACAGAATACTCATTCTTCTCGAGCGCACATGGAACTTTCTCCAGAATAGACCATATACTGGGTCACAAATCAGGTCTCAACCGATACCAAAAGATTGAGATTATTCCCTGCATATTCTCAGACCACAATGCTTTAAAACTGGAACTCAATCACAAGAAAAAATTTGGCAGAAATTCAAACACTTGGAAGCTAAAGACCACTCTGCTCAAGAATGTTTGGGTCAACCAGGAAATCAAAGAAGAACTTAAACAATTCATGGAAATTAATGAGAACAAAAACACATTGGTCCAAAACCTATGGGATACTGCAAAGGCGGTCCTAAGGGGGAAATACATAGCCATCCAAGCCTCACTCAAAAAAATAGAAAAATCCCGAATTCACCAACTAACTCTACACCTTAAAGAACTAGAGAAAAAGCAACAAACGATGCCTAAGCCATGCATTAGAAGAGAAATAATTAAAATTAGAACAGAAATCAATGAATTAGAAACCAGAAACACAGTAGATCAGATCAACAAAACTAGAAGTTGGTTCTTTGAAAGAATTAATAAGATCGATAAACCACTGGCCAGACTTATCCAAAAGAAAAGAGAAAGGACCCAAATTAATAAAATTATGAATGAAAGGGGAGAGATCACGACTAACACCAAGGAAATAGAAACAATTATTAGAAATTATTATCAATAACTATATGCCAATAAACTGAGCGATCTGGATGAAATGGAGGCCTTCCTGGAAACCTATAAGCTGCCAAGACTGAAACAGGAAGAAATTGACAACCTGAATAGGCCAATAACCAGTAACGAGATTGAAGCAGTGATCAAAAACCTCCCAAAAAACAAAGAGTCCAGGGTCTGATGGATTCCCTGGGCAATTCTACCAAACATTCAAAGAAGAAATAATACCTATTCTACTGAAGCTGTTTCAAAAAATAGAAACAGAAGGAAAACTTCCAAACTCCAAACTCATTCTATGAGGCCAGCATTACCTTAATCCCCAGACTAGGCAAAGACCCCATCAAAAAGGAGAATTTCAGACTGATATCCCTGATGAATATGGATTCCAAAATCCTCAACAAAATCCTAGCTAATAGGATCCAACAATACATTAAAAGGACCATCCACCACGACCAAGTGGGATTTATCCCTGGGATGCAAGGGTGGTTCAACATTCGCAAATCAATCAATGTGATAGAACACACTAATAAGAGGAGGGAGAAGAACCATATGGTCCTCTCAATTGATGCAGAAAAAGCATTTGACAAAATACAACATGCTTTCCTGATTAAAACTCTTCAGAGTATAGGGATAGAGGGAACATTCCTCAAGTTCATAAAATCCATCTATGAAAAACCCACAGCGAATATCATCCTCAATGGGGAAAAGCTGAGAGCCTTTCCCTTAAGATCAGGAACACGTCAAGGATGCCCACTCTCGCCACTATTGTTCAACATAGTACTAGAAGTCCTAGCAACAGCAATCAGACAACAAAAAGAAATAAAAGGTATTCAAATTGGCAAAGAAGAAGTCAAACTCTCTCTTTTCGCAGACGACATGATACTTTATGTGGAACACCCAAAAGACTCCACCCCCAAATTACTAGAACTCATCCAGCAATTCAGTAATGTGGCAGGATACAAAATCAATGCACAGAAATCAGTTGCTTTCTTATACACCAACAACACAACTGTAGAAAGAGAAATTAGAGAAACGATTCCATTTACAATAGCACCAAAACCCATAAGATACCTCGGAATAAACTTAACCAAAGAGGTAAAGGATCTATACTCTAGGAACTACAAAACACTCATGAAAGAAATTGAAGAAGACACAAAAAGATGGAAAAATATTCCATGTTCATGGATCGGAAGAATAAACATTGTTAAAATGTCTATGCTACCCAGAGCAATCTATACCTTCAATGCCATCCTGATCAAAATTCCAATGACATTTTTCAAAGTGCTGGAACAAACAATCCTAAAATTTGTATGGAATCAGAAAAGACCCCGAATCGCCAAGGAAATGTTGAAAATGAAAAACAAAGCTGGGGGCATCACGTTGCCCGATTTCAAGCTATATTACAAAGCTGTGATCACCAAGACAGCATGGTACTGGCACAAAAACAGACATATAGACCAATGGAACAGAATAGAGAACCCAGATATGGACCCTCAACTCTGTGGTCAAATAATCTTTGACAAAGCAGGAAAAAAACATGCAATGGAAAAAAGACAGTCTCTTCAATAAATGGTGCTGGGAAAATTGGACAGCTACATGCAGAAGAATGAAACTCGACCATTCTCTAACACCATTCCCAAAGATAAACTCAAAGTGGATGAAAGACCTCAATGTGAGACAGGAATCCATCAAAATCCTAGAGGAGAACATAGGCAGTAACCTCTTTGACATCGCCCACAGCAACTTCTTTCAAGATACATCTCCAAAAGGTAGTGAAACAAAAGCAAAAATGAACTTTTGGGACTTTGTCAAGATAAAAAGCTTCTGCACAGCAAAGGAAACAGTCAACAAAACAAAGAGGCAACCCACAGAATGGGAGAAGATATTTGCAAATGACACTACAAATAAAGGGCTGGTCTCCAAGATCTATAAAGAACTTCTCAAACTCAACACCCAAAAAACAAATAATCAAGTCAAAAAGTGGGCAGAAGATATGAAAAGACACTTCTCTGAAGAAGACATACAAATGGCTAACAGACACATGAGAAAATGTTCATCATCATTAGCCATCAGGGAAATCCAAATCAAAACCACACTGAGATACCACCTTACACCAGTTAGAATGGCAAAAATGGACAGGGAGAGAAACAACAAATGTTGGAGGTTGTGGAGAAAGGGGAACCCTCTTACACTGTTGGTGGGAATGCAAGTTGGTACAGCCACTTTGGAAAACAGTGTGGAGGTGCCTCAAAAATTTAAAAATAGAGCTACCCGATGACCCAGCAATTGCACTCCTGGGTATTTACCCCAAAGACACAGATGTAGTGAAAAGAAAGGCCATATGCACCCCAATGTTCATAGCAGCAATGTCCACAATAGCCAAACTGTGGAAAGAGCCGAGATGCCCTTCAACAGATGAATGGATAAAGAAGATGTGGTCCATATATACAATGGAATACTACTCAGCCATCAGAAAGGATGAATACCCAACTTTTACATCAACATGGATGGGACTGGAGGAGATTATGCTAAGTGAAATAACTCAAGCAGAGAAAGTCAATTATCATATGGTTTCACTTATTTGTGGAACATAAGGAATAGCATGGAGGACATTAGGAGAAGGAAGGGAAAAATGAAGTGGGGGGAATCAGAGGGAGAGACGAACCATGAGAGACTATGGACTCTGAGAAACAAACAGGGTTTTAGAGGGGAGGGGGGAGGGGGGGATTGGTTAGCCCGGTGATGGGTATTAAGGAGGGCACGTACTGCATGGAGCACTGGGTGTTATACGAAAACAATGGATTGTGGATCACCACATCAAAGACCAATGATGTGGGCACCTGGGTGGCTCAGATGGTTAAGCATCTGCCTTCGGCTCAGGTCATGGTCCCGGGGTCCTGGGATTGAGCCCCACATCAGGCTCCCTGCTCGGCAGGAAGCCTGCTTCTCCCTCTCCCTCTCCCCCTGCTTGTGTTCCCTCTCTCACTGTGTATCTCTCTGTCAAATAAGTAAATAAAATCTTTAAAAAAAAAAAAAAACCAATGATGTATTGTATGATGACTAACATAACATAATAAAAATTAAAAAAAAAAAAGAAAAACGACATTTTATAGGTTTATTTTTCATGTGCGTAGCATTGTTTGTCCTCTTCAGTATTCTAGCAAGTAAAGATAAAGATCAAGGATATAAGATGTAAATTAGTTGCATATTATCTGGGTGGCTTTTGCATCTTACATAAGCGTTTCTTTAAACATCTAAAACTTAAAATTTTATTGGAGTTCCTGGAAGTCTGAACTGAATGTTGGTTAATTCCAGTCCTTCATGTTTCCTAAGCTTTTTACATTCTTAGAATCATAAGACATTTCAATAAGACTTTCAATGTGTTTTTATCTACCTTGCCACATACAGTTTTTGTTTTTGTCTTTTTTTAATGGGAAATAAATTCAGGAGGTTATTTCCCAACTTAGGGGTTCTCTCTAAGTCATCTCCCTTCTGACAGCTTTAGTTTCCATTATGTATTTTCTGGCAGCAACCAAAAGAGTTTATCTACCTCGTCTACTGCCCTCTGAGATTTAAAGGCTTGCAAAAAACATATCCCAGTGTTACAGGTCTTTCTTCAAGGACTTACAAAGACGCCCATTCTCCAGCCCTGACTCATTTCCTTGGCTACTGGATCCTTCTAATCAGTATAGGTACAAATTTGTTTCTTAGATTGACTTCTTAAAGCAGGCAGTTCCCCTAACAGAATCAATTTACTTCACAAACAAGAAAAGATTTGTTATAAACACCATACCAATATCATTTGAAGCAGGAATTTTGATCAGCAAGTTAACACCCCTAGTGTTGACTCTCTTCTCACAGCTTACGAAAATCCAAAGGTGCTTTCAATGTATATCTTTCTGGTAAGTTAGAATAATGGGACATGGGGAAAAACAACTGCAGTGAATAGCTATAGTGATATCAGAGTCCAGCTAACTGCATCTCTGTGGAATAATTTTAAAAGAGCAAGAAAAGTCTGAGCAACCTCACCTTTTCCTAGTTTTGCTTTGATAAATAGAAGCTAATTTCTTAACCAACAAAGTAGGGATAAAGTCAGCAGCCTCTTTTTCTGTCCCAGGACTACAACATGGATTAGATTTTAAAGAAGAAATCTGTAATTCCATTGAGCTCCCAAGGGATTTGTTACACATAAAAGGTTTTCCTTATTTAATTCCTCCTTTTCCTTACTGAATGCAGACTGTGAAGCTCCAACATTATTGTTCTTTTCTGGGTTTGATATTAGTTGTTCTTTCTGCTGCTCATGTCCCATTTTCATTCTCTTTTTTTTTTTTTTTTTTTTTTGGTGTCTGGTCATCAAAGAGAAATCTCAACCTTCCTTTAATCCTATACCTCTCAGATTGGTATTTAAATTAAAGGTTTGGCCTTTGTCAAAATTCAGATCCAATTCATCAAACAATCTTTGCACATATCCTTATCACAAACTACACCAATATATTTTTTCCTATAATGGTTAAATTTTGCATTCATTTTCAGAACCAGTCCTCAGGAATCCATTTATCTTACAACTCTTCTATGAACTCTGCCCTTGCCTGCCATTTCAAAATATCAAAAGAATACTGGAGACCCCTGCAGGTCTTCATCTCTTTGACTATCTGGCCAGGACTGTAATTAAGCTTTTCTGCCATTATCTGCCTACATCCCCCTAGCTTCTGTGTCACATTCTCAGTCCTACAGCAGCTTCTAATTGCTAATTAACTAGCTGACTTTACTCCTGAGTGGAAAATCTACACATCCCACTCATCCCACAGTTCCTCCTAGTGAAAACAAGCCACTTTAAATCTGTACCCTGTGTTTCTGATTTGCAAGAAGATGTTTTCCCTTCGAATTTAATATGAAGCATAGGGCTGGATCTGATGTTAATGATGAAGTGGGCAAAACTTACCCAGTGACCTGCTGATCTTTTGTGCTTTACCCTGTGCAGGGCCCTGCCTTCTTAAGAATATATAGGTATCTCAAGTAAATACAGTTAAAAATTCACTGTAAAAGCTACAGTCTTAGACTTGCCCTTTGGCTTTATCGGTCCATCAGTGAGTGAAGGCAGTTCTATCCAGAAATGTTTTTCCTATCCTATTTTTTTCCACCATGGGCCTTTTATTCCTTTTTCTTTTCTGCATTATTAAAATTTTCCAGCCACTGATGACTAACATAACTCACAAATAACTTAGCTCATATTTAAAATCCTCTAAATGAATTTTCACAAGAGACTAGCTTCTATTTTGTTTATTGGTTCCAACACCAGCCAAGATTGCCTAACCCTTAGCTCTGAGGAGGACCCACAAATACTAAATGTGTTGGTAGCTCTGCTGAGTAATTTGGTTTTCTACATCTAGGGACAAAAACAGTTGTAGGAAATTACAGCCTCGTTAGAAAGGTCCCTTTAGGAGGCACAGTAACCTTTTCTGTCGTTGAGTTCAAATAACCCCATCTTCTACTAAGATCTCAATGAGTTCTTAAGGCCTTTCTGGGGGCGCCTGGGTGGTTCAGATGGTTAAGCGTCTGCCTTTGGCTTGGGTCGTGATCTCCAGGTCCTGAGATCCAGCCCCGAGTCTGGATCCCCACTCAGCTGGGAGTTTCCCTCTCCCTCTACCCCTCACCCTGCTTGTGCTCTCTCTCTCTCTCAAATGAATAAATAAAATACTAAATTAATAATAATAATAAAAATTTTTTAAAGGGCACCTGAGTGGCTCATTTGGTTAAGCGCCTGCCTTCAGCTCAGGTCATGATCCCAGGGTCCTGGGATCGAGCCCCCGCATCGGGCTCCCTGCTCAGCCGAGAGTCTGCTTCTCCCTCTCCCTCTGCTCATCCCCCTGCTCCTGCTCTCTTGCTCACTCACTCTTTCAAATAAATAAATAAAATCTAAAAAAAAAAGCCTTTCTGAAACAAAGAATGGTATTACCAAATAATTTGGCAGCCTAATTAATAAAAGTTTTGAGCAGAGTTTTGTTGGAGGGGTGTTAAGGCTACTAAGAAAAATAGATCCCAAAGTTATCTATAAATTTAGTGCAAAACCCATCAAAATATCACTTAATTTTTAAAAATTTGACAACATGACTCAGAAGTTTATTTGGAAATCTGAACATTACAAGAGTAGCCAAGAAACTTTGATAAAGAAACATAATGGGAGGGAGGAGAAAGTCTTGCCTGGTCAGATATTAAAATTATATCACTACAATAATTTTTAAAGTATTTTTAAAGTATATTATTAGCTTAAGAATAAACAGAGTGATAAATTTAACAGAGCAGAAGGTCTAAAAACAGATCACAGTGTATATAAGAATTCAGTCTATGACATTTTAAATTGGCAAGAGAAAGATGGATTATCCAATAGATATTTGGACAATGGGCTCATTTGCAAAATAAAAAGGCAGATCCCTACCTCATACTTTACACCAAAACTAAAATTCCAGCGTTATTAAAAATTTAAACATAAAAACAATGAATAAATGTAATAGAAAAAATATAGGTGGATATCTTTATAACTTATAGTGAGCTGAGAACTTTCTTTTTTTTAAGATTTTTAAAAATTTTATTATTTTTTAAGTAATCTCTGCACCCAACTTGGGGCTTGAAATCATAACCAGTCTGAGCAACCTCACCTTTTCCTAGTTTTGCTTTGATAAATAGAAGCTAATTTCTTAACCAACAAAGTAGGGATAAAGTCAGCAGCCTCTTTTTCTGTCCCAGGACTACAACATGGATTAGATTTTAAAGAGGTGAGAACTTTCTAAGTATGAAACTAAAGGGAGAAAATACAAAAGGAGAAACTTCTCTAAATGAAAAATTGTCACATACTAAATTACAAGGGAAACAACCGCGAAAACATTTGCAATATATGTGGAAAAGAGTTTAGTTCCTGTGTGTAAAGTTCTTTTAAAGCAGTGAAAAATGTACATCCCCATAGAAAAACGTGTATAAGGTATGAACAACAGTATGCCACAGAAGAAATAATGACAGGGGCACCTGGCTGTCTCAATTGGAAAAGTGTGCAGCTCTTGATCTCAGGGTCTTGAGTTCAAGCCCCACATTAGGTGGAGAGATGACTTAAATAAATATTTTTAAAAAGAAGAAATAATGACAAACATTAAAATGCCCACTCCCACTCTTAATTTAAGATAAAAACACTATTATTTTTTTCAACGAAATTAGTAAAATGTGTATCTTTTGAAATAACAATACTAGTCCTTTTCTGGAGGGCGGTTAGCAACTTGTATCCACAGCCTTTAATACGTGCCCATCCTTTGGTCAACAAGTCCACTCTCAGGGATTTATGCTAAGAAAATAGTTAGATAGTTTGTGCAATGTATGTGTGTA